>NC_041381.1:575694657-575771744 GCF_002162155.2 Triticum dicoccoides | reverse complement strand
AGTGACGAGTGATCCTCTCAATCGGGGGCTTAGCTGCAGTCCAGTACTCGCCTAAGTTTGAAAAATCCTACCAAGTGACGAGCGATCCTCTCACTCGGGGGCTTAGCTGTGGTCCAGTACTCGCCTAAGTTTGAAAAATCCTACTGAGTGTCGAGCGATCCTCTCACTCAGAGGCTTAGCTGCAGTCCGATACTCGCCTAAGTGTAAAAAAATCTTAGTGAGTGGCGAGAAATCCTCTCACTCGGGAACTTAGCTGCAGTCCAGTATTCACCTGAGTTTTATAAAAAAACAACCGAATGGTACGGCTCGACCACGACCCCTTCCCCCGAGGCTACACCATCAAGAACAAGGACGAGATTGCACGCACTGCCAAGGCGAACTGCTTTCAGGAACGTCAAGACCATTTATGGGTGCCTTGCTGATGAGCTGATCAATGCTGGCAAAGGCTCATCCAACAGCTAGTGCCAAGGCGAGCTGCTTTCAGGAACGTCAAGACCATTGTTGAATGCCTCGCTGATGAGCTGATCAATGCTGCCAAAGGCTCATCCAACAGCTAGTGCCAAGCCGAACTGCTTTCAAGAACGTCAAGGCCATCGCTAAATGCCTTGCTGATGAGCTGATCAATACTGCTCAAGGCTCGACCAATAGATCGACTGTGGCCTCTTCCTCAGAAGCTGCATCGAGAGAACAAAAACCAATCTGAGTGAAGAACGAATTCCGCTCGAAGACAAGCATAACATATTCAAAGATAAGACAAGTTCAGATAAATCCAAAGGTTCCTAACCGCGGATTAAAGTACTCGGGCGTCAAGCCCGAAGGAGATTCAGCAATTACAAAATCACTCGGCATTCTAAGGCAAATGAGGGTGAAGCATAATGTTTTTCCGATCACTCGGCGGGAGAAGAGCTGGCTGGATCACAGAAGCTGTCAAGGTCAATGTTGTCCGCAGTACGAGTGGCAGCCTCAAGGAAGGTGTCCATGAAGGACTGGAAGGTGTGCTTCTTAGTATTTGCAACCTTGAGGGCCGCCAACTTGTCTTCTGGGGCATCCTTGCAGTGCACTCGAACCAACGACAGGGCGACATCAGCGCCGCAGCGAGCGGACGACTTCTTCCACTCCTGCACTTGACCAGGAATCGGATTCAGTCGAGTCATCAGCGACTCAAGACCTTGTGGAAGTTCTGCCTGGGGCCAGAGTTCGGCATCAACCCGAGTCACCGCCGCTTTCAGTCGAGCCAGATAAGCAACAACGCTATCCATTCGTGATTCCAACCGTAGCAAGTTCATAGCAACATCATCTTTAACAGGACAGTGGATGGGGTCGAGACCCGTCTCAACCCGCCCAGTCTCAGCCTCAAAGTCCTGACAAAACTCTGCACAATCGAAGAAAATGATGAGTCGACAGTATAACAAGGCATTCCAATCGACGGCAACCAATCAGTCAAATGATGATACCTTCAAGCTTTAGGACCAGTTTCGCAGCAAGTTGTCCCAGATAGGACTCCAGCTCGCCTGTCTTGGCTTTGAGGCTTCCGACTTCATTGGACAGGTTCTCCTTGTCCTTCTTCAGTTGCTCAACCTCCCGATTGGCGTCAGAGATGGCAGTCTTCAACGTCGAGTTCTCCTCTTCCAACTTGCTGACCGAAGCCAGCTTCTTTTCTGCAAGTGCCGTCCTGTCTCGTGCCTCCTTCTGAGCAGCAGCGAGGTCAAGATCCTTCTTCTCTAGAGCTTCCTTAATTTTCTCTAAAGAAACAACACTCTTCAGACGAGCTTGAAGCTGACGGTTTTCACTATGCACATCTGTTCGTTTGAACTCACTCAGTTCAAAGAGACTGAAAAGAAAAACACTAAAAGGCGTGAGCCACAAGGTAGACAAGTGTTGATTGGTTACCTCCCATGATGGTCGTTTCTTCCTGAGCAGTCTTGAGGTTCTTCTTCACCAGCTCAAGATCAAGGTAGAGGCCGATCTGCGGTTTGTTCAGTTCGGAAAGTTGAGCTCCAAGATCACAAGACCTCTACAGCGAGCAAGAGAGATATATCAGTCGACAGAAAGACAATTACAGTGAAAGTTACTCTAAGACTACTACCGAATCAAACATTCAATAGTAGTCTCGGGGACTACACCCAGTGGGTGCACTTAGCGTGCCCCCACTAGTTCAGATCAACACTCTGCATGGTCTGCCCAGCTTGAGTAAAAAAAGACTAGAGTAGATTCTCAGACCACAGTCGACCGCCAGCAGTCGACCGTGGTCTCGGGGACTACACCCAGTGGGTGCACTTAGCATGCCCCCACTGGTTTAGATCAACACTCGACTGAATGACAGTCGAGTGGAGCAGAAGACATATTGAACTCTAAGGCAAGCACACCCCAGTGGGTGATCAGATGCGAAAACAGACCCATGATAGTAAATGTACATATGGGCAGCAAAGCAACAACGGTAGTTTTTTGTGTGATTCAAAAGTCCAGTCGGGAGTTAACTGACCTTGATGTTGGTCTGCAGAGCGGTGCTGGTGTTATAGGCTACCTGACTGGCCTCGTGCATCACATTCACTTGTTCCATAACAAGATTCACCTGGCGAAGAGCCTCCCAGGCAGCACTCGGCACGTCATCTGGAGTTTGGTACACAGCAAAGAGTGAGGGCGCCAAGGCGGTCGAAGCTGTTGGGGAACGTAGGAGAAATTCAAATTTTTCCTACGTGTCACCAAGATCTATCTATGGAGAAACCAGCAACGAGGGGAAGGAGAGTGCATCTACATACCCTTGTAGATTGCTAAGCGGAAGCGTTCAAGAGAATGGGGTTGAAGGAGTCGTACTCGTCGTGATCCAAATCACCGGAGATCCTAGTGCCGAACGGACGGCACCTCCGCGTTCAACACACGTACAGCCCGGTGGCGTCTCCCACGCCTTGATCCAGCAAGGAGAGAGGGAGAGGTTGAGGAAGACTCCGTCCAGCAACAGCACAATGGCGTGGTGGTGGTGGAGGAGCGTGGCAATCCAGCAGGGCTTCGCCAAGCACCGCGGGAGAGGAGGAGTAAGAGAGGTAGGGCTACACCTGGGAGAGGTGAAACTCATCTATTGGCAGCCCCAAAACCCCTCAAGTATATATAGGGGGAGAGGGGGGCTGCCTCTCCACCTAGGGTTCCACCCTAGGGGCGGCGCCCAACCCAGATCCCATCTGAGGGGGCGGCCAAGGGGGAGAGGGGAAACTTGCCCCCCAAGTTAGGTGGGTGCGCCCCCTCCCCCAACCCTAGGCGCCTTGGGCCCTTGTGGGGGGCGCACCAGCCCACCTGGGGCTGGTCCCCTCCCACACTTGGCCCATGCAGCCCTCCGGGGCCGGTGGCCCCACTTGGTGGACCCCCGGGACCCTCCCGGTGGTCTCGGTACGTTACCGATAAAACCCAAAACTTTTCCGGTGACCAAAACAGGACTTCCCATATATAAATCTTTACCTCCGGACCATTTCGGAACTCCTCGTGACGTCCGGGATCTCATACAAGACTCCGAACAACATTCGGTAACCACATACAAACTTCCTTTATAACCATAGCGTCATTGAACCTTAAGTGTGTAGACCCTACGGGTTCGGGAACCATGTAGACATGACCGAGACGTTCTCCGGTCAATAACCAACAGCGGGATCTGGATACCCATGTTGGCTCCCACATGTTCCACGATGATCTCATCAGATGAACCACGATGTCAAGGACTCAATCGATCCCGTATACAATTCCCTTTGTCTAGCGGTATTGTACTTGCCCGAGATTCGATCGTCGGTATACCGATACCTTGTTCAATCTCGTTACCGGCAAGTCTCTTTACTCGTTCCGTTACACATCATCCCGTGATCAACCCCTTGGTCACATTGTGCACATTATGATGATGTCCTATCGAGTGGGCCCAGAGATACCTCTCCGTTTACACGGAGTGACAAATCCCAGTCTCGATTCGTGCCAACCCAACAGACACTTTCGGAGATACCTGTAGTGCACCTTTATAGCCACCCAGTTACGTTGTGACGTTTGGTACGCCCAAAGCATTCCTACGGTATCCGGGAGTTGCACAATCTCATGGTCTAAGGAAATGATACTTGACATTAGAAAAGCTTTAGCATACGAACTACGATCTTTGTGCTAGGCTTAGGATTGGGTCTTGTCCATCACATCATTCTCCTAATGATGTGATCCCGTTATCAATGACATCCAATGTCCATGGTCAGGAAACTGTAACCATCTATTGATCGACGAGCTAGTAAACTAGAGGCTTACTAGGGACATGGTGTTGTCTATGTATCCACACATGTATCTGAGTTTCCTTTCAATACAATTATAGCATGGATAATAAACGATTATCATGAACAAGGAAATATAATAATAATAACTAATTTATTATTGTCTCTAGGGCATATTTCCAACAGTCTCCCACTTGCACTAGAGTCAATAATCTAGTTCACATCGCCATGTGATTAACACTGATAGGTCACATCACCATGTGACCAACATCCAAAGAGTTTACTAGTGTCTTAAACTAGTTGACATCACCATGTGATTAAGTCTTAATGAGTTCTGGTGTTTGATCATGTTTTGCTTGTGAGAGAGGTTTTAGTCAACGGGTCTGTAACATTCAGATCCGTATGTACTTCCCAAATCTCTAGGTCATTCTGTAAATGCTGCTTCCACGCTCCACTTGAAGCTATTCCAAATGGTTGCTCCACTATACGTATCCGGTTTGCTACTCAGAGTCATTGGATAGGTGTTAAAGCTTGCATCGACGTAACCCTTTACGCCGAACTCTTTATCACCTCCATAATCGAGAAACATTTCCTTATTCCTCTAAGGATAATTTTGACCGCTGTCCAATGATCCGTTCCTGGATCATTCTTGTACCCCTTGACTGACTCATGGCAAGGCACACTTCCGGTGTGGTACACAGCATAGCATACTATAGAGCCTACGTCTAAAGCATAGGGGACGACCTTCGTCCTTTCTCTCTCTTCTGCCGTGGTCGAGCTTTAAGTCTTAACTTTGTACCTTACAACTCAGGCAAGAACTCCTTCTTTGACTGATCCATCTTGAACACTTTCAAGATCATGTCAAGGTACGTGCTCATTTGAAAGTATTATTAAGCATTTTGATCTATCCTTATAGATCTCGATGCTCAATGTTCAAGTAGCTTAATCCAGGTTTTCTATTGAAAAACATCTTTCAAATAACCCTATATGCTTTCCAGAAATTCTACATCATTTCTGATCATCAATATGTCAACATATACTCATCAGAAATTTTATAGTGCTCCCACTCACTTCTTTGGAAATACAAGTTTCTCATAAACTTTGTATAAACCTAAAATCTTTGATCATCTTATCAAAGTGCATATTCCAACTCCGAGATGCTTACTCCAGTCCATGGAAGGATTGCTGGAGCTAGCATACCTTTTAGCATCCTTAGGATCGACAAAACCTTTCTGATTGTATCACATACAACCTTTCCTTACGAAAACTGGTAAGGAAACTCATTTTGACATCCATTTGCCAGATTTCATAAACGCAGCTTATGCTAACATGATTTCGACGGACTTAAGCTTCTCTACGGATGAGATAATCTCATCGTAGTCAACTCCTTGAACTTGTGAAAAACTCTTCGCCACAAGTCGAGCTTCATAGATGGTGACATTACCGTCCATGTCCGTCTTCTTCTTAAAGATCCATTTATCTCAATGGCTTGCCGATCATCGGGTAAGTCCACCAAAGTCCATGTTTTGTTATGATACATGGATCCTATCTCGGATTTCATGGCTTCTAACCATTTGTCGGAATATGGGCCCACCATTGCTTCTCCATAGCTCGTAGGTTTATTGTTGTCTAGCAACATGACCTTCAAGACAGGATTATTGTACCATTCTGAAGTAGTACGCATCCTTGTCACCCTACGAGGTACGGTAGTGACTTGATCCAAAGTTTCATGATCACCATCATAAGCTTCTACTTCAATTGGTGTAGGTGCCACAGGAACAACTTCATGTGCCCTGCTACACACTGGTTGAAGTGATGGTTCTTTAACCTCATCAAGTCTCCACCATCCTCCCACTCAATTCTTTCGAGAGAAACTTTTCCTCGAGAAAGGACCCGTTTCTAGAAACAATTACTTTTGCTTCCGGATCTGAGATAGGAGGTATACCCAACCACTTTGGGTATCCTATGAAGATGTATTTATCCGTTTTGGGTTCGAGCTTATCACGATGAAACTTTTTCACATAAGCGTCGCAGCCCCAAACTTTTAAGAAACGACAACTTAGGTTTCTCCAAACCATAGTTCAAACGGTGTCGTCTCAACGGAATTTCGTGGTGCCCTATTAAAGTGAGTGCGGTTGTCTCTAATGCCTAACCCATGAACGATAGTGGTAATTCGACAAGAGTCATCATGGTACGCACCATATCCAATAGGGTGCAACTATGATGTTCGGACACACCATCACACTATGGTGTTCCAGGGGGTATTAATTGTGAAACAATTTCCACAATGTCTTAATTGTGTGCCAAAGATTGTAACTCAGATACTCATCTCTATGATCATATCATAGACATTTTATCCTCTTGTCACAATGACCTTCAACTTCACTCTGAAATTACTTGAACCATTCAATAATTCAGACTTGTGTTTCATCAAGTAAATATACAATATCTACTTAAATCATCTGTGAAGTAAAACATAACGATATTCACTGCATGCCTCAGCACTCATTGGACTGCACACATCAAAGTGTGTTACTTCCAACAAGTTGCTATCTTGTTCCATCTTACTGAAAACGAGGCTTTTCAGTCATCTTGCCTATGTGGTATGATTTGCATATCTCAAGTGATTCAAAATCAAGTGAGTCCAAACGATCCATCTGCATGGAGTTTCTTCATGCGTATACACCAATAGACATGGTTTGCATGTCTCAAACTTTTCAAAAATGAGTGAGTCCAAAGATCCATCAACATGGAGCTTCTTCATGCGTTTTACACCATTATGACTTACATGGCAGTGCCACAAGTAAGTGGTACTATCATTACTATCTTATATCTTTTGGCATGAAAATGTGTATCACTACGATCGAGATTCAATAAACCATTCCTATTAGGTACAATACCATTGAAGGTATTATTCAAATAAACAGAGTTACCATTATTCTCCTTAAATGAATAATCGTATTGCGATAGACATAATCCAATCATGTCTATGCTCAACGCAAACACCAAATGACAATTATTCAGGTTTAATACTAATCTTGATGGTAGAGGGAGCGTCCGATGTTTGATCACATCAAAATTGGAAACACTTCCAACACATATCGTCAGCTCTCCTTTAGCTAGTCTCCGTTTATTCCATAGCTCTTTTATTTCGAGTTACTAACACTTAGCAACCGAACCGGTATCTAATACCCTGGTGCTACTAGGAGTACTAGTAAAGTACACATTTAACATAATGTATATCCAATATACTTCCATCAAACTTGCCTGCCTTCTTATCTACCAAGTATCTAGGGTAATCCCGCTCAAGTGGCTGTTCCCCTTATTACAGAAGCACTTAGTCTCGGGTTTAGGTTCAACCTTGGGTTTCTCCACTGGAGCAACAACTGATTTGCTGTTTCATGAAGTACCCCTTCTTGCCCTCGCCCTTCATGAAACTAGTGGTTTCACTAACCATCAACAATTGATGATCCTTCTTGATTTCTACATTCGCGGTGTCAAACATCGCGAATACCTCAAGGATCATCATATCTATCCCTGATATGTTATAGTTCATCACGAAGCTCTAGCGGCTTGGTGGCAATGACTTTGGAGAAACATCACTATCTCTTCTGGAAGATCAACTCCCACTCGATTCAAGTGATTGTTGCACTCAGACAATCTGAGCACAAGCTCAACGATTGAGCTTTTCTCCCTTAGTTTGCAGGATAAGAAAATCGTCGGAGGTCTCATACCTCTTGACGTGGGCACGAGCCTGAAATCCCAATTTCAGCCCTCGAAACATCTCATATGTTCCGCGACGTTTCGAAAAACGTCTTTGGTGCCTCAATTCTAAACCGTTTAACTGAACTATCACGTAGTTATAAAAACGTGTATGTCCGATGTTCGCAACATCCACAAACGATGTTTAGGGTTCAGCACACTGAGCGGTGCATTAAGGACATAAGCTTTCTACTGTCCGCATAATCGCTACTGTCAACTTTCAACTATATTTTCTTTAGGAACATATCTAAACAGTGGAACTAAAGCGTGAGCTTACGACATAATTTGCAAAGATCTTTTGACTATGTTCAGGATAATTAAGTTCATCTCATGAACTCCCACTCAGATAGACATCCCTCTAGTCATCTAAGTGATTACATGATCTGAGTCAACTAGGACGTGTCCGATCATCACGTGAGACAGACTAGCCATCATCGGTGAACATCTTCATGTTGATCGTATCTACTATACAACTCATGCTCGACCTTTCGGTCTCTTGTGTTCTGAGGCCATGTCTGTACATGCTAGGCTCGTCAAGTTAACCTAAGTGTTTCGCGTGTGTAAATCTAGCTTACACCCGATGTATGTGAACGTAAGAATCTATCACACCCGATCATCACGTGGTGCTTCGAAACGACGAACTTTCGCAACGGTGCACAGTTAGGGGGAACACTTTCTTGAAATTTTAATGAGGGATCATCTTATTTACTACCATCGTCCTAAGCAAATAAGATGCATAAACATGATAAACATCACATGCAATCAAATAGTGACATGATATGGCCAATATCATTTTGCTCCTTTTGATCTCCATCTTCGGGGCTCCATGATCATCATCGTCACCGACATGACACCATGATCTCCATCATCATGATCTCCATCATCGTGTCTTCATGAAGTTGTCTCGCCAACTATTACTTCTACTACTATGGCTACCAGTTAGCAATAAAGTAAGGTAATTACATGGTGTTGTTCAATGACACGCAGGTCATACAATAAATTAAGACAACTCCTATGGCTCCTGCCGGTTGTCATACTCATCGACATGCAAGTCGTGATTCCTATTACAATAACATGATCAATCTCATACATCACATATATCATTCATCACATTCTTTTGGCCATATCACATCACATGGCATACCCTGCAAAAACAAGTTAGACGTCCTCTAATTGTTGTTTGCATGTTTTACGTGGCTGCTATGGGTTTCTAGCAAGAACGTTTCTTACCTACGCAAAAACCACAACGTGATATGTCAATTACTATTTACCCTTCATAAGGACCCTTTTCATCGAATCTGTTCCGACTAAAGTGGGAGATACTGGCACCCGCTAGCCACCTTATGCACCAAGTGCATGTCAGTCGGTGGAACCTGTCTCACATAAGAGTACGTGTAAGGTCGGTCCGGGCCGCTTCATCCCACAATACCGTCGAAACAAGATTGGACTAGTAACGGTAAGCATATTGAACAAAATCAACGCCCACAACTACTTTGTGTTCTACTCGTGCAAAGAATCTACGCAATAGACCTAGCTCATGATTCCACTGTTGGGGAACGTAGCAGAAATTCAAAAAATTTCCTACGTGTCACCAAGATCTATCTATGGAGAAACCAGCAACGAGGGGAAGGAGAGTGCATCTACATACCCTTGTAGATCGCTAAGCGGAAGCGTTCAAGAGAACGGGGTTGAAGGAGTCGTACTCGTCGTGATCCAAATCACCGGAGATCCTAGTGCCGAACGGACGGCACGTCCGCGTTCAACACACGTACAGCCCGGTGACGTCTCCCACACCTTGATCCAGCAAGGAGAGAGGGAGAGGTTGAGGAAGACTCCGTCCAGCAGCAGCACAACGGCATGGTGGTGGTGGAGGAGCGTGGCAATCCAGCAGGGCTTCGCCAAGCACCGCGAGAGAGGAGGAGTAAGAGAGGTAGGGCTGCGCCTGGGAGAGGTGAAACTCGTCTATTGGCAGCCCCAAAACCCCTCAAGTATATATAGGGGGAGAGGGGGGCTGTGCCTCCACCTAGGGTTCCACCCTAGGGGCGGCGGCCAGCCCAGATCCCATCTGAGGGGGCGGCCAAGGGGGGGGAGAGGGGAAACTTGCCCCCCAAGTTAGGTGGGTGCGCCCCCTCCCCCAACCTTAGGCGCCTTGGGCCCTTGTGGGGGGGGCGCACCAGCCCACCTGGGGCTGGTCCCCTCCCACACTTGGCCCATGCAGCCCTCGGGGGCCGGTGGCCCCACTTGGTGGACCCCCGGGACCCTCCCGGTGGTCCCGGTACGTTACCGATAAAACCCGAAACTTTTCCGGTGACCAAAACAGGACTTCCCATATATAAATCTTTACCTCCGGACCATTCCGGAACTCCTCGTGACGTCCGGGATCTCATCTGGGACTCCGAACAACATTCGGTAACCACATACAAACTTTTATAACCATAGCGTCATTGAACCTTAAGTGTGTAAACCCTACGGGTTCGGGAACCATGTAGACATGACCGAGACGTTCTCCGGTCAATAACCAACAGCGGGATCTGGATACCCATGCTGGCTCCCACATGTTCCACGATGATCTCATCGGATGAACCACGATGTCAAGGACTCAATCGATCCCGTATACAATTCCCTTTGTCTAGCGGTATTGTACTTGCCCGAGATTCGATTGTTGGTATACCGATACTTTGTTCAATCTCGTTACCGGCAAGTCTCTTTACTCGTTCCGTAACACATCATCCCGTGATCAACCCCTTGGTCACACTGTGCACATTATGATGATGTCCTACCGAGTGGGCCCAGAGATACCTCTCCATTTACACGGAGTGACAAATCCCAGTCTCGATTCGTGCCAACCCAACAGACACTTTCGGAGATACCTGTAGTGCACCTTTATAGCCACCCAGTTACGTTGTGACGTTTGGTACACCCAAAGCATTCCTATGGTATCCGGGAGTTGCACGATCTCATGGTCTAAGGAAATGATACTTGACATTAGAAAAGCTTTAGCATACGAACTACGATCTTTGTGCTAGGCTTAGGATTGGGTCTTGTCCATCACATCATTCTCCTAATGATGTGATCCCGTTATCAACGACATCCAATGTCCATGGTTAGGAAACCGTAACCATCTATTGATCGACGAGCTAGTAAACTAGAGGCTTACTAGGGACATGGTGTTGTCTATGTATCCACACATGTATCTGAGTTTCCTTTCAATACAATTATAGCATGTATAATAAACGATTATCATGAACAAGGAAATATAATAATAATAACTAATTTATTATTATCTCGAGGGCATATTTCCAACAGAAGCACCCACCTGGTCAGACACATGGAGTTGCACTGGGGCAGCAGGAGTTGGAGCAGTCGACCCCGATGGGCGATCAGTCGTCAGCGGGTCGGCGAAGGTGACGCTTGTCCGAGCCGGATCTCCAGACCGCTCGACCGGCATCTCAAGCACCGGAGTCGACTGAGGGGCTTGAACCTCAAGCACTCTCTCGCTCGAGCCCTTGCCTTTCCTCCTCCTCTCCATCAAGGGCGCTTCTTCTTCATCATCGCCAGGAAGTACGATAACGTCTTGTGGTGCTACAGCTTAAAGGAAAAATCATCAGAGATTCAGCCGACCGATAAACTCAATCGACAGAACAAGCCTTAATCAAGCAGACTCACCCGCTCGGGAGGTGGCCGCGTCGTCTGTTTCCTCATCTTCTGGGGCCTTGTCAATATCCATGTTAGTCGTAGCAGAGGTTGGGCTGGAAAGATACAAGATCCACCCGGTAACCAACAGAAATGCCAGTTGGAAGAAAGTAATGCAGAGAGATAAAATTCTCACCCAGAGGCGACCGGAACATCCATCTTGATCCTCGGCAGGGTCTTCCGAGCCTTCGGGGGCGTGGCCTTGGGCTGCTTAGCCATCTTTTCAATTGGCTCAGGAGTCAACGTCCAAGCCCGCTTTTGCGTCCTGGTACTGGAAGCCACGGCCTTGCCCCGCTCGCCTGCTGGATCATGATGCTGTTCGGATCAGCGCTCCAAGTGTGGTGGCGAGTTGACCTCCTCGTCGTCATCAGCTTCGTCGCTCTCCCCCTCGTCATCACCGTCTGACGATTGATACTCGCCACTCTCGTCTGCGCTGTCCTCCCCTTCCTGGTCCTGCTCCCGGGTCTGCTCGCCGTTGGGCATGGAGTACATCTCGGTATAAACCTACAAAACAAGAAGTCAAGTGAATTCCAGTCGGTACCAGAGACAGATACAAGATACACAAGAAATCAGTCGGAGGCAGAAGTTCGAACCTTGTCGGGTGGATTGCTGTCACTGAAGGGAGCGACCCTCCTGGCCCCCCTGGGGTTGTCCTTGTTGCCCGTGATGCTCTTCAGCCATCCAGCCACCGTCTTGGCTGAGACTTCCTCCGGATGAACGCGAGCGGTGTTGTTGGCACCGGAATACATCCACATCAGATGGTCCCGAGCCTGAAGCGGCTGGATGCGCCGACTGAGAAACACCTCCAGTAGGTCCATCCCAGTTACACCCTGATTGATCAGCTGGACCACCCTATCGACCAGCATGTCCGTCTCCATCCTCTCCGCAGCAGTCACTTTCAGCGAGGAAGGAGTTCAAACGCGATCAAAGGAGAAAGGGGGAAGTCCAGTCGGCTGACCCGGGGTAGGGACGTCCTAGCAGTAGAACCAGGTCGACTGCCAGCCCCTGATCGACTCGGGTAGGGTCATGGACGGAAAGGAACTCCTCTTCCTCTGCTGGATCCCCAAACCACCACACATCTGAATGACATGCGTTTTCTTGTCACTCGAGTTGCCTTCTTGACCGACTGGGAATGGACAGTGAAGATGTGTTTGAAGAGACCCCAGTGAGGTCGACAGCCAAGGAAATTTTCACACATGGACACAAATGACGCGAGATAGATGATGGTGTTGGGAGAAAAGTGATGGAGTTGGGCTCCAAAGAAATTCAGAAAAACCCGGAAAAAGGGGTGTGGAGGAAGCGAAAAATCACGGTCGACGTGGGTGGCAAGCAGGACACACTCACCCGGTCCTGGCTGCGGCTCCGCCTCCCCCTCCGACAACCTCGCAGTGCCGTCGGCGACCAACCCGAGCTCGGCCAGCTCGTCCAGGTCCTCTTGCCAGAGCGTGGATCGGATCTAGTCGCCCTGGATCCATCCCGTCGGCAGCGCCGACCACGACGACGACCCGCGCTGGGTCTTCTTACCCTTCGCCGCCCCCTTCGCCTTCTTCGCGCGTTCCAGCGCCGCCGTCTTGTCCTTCACCATCGCGGCGGAGCGGTGGCGCCGAGGACGGAAGAGCTGTGCGCAGAGGAGAGGCGGAGGAGAAGGGAGGGGGGAGATTGGGAGCGCACGGTGAAACGCCTCGGCCTCGCCGCCTTTTAAAGGCCCACTTCCGAGTGGCTGACGTGCGGGCTCGGGCGATCCTGTCAAATCTCTGCTAAAGTCGCGCGCCCGATACGTGGCGAAAAAGGTGGCGCGGGGATCGAGGCATCCCTGCTTATCCATCCCGATAACCACGACACCCTTCGCCCCGCGCGCTTCCCCGAAATTTCGAATCCCGTCGAATCCGGGATATGCAATAACCAATCGCGCCGGAGATCTCGCAACAGAAGACAACGATCGACGGGCGACGACACTTATCCACTCGACAACTCCAGAATCGATCGAGGCAATTGAAACGAAGCTAAAGTTCAGGCGCAAACCTTCTGTTAGACGCAAGCACTCACTGAGCACAAAGGTTGAAGCGAAGTCCGCTGCGATCTTCTTTTCCACTCGGTCCTCAATCCATTCGGGGGCTAATGATGAGGGTCTAGACCTAGGGTAGGGTCACATGCCTGACCTAGGAGCCCCATCCAATGTCACTACCCTAGAAGCAAAGAAGCTCAAGAGATAACGGGAAGTACCCAAGGAAGACGTCGAGTGTTAGTCACTCGACCGCCATATCACTCGGGTACCCCAATTTTATGAAGATCACTCGACCTATGAAGACCAAGAGCCAGGCGGAACTACAACGGTCAGACGTTCACTCTGTAGTCTTTATAGGCATTAATTGTACTTAAAGCTGGCGTTATCAGTAACGTCCCTCCTTAATGAACATTGAACCCTCTGTAACGGAGGGGAGCTGGGTCCTGGCGCACTCTATATAAGTCACCCTCCTCCTCTGGGACAAGGGTTCGCACCCCCTATTACATCACACACATATAATCCAGTCGACCACCTCCGGGCACTGAGACGTAGGGCTATTACTTCCTCTGAGAAGGGTCTAAACTCGTAAATCTCGCGCGTACATCTTCACCATAGCTGAGATCTTGCCTCTCCATACTTACCCCCTTTGTACTGTCAGTCTTAGAACCACGACAAGCGTCGCCCTTCCGTCCAGTCAAATCACGGGCATCAATGCCGTGCGCTGCATGGTCTGGGTCGGCAAGAATGCAGCGTGACAAGCGGCACGGTCGTTCGATGGAAAGCATAGGAGGGACTGGTGGGGGTTTGTGATGGGCCAGGGCAGCCTGATGTGGGCATGTCAGCGAGCCGGATGTCCGCAAAGCCCCTTCACTTTGTATCCGGTTTCCGAAAATAATATAACCTGACCAAGACGTATGCAACCGGTTCCAGGGTCCGCGTTGAAGATGCCCATACTGATGTCCGAACTAGTCGACCCCGTGTGATCCGAACCACAAGAGCCGTTCTCCCCGAGGCCATCGACAGAGCATGACGATGATGCATATGCAACCGCGCGCGGGGACGACAGATCAAGCAAGCAACGAATAAAAGCGAGGCAGCGCGGCGCGGCCACGTCGGTGGTTCGAACGGCCGAGATCGCGCCTCCCACGTCTCTCAGAGAGATCCCAGCCGCTGCACCGACGGAAGCCACGTCACAGGCCGTCCCGTCCCATCCCAAACTGACGCCCACCGGCACGGCGAGCAATCCCACCCCAAACTGACGCCCACCGGCGCATGATCCGCCCGCCTCGCCTCCTCCTCCACCGCGCCCCCTTCCTCCTCCGAACCCCGCAACCGCCTCGCGCCCCGCCGCTCCGCGCCCGCCGAGCCCTAACCCCGACTCTTCAGAGCTTCGCGTCCTGCCGCCTCGCGCCGCTCAGCCTGCTGATGGATCCGGCCACGCCCTACTCCGATGCCGACGCCTACGCCTACGCCGAGTTCAACGGGGAGACTAGCGTGGACGACCCGGAGTTCGCGGACGCCGAGGCGGAAGCGGGGGGAGAGGACGCTGGTGATGAGATGCCCAGGGAACTGCCCGAGGAGCTCGCCAGAGGGGTGGTGTGCCTCGAGTGCCAGACTTCGGCCGAGGCCGTGGCGGCCGGGGAAGGCGAGACCTGCCGCGTCTACGTCGTCGGCACTGCCCATGTCTCGCAGGTGAGCCTGCCCTGTCCTCCAGTCACGGATTTCGATTTTCGAGCGTCAATTGCAGGACCCTTGCACGTTTCCTTCTGTTCTAATCCCTTGTTGGAGCGTTAAAACACCACTACTCGTGTACATTAGTTTCAGTTCGGGATAATTTTACTCTTGAAAAGCGAAGAAAGTTCCATCGATCTAAGATTTAGAGTCCAAGCACAAAAGGTAGGGACGTCTGCCTGCATTGGCCCCGCAAGCAAGTTGCATTGTTTTTGGGCTTAGTACTAGTTCTGTCCGGGCTACAGCAAGGGCGTTAGTACTGCTACCCCACTGGTTTTGCTTTGATTGTGCGTCATGTGCTAAAAAAGGCCACATCAGTCATCAGGACATTTGTAATTTCGAATGATAACTTGACTGCTGATTTTATTGTAGGAATCATGTGATCAAGTCAAAGCCGTCATCAACTTTCTGAAACCTCAGGTTTCTTCCTCTCTTTACTTATCATCAGTAGTTTCTACAATTGGTGGATCATTTGGCAGGTTGGCTGCCAGTTTTGGAGTGTTTTATTTTCTAATTGATATTGGAGATTTTCAACTAATTTATTTGGAACAATTTTTTTGGAATTGTAGGCTGTTTTCTTGGAACTGTGTTCCAGCAGGGTTTCTATTCTGACACCACAAAACCTTCAGGTATGAAACAGTCAACATGTGTAAAGCAGGAAATAAATGCTTATATTATCCTATAATGATCGTTGGTTCATTACATTGAATCTACTGTACTTGTGTGAATCAAATTACCAGGAAGTGCTATAAGAATTTTGAGTCTGTTGTGCTTCAATCGTTATCTGTTATCCCCTCAAATGGTGAAGAAAGCCACTTAATAAGACTTTGGGGTTCACAAAATTAATCTTAATGAAGAACTCTCTGTTGGATGTTGGATATCTCTAATACTACCTCCGTTTCTAAATATAAGACATTTTGGCAGTTTAAATTGAACTGCCAAAACGTCTTATATTTAGGAACAGAGGGAGTATAAAGTTGGATAAGAAAATACGACTGAAGTTTGCTCCAGAAGATACTTGTTTAGAATTTGTTGGTAAAAACACAAGTTGTTCATAATTTGACCTACTTGAGTTAATTGTGGTAAAAACCGAAGTTGTTCATAATTTGACCTACTTAAGTTAATTGACCGAATGGGCTTGACACTGTTGATATGGCATTGCATATTCTCATGGACACCAATCAAGCACTTCTAATAAAACATATTTGTTCGCTGGGATAATATATATAATTGTAATGTTGGATAGTTGTGCTTGTTCATGCATGAACAATGGTTCTCTTGGTTTATAGTTTTTACAGATCCTTCATCTAAGTGCCATGTATTTAACTTATAATATACATTTATTATCTGTATCATCGAAATTAGATCATATAGATTGTACAAGATATCATCTCCAGTTTGGCATGTTCTATTATAGAGTATCATTATTTCTTCTCGTTCATCATTCGATCTGATTTTGCCCATAGGTTCCTACTATGAACGAAATGATTGACATGTGGAAGAAGAAAAAGATGAACACCTTTGGGATTCTCTATAGCTGGTTTCTTGCAAAGGTATGCACTGAATTTGTTGTGCATTCAGTACTAATTTAAGTAGTGTTCATGGTAGCCGATATGATGTTGCTTTTGGCACTGAAGGTTGCTAGCCAGCTTGATGTGTTACCTGGAGCTGAATTTCGAGTGGCATTTGAGGAAGCAATGACTTATGGTGGCAAAGTTATCCTTGGAGATCGCCCTGTCCAGGTACAGAACTTAAGTGGTTGAGTTTATCATTCAGAAGGGTACTAGATGCAACAAATTACATGAAATGATCTACACGGATAAGTAGTTCACTGATTATTCCAATTTGTTCCCACATGGATAAATTTGATCAACTTTTATTGTTGCTATATTCTCTATGCATCTAATAGAACGACAGACAATTTATTCCAACAATTCAAATGGATTAAACATACATTGCTGATTCATGTGCCATTAACTTCTCCACTCATATTACTGATACAGATTTTATTCTTAGAAGAAAAAAAAATACACATCTCATCTGTCTTCTTGGATTGATTGAATGGTGGTTAATACTGCTTGCTTGTTCTTAAACTTTTAATTTCAATCTTCTAACGCGATGTGCCATAAACTGATGAAGGTTGGTTATGGACATTGGACCCAAAAGATTATATGCATCTAGTTGTCATGGTGTTGTGCTGTAGTAGGATCCGTTTTAAGTGATTAAGGACCCGTTCGGCAATCCGTCAGCTCCTTAAAATCCTCGCTCCAGGATTTTTAACTGCAGCTCCGTCCGCTCCGGGAGCGGAGCCGTGGAGCGGAGGGACACTGAACGGGCCCTAAAGTTAGAGCATAACCCGGGGTTATCTTATGTTAATTCTTGTACCTCTTGACTGCTGCTATTGTTGGCATAATATTATTTACATTCAGCATGTCATATTGGTCCTTACTCCATTGAAATCTTGGTACTAGGAGATAGGTCGCCAATTAATTTTCATAAGCACTGAACTGATGCCATTCTATGTTTTTCTTTTTTCTTTTGAAGATCACTCTAAGGAGAACTTGGGGGAAAATGTCATTGTGGCACAGGGCTAAATTTCTGTACTACATTGTTTTCCAGTCCTTATTTTTACCGAGCCCTGAAGATCTTAATAAAATGGTATGTTGTCTTGGGCAATACATTTGCTACAGCGAGCACTTATGCTTATTTGCTTTTAGATCAAATGAACCAGAAATAATTACTTTACTGTATTTACATAGCAATGCCAATGCTTGTTTATTCAGTTAAAGGACATGGATGATGTCGACATGCTAACACTTGTCATTCAAGAGATGAGTAAGGCATTTCCTAGTCTGATGGAGACACTTCTCCATGAACGTGATATGTGAGTTCCTTCAAAATTACTCTGTTTTTATAAAGCATTTTGTGTTGCTATTCTCAATCTTATAATAATGGTTGAGCTTTAACTTCTTGAATTTTGTTGTAGGTATATGTCTTCCAAATTATTGAAGGTAGCAAGGGAACATTCTTCAGTGGTGGCAGTTGTGGGAAAAGGGCATGTTTCTGGGATAAAGAAAAATTGGCAACAACCTATTGAGGTAAGAACTTTTTTCTAACAACATCATTTCGTGTGTTATATCTTTTATGAGCTAGAAATTCATTACTATTTTAGATCACTTTGGTTGGTCAATTGACAGTCAGAACAGATCTATTTTTCATAATGCTCACTTCAATTATCAAATTTCCGTGCAGGTACAAAGTTTGATGGAATTACCTGTGCCTAGGAAAGGTGTTTCGAAGTTGAAAATTTTGGCGTCCATTGGAGCAGTAAGCGCAGTAGTAGCATCTGGAATCTATATATGGGGTAAAAAATAACAGTGTATCCACCAATGTGTCAAAGTGTTCTTTGTTCTTGTCATGTGTAGTCTCTAAAAAGCAAAGAGTGTTCAGTTCTCACTTACAGTTTTTCATTATACAATAGGTGTAATTTCTGGAATCGAAGTTGAACAAATGAAAGAACAATTCACTGCATTGTACACTGGATTTGTCTCTTTCCAAAGCTTTCCTATTTTACTAGGGTGGCTTGTTCATTGCTACAAAAAACTCCGGCGAAAATGTTTAAGTTGCAAATTTAGAATAGGAAAACGATTTGACTTGATTTTATTATCAGGAGTCATTTTGGCTTGCAAATTGTAGTGCATTGGTGCAAATTTTTTTAGTGCATCACCGGTCATTGGATAGGTTAGTGTTTAGTTTTGGTTGTCTCCATACAGATGTTTGCTCTCACAAGTTAAACTTGCATGATGGCTGACGCAATCTGTAGCTAAATTATTTTGTTATATGTGGCCAGATTTGGTGACCGAATTGTGGTTGACCAAACAGAAACATGTGGTTGGTCAAACAACCCGATGTAACAGATAATTAGCTCCACGCAGTACTCGTCATGAACGACGACCATGTACAGTATAAGTATTAGTACGTGGACTGACTATTTGTACAAGTTACAGGTGATGATCCCCTCAGCTAAAAAGCAAACTGCCTTGCATCTCTTTTGCATCTTCAGTTAATAATAATATTAGCATAAATAAAGATCAGAGAACCCGATAAACCCCCACACAAATCAACCATTGTGTGTATATGTGCAAGTGCAGCCCTGAAGCTAAGGCTAGTCAACAAAAACGCCGCAGGTCGCCCTGACCTCACCGAGGTGGTCGGGGAGCACGTCGGTGCGGCCCATCTTGACCATGGCCGCCGCGAAGTCCTGGTAGTACTCGTCCGGCGACGACGCGTTGGCCATCCTCTCGACGTAGTCCCTGGTGGCGGCGTCGTGGAGCAGGCTGCCGTCGGACTGGAAGAGCCCCCCCGTGGCCAGCACGTGGCGGTAGTAACTGAGGTCGAAGGTGAAGCCGCTGCCGGGGTCCATGGGCACCTTGGTCCTCCTGCCCCGGCCGCCGTGGCGGCGCGGGCAGAGCTTCCTCAGCTGCCTCGCGTACCGGGCGTCCAGCGACGGGTCCTGGTCCATGGCGCCCGTGAAGTTGTAGAGCCGCTTCTGGAACGCCTCGCAGTGGGAGGTCCCGATGCTGTGGCTCCCTGGAGGTGGAGGATGCCATTGTCAGTGCGGTGTGTGCTGGGCTGTTGCTGTCGTCCACGGACGCACGTACGCGTGAAGCGATGGGGAGGAAAGGAAAGGCGCGTACCGAAGAGGACGACGATGTCCTTGGCGGTGAGGGACTTGACGCTGAAGAAGGTCTTGACGTCGACGATGTTGGAGTCCGGCGGCGCCAGGTCGTTCTCCGCGTACTCGGCCACCGTCACGTTGCCGTCCCGCCGCCCGGTCTCCACGCCGTACCACGGCCCCTTGCTCTGCAAAGTAAGCACGAGCTGGTGAAAAAGATGCCCAATTAAATCAACTTCTCGTCGTGGTCTCTTCAGCTACTCACCAGGTAAACGGCGTCCCTGGCGGCCATGGCGATGATGTCGGCGCAGGAGACGGTGAGCGGGCAGAGCATCTCGAGCTTGGCCTTGATCCTCTCGATGGCGTCGTAGCCGCGCATGCTCCGGTTCGGGGTGGCGTCCCGCTCCGCCGTGCCCCGCCTGGACCTGAGCATGATGGAGCCGTCGCAGCCCTGGACGAAGCAGTCGTGGTAGTGCATCCGGAGCAGGGAGGGCGCGAGCGTGGGGTCCTCGTGCAGGATGGCGTGCATCTCCGCGAACACCACGCCCTCCGCGATCGGGCACGTCGCATTGTAGAACCCGACCTGCAGCTCCGCCTCCGCAACCGCGAGGGCACCCACCACCGCCGCCGCCGCCAGGGCCAGGACGAGCGGCACCCGCCGCTCCCTGGACATGAAGAAAGCACGAGGCGGTCGACGAACAGAACAGAGACGGGAGAACGATGGGGCGAGGAAATGGGGACGGGGAGGGGCGGGGCGGTGGCACAGTGGATGGGAGATGGGTGCGGTGTGATCACGGGGCAAAGGTCAAAGAGTGTGGTTGCGCTATGCTTTTCGGACTGTTGTCCCGGCGTGTGACGCGATGGATGGAGTAGGACGGACTCCGCCTCGAGGCTTTGCTTTGAGTGGAGGGATTGGTTGGTTGGTTGGTGGGTGAGGGGGGACGCGCGTCGGCCGGGCTCGAATGCTCTCGTCGGCTCGGGTGCGACTGATTCGCTCAGCGGTGTCGGCTCCATGGACGGGCGCGTGCTCGTCTTGTCGCCATCGGCGTCCCTGGCGATTTATTGCGGATGGTCTTTTGGGGGAAACGGTCGTATCTCGTGGACTCGCAGTCAGACTAGGCATCAGCTGGAATATGCTGAATCCCGCAAAAAAAAGGAGGGCTGGAATATGCTCAAGCCCAAGGCCAAACCTATATGCCGCCCGCGGGCGTCATATAGCGTTGAAGCCAGCCTCCAGACTGGCCTGCCTTGTTGGCTATTGTTTCATTTTTTCTTTTATTTCTTTCATGGTTTTCATGAGTTTTTCTTTTCCTTCACATTTCCCTTCTTTTATTCTTCATTTCTTGTTTCTTTCTTGGTTTTCAATGATTTTTTTTTGTTTTCCTTTGTTACTTTATTGATATGACTGCTTTTCATTCTTTTTACACTTGTTTCTCTGGTTTTCTTTTCAATTGGTTTTTTCCTTTCTTTTTCGGTTTCATTGTTTTTCTCTGTTTCTTTTGGTTTCGCTATATATTTTACATATACATCAAGAATTTTTTTATAATACATGTTTACCATTTTAATACATGCTCAATATTTTTTCTATGCACAGTTAAATAATTACAAGTGGTTGACTAACATTTTTAAATAAATTATTGTTAGTTTAGTACATGTTCAACATTTTTATATACATATTTATTTTTTTTCAAATTCTTGATGAACATTTTTCAAATATTTTTCCAAATGCTTGATTAACATTGTATTTTTTTTAAATACATGATCAAATTTTTTCACACACATTATATATTTTTGTATACATGAGAAACATTTTCTATACACATTTAACATATTTCAAATACAAGTTTAGCATTTTTTGAATAGATGGTAAATATTTTTTCTATACACATATTTAACATTTTTAAATGCTTGTTTACCATTTTTTAAATACAATCTTAACATTTTTTGAACACATGGTCCACAAGTTTTCCGCTCTACACATTTTAACATTTTCAAATGGTCAATTAACATCTTTTCAAATACAAGTTTGACATTTTTGGAGTACATGGTCAAAAAGAAAATCTATCCACATTTAACATTTCCCAAATGCTTGTTTATTTTTTTAAATACTTGTTGTTTTTGCAAATGCTAGTTTAATATTTTTAAACTACATGATCAATTTTTTTCACGCACATGGGAAACGTTCTCTTTATACACATTTAACAATTTTTAAAATGCTTCTTTAACATTTTTTCAAATGTTTTAGTAAACGGTGTTTTGTAATACATTTGTTTAAAATATTTATGTAAACTGTTTTTTGTAATATATTTTAGTTAGACTGTTTTAAAATTCTTGGTCAACATTTTCTTTCTATATACATTTTAACATTTGCAAATGGTTGATTAACATTTTGTCAAATACAAGTTTGACTACATGGTAAACATTTTTTCTATGCACATATAACATTTTGCAAATGCTTGATTAACATTTTGCAAGTACTTGTTTTTTTTCAAATGCTAGCTAAATATTTTAAATACATGATCAACCTTTTTACATACATTTTATAATTTTGTATAAATTTTTTGTATACATGGGAAACATTTTCTTTATACATATTTATCATTTTTCAATTAATTTGTTAAAATTTGTTTTCATTTTTTATGTAAACGTTTTTGTAATATAGTATTTAGAATATTAGGATGTATAAATGAAAATTTAAATAACAAATAAAAAATGAAACAAAAAAGTGAAAAAATGAGGCCATAGTCTTGCGCGCACCTAAGCCGGCCCATTGAGGGAAGCGCGTAATGCGAGAGCACGCTGGGTCTCGCTATATGCGAGACATAACGCTGCCCATTGATGCACACGGGCTTCAAACATGAGATCTCCAAGCCCAAGCTCGAATTAAGTCTGTAAGCATGCTCAACCCGAGTTCTGAACATGTGTACGAGTGGGGATTGCTGCAGTTCCATAGCCTATGCCTTTTTTTTCAATAAATAAACAGTGAAGTTTATTCACTCCAAATGAAACACTAAGAGGATACAAGCACAATACACATACACACGACCTCTACATGAATATGATGCATACAATCAACATCAACACGCCCAAAGAATCGTGTCGGCAAGGAGCAAAATCATACATGACCGAAGCTATGCCTTGGCATATGAAAAAGAAAAAAAACTTAGAAGTACTCAAAACAACGATCAAAGAACTACAAGGATGACCATCCGCACTAGCTGTCTCTTGACATTCTAAGGACAATAAAAAATGTTCGCCAACAACATCTTCAGGAAGGGAACGACGCTCAAGCGCCGCCATCGACTGATCCAACCACTAATGGATAGATCCCGAGGAGCTTTCAACCTAATAAAAGACAAAGTCCGAGAAAAATCTGAGCAATGCCTTCAACAATGTAACGACTCAAAAACACCATAATTGTTAGGTATGACTAACTATAGTCAGACATAGGGTTTTCACTTCGGAGCTTGAGACCAGGTACTCGAGAAATGGCACCAAATTGTAGCCATCATGAGCCGTCGCCAACACTTTCCGCGATCCCAGCAGCTACATGCGTATCAAGACCTTACCATGAGATATCATGCAAGTGAAGACCATGCCCACACAAGCAGGCAGTTAAGTTGCAACAAGTGCTAGTTCCCACCGCAAGCTTGGAATGACGAAGGCCACCGTCGCACATGTGACGAAGATTGGTGAGGGAGGTAAGTCACCGACATCGCTAAAATCCTAATTTAGCACACTCCAACAACACCACACGATCCACGTTTGTGGCGGTAGAATTGGTCGGCAAACCATACTTGTCGTTGTCACCAGATCTGAAGGTTCAAGACCCTCTAGCCCATTGCGACAACAACCTAGCAGTGCAGGACCACGGCTCCATTTGCACGCCTTAAGTACATGACCACCTCATTGGGACGCAGAAGGCAACCATTGCCGTCCATGTACCTACAGATGGGATCGCGACTACCGACGCCTCACCACCAGAGACCACCGCCACCCAAAACACCACTACCACCACTGCACAACCATACCCATCCTCAAGCCATCGCCCATAGATCGCATCTCATCGTCAAAGGTTGCCGGAGCAGAGACCTCCCTACCACAACCTTCATCGACCAGTGACAGGACTTAGCATGACCAGTGCTCTCTAGCAACGATGAGCGGAAGGGAGGACATGCATGTAGGAGGCGGCGACCGTGGGAAAGGAAGGAGGCGGCGGCCGTGGGAAAGGAAGGAGGCGGCGTCGTGTCCCTCCCCAAAAGAAGAATAGGGACTCTATCATATATGTTATAACCAAATCAATGGGCCAACAAAGAAAATTCATGAAATTAGGTTGAGTTTTATGTAAAAGAGATGATGGTAGCTCCTAAATCACAAAACTCCTATTCTGATCCCAAGCTCAAATGCACACTGATGAACAGTAAAATCTAAAAAAAATAGTAAAAGAATCAATTTTTTTTGATTTTTTTGGTAAACTTTGAAAGATGTTTTGTATGCTAAACAAATTTCAGCATGAAATGACATTCGTGAAAGTCATGGCAAAAAAAGCAAAATCAGTACTCCAAAATATTTTCAAAATTAACATTTTTTGGAGTATCGATTTTTTTTCTTCACAACTTCCACGAATGTCGTTTTGTGCTGAAATATTGTAAGCATACAAAACAGTTGTCAAAGTTTACCACAAAAAAAATCATATTTTTTTACTATTGTTTTTGATTTAACTGTCCATAAGGGTACATTTGAGGTTGGGAGCAGATACTCCATGCCCCCTATATCATCTCTTCTAAGGGCGCAGCTACTGAGAACTAACATGTGGTTCACGGTCTTGTGAATAGTGCAAGCCGATATTATTCTCATGGTGAGTTATCACGCGATCGTTGATCAAGTGTCAGGTCACTTATCGACAGGCCACAAAGCCGTCGAATAGTGAAATGACCTCCAATAATGTATAAACTTTCAAAATGTTTGGTATGAACTTCCCACTAGTTTGCAACTTTTTTTACCAATAAACACTAGCATTTCAATAATACAAATACTAATTGTACACTAACCCCCCGCCAAAAAATTTTATACACTAATCCAACATTGAGCATAATGAAAACAAAAAATCCGTATGATGTTATCAAGATACCACAACATTTCAACTTTCCAAAAGATCTAATAATAAGACATGAAACAGAAATCGTCCAGAAAAAAGGGGAACCAGAATTTTGGCCTGAAGCCAACATTGGTGGGGGATGTTCTCCCAGCCGGCCTCGATCGCACCCAGATCCACAGCCCTCTCCAGCCATGGCTTGTAGTTGATGCCATCCCACCAAACCAAAACTGAATATACTTCTGGCAACTGCCATCTCCGGACACGTTTCATTTTTGTATACAACTCCAGTACGTCTGGCAACTGGCATCTCAAGTGTTCGATCGTACCGTTGCAGAAAGCTAGCTTGGCTTTAGGTTTGGTGAGAATGAGATGGCGCCAACAAGAAGCCATGCATAATTGTGCATGGCATGTGGGAGGCTACTTAAAAAATGCTTCCCTTTTGTACCAACGTCCAGCAGATCAGTTACATGCCGGCTTAGAAATGTTTATTGCCAGAGAGGCCGTGGGGGTGGCTGCTAACACAACGGAACACACATCAGATCAGATGCTGATCTGAAAAAACACAGGTCATGCCTGCACCAATAATGAGTCCATTCTTGACCAGATTCCTAATTATATAGTCGTCAACAGCAGATCAGGGTGTCGCCTAGTACGGCAACGCATGTGATGTGTTGATGTGCGTACCAACTTTGTTACTGATTATTCCTTGCATGCATGTCAGGTTTGCAATTGCATGCATGATTGATTGCATCTACCCAGGACTAAATGACAGTGTTTATATATGATCATGTATTCATGGCGGAAACTTTACAGGGCTGCAACGAAACAATAAATTAATGAAAGAACAAAGATTTTGGGGAGAAAGGAGGTATAATAGTAATAATTTACATGGAAAAGGGTGGTCATAAATTAATCAAACAACCTTGCTAGTCGACTAAGACTTAACAAAGTCTCAGTCGATGTTATATCCGTAAGATTTTACATTGAGATTAGTGTGATTTTTTTCCAATGTTTTCTTTTTTTATTGCATGTTATGTCACTTCACTGAAACTTTATTAAATCTCAGTCGACTGAGACCTAGCACACCCTTGTCATTTCTCGTGTTAAAATAGAGTAGATGTGACCATGGTGCTCAGCCGCCATGGTGTGCGGTCCAGTAAGATTCCCTGCTTGGCTATCCTCTGTCATGGTGCTCAGAGCGAGACCAGGCAGAAGTGCAGCGTGGTTAACCATTAATTCACCAACCCACGAAGTGTGATGCTTTTGATTAAGTCTTAGTCGACTGAGACTTAGCAAGACTGAAATGACAATGTCTATAATATGATCATGAGTTCTTGATGGAAACTTTACAAGGCTGTAACGAAACAATAAATTAATGAAGAAATTTTTATGGGGAGAGAAAGGAGGTATACCAATCTTTTACAGCAATTTACATGGGAAAAGATGGTCACAAACTAAACAAAAGCATTGTACTTCGTCGGTCGGTGACTTAATGATTAGCCACACTGCACTTCTTCCTGATCTCGCCCTGGCTGCCGGTGAGCACCTGGTTGTTGCCCATCTTGACCATGGAGACGGCGAAGTCGGCGAAGAACTCGTCCTTGAAGGCGCCGGTGGCATGGCGCTGGACGTAGGCGCGGGTGAAGGGATCGGTGAGGAGGGCGCCGTCAGAGTGAAAGAGGCCCCTGCGCTTGCTCACCAGCTTGAAGTAGTCGGTGTCGAAGGTCTTGAAGCTGCCGGGGTCCATCTCCACGAGTGTGGTGTTATCGTTGAGGCTGGCGCACTTGCTCTTGAGCTTCATCATGTACTGCGGCTCTAGCGAGGGGTCGATGTCGCTGGCGTTCTCCATGCCGGTGAAGTTGTAGAGCCGGTCCGAGAAGGAGAAGCAGTGCGACGTCCCGATCGTGTGCGCGGCTGTAGGAGAAACAGAGCATGCATAGATTCATTAATTAGACGTCGACCATGACCAAAGTAGTGTGGAGCTAAGATAGAAATGGTGTGGTTAGGTACCTGAGAGGACGACGAGGTCCTTGGCGTCGAGGTTCACGGCGGCGAAGTTCTGGGTGAGCACGGTGAAGTTGGCGGTCGGGGGTGGCAGCGCGTCGGTGTCGTTGGAGATGGACACGCTGCCGTCTCGCCGGCCGAGAAGAACTTCCCAGAATGGCCCCTTGCTCTGGAAAAACCGTGATCGAGCAGCATTAGAATTTGGTTTCCTCCACAGGTATTCGGTCATTTGCAAAATGGCCTAGCGCTCTACTCACCAGCCAGACTGCGTCCCTGGCAATGATGGCGAGCAGGTCGGCGCAGGAGACGGTGTCGGGGCAGGCCTTCTCCACGGCGGCCTTCACCCTCTCGATGAAGCCGAAGCCGCGGAGAGTCTGGTTCGGCAGCGCGTCCTTCTCCGCCGTCTTGTTGGCCGAGTCCAGCAGCACCGACCCGTCACACCCCTGCATTCACGGTGGTCAGGCCAGCAGCACAACGGCACAATGAGGGTATACAACATGCATGCTAATGCAACTTACCCTGACGAAGCAGTCGTGGAAGTGCATCCGGAGGAGCGGCCCGGCGAGGCTGGGCGCCAGGGACAGCGCCCTCACCATCTCCCTCCTCACCACGTCCTCCACGCTG
Source organism: Triticum dicoccoides (assembly GCF_002162155.2). Classification (NCBI taxonomy): domain Eukaryota; kingdom Viridiplantae; phylum Streptophyta; class Magnoliopsida; order Poales; family Poaceae; genus Triticum; species Triticum dicoccoides. Next base: position 575,743,923 of record NC_041381.1, on the reverse strand, counting down.
GGGCACGACTCGCTGTAGAACTTCTCGTGCAGCTGCGCCTGCGCGCACGTTGCCGTCGCCGCCACCGCCGCGAGCAGCAGCACCACCATCGTCGCAGCCCTGGACGCCATCTTCTCGGCCAAGAAGCTTGTTTCTTGCTTGGCTATGCAAGAAACAACGATGGCAGCTAGGTGGCTGATTAATCAGGGAAAGCTTGAACTGCTGCTGCTGCGGCTGGATTGGCGCCTGGGAAATATATAGCGCCGGAGTGTCCCCACGCCTACATGTGGTGGGCTGTCCTCCGGAGCAGCAGGTAAAATTCGCATGGTTTAATGAGTTGTTCCTTGTTTGCTCTCTCCGGAATCTTTGCCGTGGCAGGTACACCGGCAGCGCGCCGTATGCATAATGGAGGCGGCCGGACAGCCAGACCCAAACGGAAGCACGTCGGCAGATGAACTCATTAAGTAATTAGTCATCACGGAGCGGAATTTGCTGCCAAGTTTTAATCAAAAGAGGGACAGTGAATGACACCTACTGGTAGTTTGCAAGCGTGGGAATCTCATGATCCATATATTTGTACCGGCGCCAGATGCTATCTTGAATATATATATTTCGAACTATTCCAGGCAATATATATACATCTATACATTTTTCTTTTGCAAATGCTATACATATTTTATTTATGAATAAAAAAATATATATTCTTCGTCCGTCATGATATTTTGCTCCAGTAATGCTCCAAGGTGCTGATTGGCTTCTACTACATGACTGTTCTTTGACTTTTACCACTCTTTATTATCTTCACATGTACGAATAAAGACGTACATCTAAATAAAAATCATGCGATATGTGTGAAAAATGTTTTTCTACCTGGGATCCATCGTTCTCTGTGCTTGTGTACTCGGTTTTCACTTATACACAATGGAACATAAGGATGCACTTCCTAACAAGAAGAGACTAAATGCACGCCAACAGTCAAAAAATTGATAAGGTGGTTGATGGCTGCTATCCAACCGGCCCGAAAAGTAACTAAATTAAAATAGTCTAGCGAGAACGGCATTTTGGAGCTCGGCCTCCATGGAGGCCGTTTTTTGTTGAAAAATTCAAAATTCATATTTTTGGTTTCAAAACATTCTAAAACACTTGTACAAGTATATAAGGATGTGATGTGTATGTGTGTAAAATTTCAGGAAGAAATACCTTGAGATGTGATCTCTGCAAAAAGAACAAATTCATGGACTTTTGGGATGAATAGTATCATGTGTTAAAAGGCCATAGTTTTGTCCTTTTTGCAGTCCTTATTTCAACGTATTTTGTCCTGAAAATTTACACACATGTGTGTTATGCCTCCATATATGTCCGTATTTTTTTCAGAATTTTTTGAAACATAAAAGTATGAAATTTTTGGAATTTAGAATTTTTCAAAAACATTATGTAACAATCTAAAATAAAACAATACAAACTTAAATAAACAAAACTTGAAAGCGTGACATGAATCTCCAGCTGACAACGCACGACACATCGGATGTGGCAATTTCAAAGTCTTCATCGTGTGTACAAGGAATTAACATGGTCATAATGAAACAATAAATTATAATGAAAGAAAAAGATTTGAGAGAGAAAGGAGCTATGACAATCTAACAGTAATTTACAGCGAAAAAAGATGGTCACAAATCAAAACAGCCTTGTACTTTGTCGGTGGTTTAATGGTTGACCACGCTGCACTTCTTCCCGATCTCACCCTGGCTTCCGGTGAGCGGGTCGGCGTTGCCCATCTTGATCATGGAGGCGGCGAAGTCGGCGAAGAACTTGCCCTTGAAGGCGCCGGTGGCATGGCGCTGGACGTAGGCGCGGGTGAAGGGGTCGGTGAGAAGGGCGCCGTTGGAGTGGAAGAGGCCCCTCCGCTTGCTCACCAGCATGAAGTAGTCGGTGTCGAAGGTCTTGAAGCTGCCGGGGTCCATCTCCACGAGGGTAGTGTTGTCGTTGAGGCTGGCACACTTGCTCTTTAGCCGCATCATGTACTGCGGCTCCAGCGTGGGGTCGATGTCGCTGGGGTTCTCCATGCCGGTGAAGTTGTAGAGTCGGTCGGAGAAGGAGAAGCAGTGCGACGTCCCGATGGTGTGCCCGGCGGACAAGACGACAAGGTCCTTTGCGTCGAGGTTCACGACGGCGAAGAGCTGGGTGAGCACGGTGAAGTTGGAGGTCGGGGGTGGCAGAGCGTCGGTCTCGTTGGAAATGGACACGAGAGACGTGATTCAGGACCATGGTTCAACCGAACCTATGGTCTATGCCGTACGATTTAACATCTTACTACATGTGGATATGTGACATGCATGCCAAGTGCATTTTTTAGTCAACCATGCATGGGTCCTCATGAATAAACATGCATATCAACTACATTATTTTTTAATCGACCATGCATGGATCCTTATGAATAGTGTTTAGAAATCAATGGTGTCAAGTGTTGGTTCGGCTGAACCATGGTTCTGTAAAACATTTTAGAATGGACACGCTGCCGTCTCGCCGGCCGAGAGGAACTGTCCAGAATGGACCCTTGCTCTGGAGAAACCATGATCGAGCAGCATTAGAATTTGGCTTCCACACGTACCGTATCATTTGCAAAATGGCCTAGTACTCTATTCACCAGCCATACTGCGTCCCTGGCAATGAGGGCGAGGATGTCGGCGCAGGAGACGGTGTCGGGGCAGGCCTTCTCCACCGTGGCCTTCACCCTCTCGACGAAGCCGAAACCACGGAGCGTCTGGTTCGGCTGCGCGTCCTTCTCCGCCGTCTTGTTGGCCGAGTCCAGCAGAACCGAGCCGTCGCACCCCTGCATCCACGGTGGTCAGGCCACTGCACAAAACAGGTTACGGACAGACAACATGCATGCAAATGCTGCTTACCCTGACGAAGCAGTCGTGGAAGTGCATCCGGAGGAGCGGCCCGGCGAGGCTGGGCGCCAGGGACAGCGCCCTCACCATCTCCCTCCTCACCACGTCCTCCACGCTGGGGCACGACTCGCTGTAGAACTTCTCGTGCAGCTGCGCCCGCGCGCACGTCGCCGCCACCGCCGCGAGCAGGAGCACCACCATCAAAGACCTCGACGCCATCTTCACACGCCCCGAGGATGAGGGTGGCTAGGTAGCTAATTAGTCAGGGGAAGCTTGTGGTGCTGCTGCTGTTGCTGGACTGGCGCCCGAGAAATATATAGCGCCGGAGTGTCCCCACGCCTGCATGTGGTGGGCTGTCCTCCGGAGCAGCAGGTAAAATCTGCATGGTTTATTGAGTTGTTCCTTGTTTGCACTCCCCGGAATCTTTGCCGTGGCAGGTACACCGGCGGCGTGCCGTATGTATAATGGAGGCGGCCGGACAGCCAGGCCCAGACGGAAGCACGTAGGCAGATCAACTCATTAACTAACTTGTCATCACGGAGCGGAATTCGCTGCCAAGTTTTAATCAACAGAGGGCCAGTGAAAGCCACCTACTGGTATTTTTTTTTTGCGGGAAAGAGGATTTCATTCATCAAGTAATATGATTACACTCAGCGGCAACGATGCTCGCGATCTCGTCAGGAGGGTTACGCAGCCAAACAGCAGTCCGCTGTTGAGTACATCCTAAATGGGCGAGAATGTGGCTAGCGAGATTTACACCGTGCTTAATCTTCTGTAACTGGATCCTTCTTTCTTGAGCTAGCAGGGATCTAATCTCCATGACTGTATGAGTGTGAGCTGACCGATCTTTCCCCATAGCAGAGATCAAATGTAGCGCATCCGCACAATCGCTCTCTACCACAAGGTCCAATTCTGTCCAACTGAGCGCCAATGTTATGCCTTCGTGAATTGCAGCTAGTTCAGCCTCCAGTGCATCCACACAATTCACAAGGTCTCTGGTTGCAGCGAGCATCACAGCCCCATTGTGATCACGAAGTACCATACTGGCACCTGCTGTACCATCTAAGGCCACGAACAATCCGTTGACATTTAGCTTGGCATAGCCAATCGCTGGAGGCATCCGGTGCTGCACACGCATCATTGGCTTTGGCTCCCAAACATGTTCCCCAAAGTAATCAACAATTTGTTTACCTTTGATCTGATCAGCCTGAGGGTGTTGCTGCGACAAGATCGATGTGACGTAACTAGCGAGGAAGCGGCGAGAGGCCTCAATGGGGATCGCCGGCTTCTGGTGGGTTATTTCATTATGCACATACCAATCCCGCCACATAATCATCAGGGCCATGACTCTCTGAGGTTCAGTCAGCTTGTCTAGGAGGCGGAATATCCAATCCGGCTCTGAATCCTGAAGGTCGGCATCATTAGGAAGATCCCAAACTTCTCGCATTGCATTCCATAGACCAGCCGCATGGGGACATTGAATAAGGGCATGGTGAGCATCTTCAAGAGCATTACCACAAATAGTACAAGCTTGGACATGCATGCACCATATGTTTAACTTTCTGGGTTGCTTCCGTGGCCAAAGCTTCATGTGCAGCCTTCCATGCAAATATGCGTACTTTGGGCGGTGCCTGACTCTTCTAGATGAGATCCCAAACAAGACGTCGACCATCAGGGCGCATACTCGAGGCCCCTTGATCATTGGCGGCCATCTTTTCCTGTAAGGCAATGGAGTATGCACTCTTAACTGAAAACAATCCATGCTTGTCAGGAAACCAAGCCACAAAATCAGATTCCAACCGTGGAAAGGGCATGATTTCCAGAATCTTAATAACATCAGCGTGACAAAAGTGTTGTTGTTCCAAGATCCATCTGTATTCAATAGTTCAGCAACCCACTTCAGACGGCACCGTCGTTTCGGCGTGATGGGGCGGCATGAAGTACCATATATTTGTACCGGTGCCACATGCTATCCTAAATATATATACTTAGGGGATTTTTTCAGGCAAAATTACCCCGTGTCGCAATGGTGACAACACGTGGAGCTCGACACATCTCGTGGTTGGATTAGAGTTCAAAAGTTTTATATCATTGCCATATGAGATAAATACACCATTGGTACTTGAACTTGTCATGGATGTTCATTTCAGTGCCTGAACTTGAAAAATACGCCTAACTAGTTCCAAAACATGGCACCAACATGTAAATACAGTGCTAATCTCATCTGTATACGTAAAGTGCTATGATGTGGCACCTTATGTGGGTGACATGGCATGAGGCACACTTATAAATAAGAAACATGATTACTAAAATACTACATGTTTCTATGACTAATGGGTCCTGCCTGTCAGAGAAATTAAAATAAAAAATAGCACCAAACAGGATTCAAACCCGAAACCACAAGCTATCAAGCAGCCTGTGCTGGCCACTAAGCCAACTAGCAATTCTTGTCAAATAGGGCACCTGAAGTTTGATTTAGTGTTGTCAAGCAGCCTAGGCTGGTCTCCATCTCTACTAGCAACATGTTATTTTTTCTTAAAAAAATGTAAAAAGTCTAAAAATTATGATGACAATAATACAAATAAAGTTCAACTATTCATGTTATAAATACTCTACATAAAACTAAAATAACTAACTTTTAAAAAATGTTCATTTAACATTAAAAATGTTCACACATTATGTAAATATAAGCCACGCCTGTGTAAAAAATGTTTTATTCACTATATTATTTATTTATTTAGCTTTTTAAAATATAATCCGTGATGGTATATTTTAAATATTTGTATTAAGTAAATATTTATAAATAGTATTTTCTAAATAGTACATAACTATTTCAAAAACTAAAAGAGTATATTTAGTAAGATATTTTATTGCATGCCTTTCTATACTTATTTTTGTGCACACGAATATCTGTGTACCATGATCTTATTATTTATGTACCACAAATATTTATAACTGACAACAAGGCCTTGTTTATAGATTTTTGTAAAATAATATGTGCATACGAATGTTTGTTTATCACGAAGTAAACAAGTAAATTAATTACACATGAATATTTGAATCTAACATTTATTTTTAGTTCCCTCGAAAAAACATTTATTATCAGGATTATTATTTACATACTTTTTTCTTTTAACAAAAAGAAATAACATGTGCTACCGCATCCGTTTTATATTACACAACATTGGCGTGCTGGCCAATAGATGCTGACTGTTAGCTCTAGCTCACCGGATGGATTCCTGTATAGCACCATTTTTCATTTTAATTTCCTTGACAGACGTGACCCACTAATCATAGAGAAATATAGTATATCCAAATAATTATGTTTCATATTTATAAGTGGTCCTCATGCCATGTCAGCCATATACGGTGCCACGTCGGCATACTTTACGTATATGAATAGGATTAGCATCGTATTTGCATGTTCCTGCCGAGTTTAAGAACTAGTTCGGCGTATTTTTCAAGTTTAGACATTAAAGTGAACATCCATGACAAGTTCAAACACCATTGGTGTATTTACCTCTTGCATATGCACGCTGATACAAATTTGAAGCCACCTCGATGCATGATTCACCATGTTAGCACGAGCGACCTTGCAATCAAAGTAGAGGTGTTTGACTGGGAGAAAATTTGTGGCGCGCAGCGGCGGGGCACACAAATGCTCTGCGCCAAGATTTGCAAATTTGTCTCCGTACTCCGTGTATTCGCCGACGCATATCAATACACATATATCTGTATTCATATTGTAAATATAAAGTATTATACCTATTTTTGTGGTTCCGTTTGGAAGGTATAGATATTTAGGTAAACAGTTCCTGTAACAAGTTCCTACTAAAACCCCAGCATTGTGCTAAAAACTTTCAGTGTGTTCTTCTCTCTCCCCGTGTGTTCTTCAAGTACCCTCTGCTTCTCTTCTTAGAAGAGATCCGAGCTATTCTGTTGCGAATCCCTCACAGACGGCAACGACTGAACTACTGTAGGAGACGTAGTCCATAAGGTTATCCGGCACAACTTAGTCGATGATGTATGTTTGACGTAATTCAAGTGTTTTTGTAAGCACAAGTTCTACATATGGTTGCTGAGTATTCGATCATTTATCCTTTTAGGGGCTTCTATTAGTTTGTCCTGTTTGAAGAAGTCAGATGCCAATCTTGTTTGTAATGAAAAATTTGGGGCTGGATCTTAGAACACAAATAATCACGTACGCATGTATTTTAGGAATCTAGGAAGTTATTGTAAGCACCACAAATTAAAACTCAGAAACTTGCGAAGTTGGTTAGTTACAGAGACTGAAACTTATGGCATCATGTTAGTTAAGGAAAGTGAAACTTACAACACATGTACAATCTTGTACCGTTAGAAGAATTCGGATCACACATTTATTAAATATTTCTACAATGCAAATTTCGAATATGGATCATTATATGGAAAATAAAAATACATGTATTGACACATGTATGTAAAATTATTTAAGTTTACAAAAAAGTAGTTAGTAAACTTAATATGAAGGTTACATACAGAAAGAAAATTGCATTATGAACTTGTCTTCTGAAACTTTAATTTACTAATAAATATACCTTATAATTTTGACAGACTTCAATGACTGATAGGTCGATGCAAAATTAATTGTATGCATTAGTTATGAAATTTTCAAGCTATCTTCTGCACCGGTAAAGTAGGACATGAATGTATTTGATAAGTTACTTCGTTCTGTAAATAAAATGTTTATTTAATGTTACTGCCATAATGTAAAATCTTGATTTGTGCCTTACCACTCTTTATGTTAACAACAAGTTGATTTAATTAACAAATGTTATTGAATTAGGTGTTTTGTTAAATTATTTATTAATGTTATATGCTCTGATTATGTAATGTTAATGGTATATTTACTTATGTTCTAGTGACAAAATATGTCGTCTAAGTCAAATTATTCGGTAAGTGGCACTTCAAAATGTAAGAGAGAATCAAGATATTAGTACATTGAAGGACTCAAGCCGATAAAATGATGATGAAAAGTGTAACTCTGAATCTTGATTAAAGGTAGACCATATTCATGCTGTTTTGAATAGATTTATGGTATACAGGAAATTTATGCTCTGTGAAACCAAATTTGATTGGTTATAGAACTTACCTGCAATTAAAAAGGTTTATTTCAAATTCAGTACATTTCTTGTAAGTGCAATAGATGTCAAGGATCGGTGCATTAAGTGTCTCAAGATAGGAAACTCAAGTTCTATGCTCGAGATACACACAAAGTTTTTGGGGTGCCTTCTAGACTTAGAGACATTGAGGTCAGATAGCTGCTGCTTCTATTGATTTATAGAAGAAAAATATAGGTATGAACGGAACTGATTCTCATAGTTTGAGGTCAACAGATTTTTCTAGCCAGAGATATAACTGAGCTATCAAGTGAAGCTGAAACAACATGCTTTTCTGGGAGCATGCTATTGTTCATTTGGGAACACCTTCTTCTAGACATGAGTACACCATTGATAATAGGAGAGCCCTATGTAGGACTGGTTACATAGGAGAATATAACTAGTGTGCTTATGCAATGAATTATCAACTCGATGCTATTACAAATGCACAACAACAAATTCAGTCAAATAATCCTGTCATATACTCCCTCCGTTCCAAATTACTCGTCCGTTCCAAATTACTCGTCGTGGTTTTAGTTCAGACGAGTAATTTGGAACGGAGGGAACAGTTTTATGGCTGTCACTTCTTTCTACAAGTTAATTATCTTGTGCATCTCAATTACCATAATAAATGTTGGATGATTCCATAATCATGTACACTATGTATGCCGATATCCTACCTTGATACTCATGACCAAATTGTGCCAAAGAGACACACCAAACTGCCTAGGATTGTAGACTATGATAGGCGCCACATAAATCTTTTGATTCCATCTTGTAAGAAAACAAGAGATCGAGTCACAACATATGATGCATGCATAGTATGTAGTAAGGATGAAAATGGAGTGGAAACTTTCTGTTTTTCCAGAGAAAAAATGAAAACGGAGAGGAAATATGAAACCGGAAATGGAAATTAGCAAAATGGAAAGTGGAAGTGGAATTTTTTATGCGGAAAGAAACAAAAACAGAACGGTGTTTTTCGGTGGAATAGGCGTGGAAACGGAACTTTCCATTTCCGTGAATATGGAATTTCCATTTTTACTATAGACCTATGGCTGCTTTGTAGTCCAACCACCAACAACACACAATTATACAATGAGTAGAATGGATCATTTGAGCCCATCTTCTACAATCACACATGTACTCAGCTTGACCGTATACGCAATTGTTTAGTATTACTACAATACTACACTAAGTTGCTAACATAATGATGTTATTTTGTAGCCATGTAAAAAATTCATCAAATTTGGTTTGTTTTGTGTGTATTTCTCTATGATTCAAGGGTTTTTTAAGTTCCGTTCAACGCCCACTTCTGTTTCCGTGTCCGCTTTGTATTCGCTCCGTGTTCATTTTTGGTAATATCCGTTTCCGTATTCATTTCCGGGGTTTCTATATTCATTTCCGTTTTTGTAAAAATATATGAAAACAAATATGGTAGCAACCAGTTCCGTCCGTTTCCGCTCCGTTTTCATCCTATGTAGTGTGTTGTTCAAGTAGCTTTTCGTGTTAAATTTTGTTATAATTAATCAAGAATACTTTATTTTACATTCCTTTGTAGATTGAAAGACCTAAAGTTGTATGTTATATGCGGAGTATGAGTGATAGAAGTCAGGCAATTTTGTGGTTGAAAAGTCTGAAAGGACAATTGTTCCACAAAAATCTCAGTCAGTTGGATATGCCGGTCATATTTTGTCTAAAGAATCAATGAAGAACAATGAAAATATCAAAGGGCTGAAGCTGTTTGAAAGAACATGCAATTTTGCTTATCTTCAACAAATCCATACCGTATATAAAATGGAAAGTTTAGTGATCGTATAAGAGATACTTATCCACAAATGGTACATTTTCATTTATATAGTTTAGAAATTCTAAATGTTGTTAATTTTTGGGCACCGATCTAAACTACATTTGAAGGTGTGACATTCTATAACTCAAGAATTCAAACTGAGGCATGCTAAAAGAGTTAGTGAACAAAATATGAAGGAGGACATAATTAGAGAAGATATTGAATTTATAGATAAAGTTTTCTTGTTGTTAAACCAAACTTGCATGTGTTACACTCGAAGAGGCCGGGGTCTATGCTTTCTTGAGAGATGAAATAAGGCGACATGTATTGCCAAAATAAATGAGTTATGTATTGTACTTCTCTTTTAAAATTATTGTTTGTAGATATATATCTTACTTTATTGCCTTAGATAATGAAATTCAGCCAAGCATTCTGGACAAGTTTCTGTCCTCAGTAATGTTGTAGGAAGATCATAAGGTAATATTTTTTGAATAACTTGTTTCGTTGGATTTGTTAATATAATTGTGATTATTTGCTGCTTGTAAGGTTCTATTTGTAACGATGCAAGTGGGCCAAGTATTAAATTTATTGACATAGTTGAACGAAATGTTGAACACATGGTTGTTTTAACCTATCCAAATCTAATGAATGTTTTTCATTATGCAAAATACTTCTAGTTCATAATTGTTGTGCCGATGCACCAGGCTTGGTCAACTTATGTGTGGGATATGAAGGAGAAAGTAAGTAACACTTTAGATCCATAGTGTGCAAATGGTACTACATCATACATGAAAGAAAGGCATGAAGCATGTGCTTGTATATATATTATATAACACAATGTTTGACTGTACTGAAAAGTTCTTGAGTATTTAGAGTTGCTTTCGTCATCTTGGATGGTCAAAGAAATTTCATCATCCAACGTACCACTCCAGAGGTATATATATATGGCTTCTGCACAACATCTTCATCATCATTATGAGTACATCCTACGCAGGTGAGTTAGGATGCACTTGATCCCAGGAAGGTATCTATCCCTCAAACCAGAGGAGTGCTTCAAACTAACAATAGTACATAATATCCAACAAAAGAGGGTCATGCTATAGCAGCAGAATACATGGCTCAGTTTAGATATCAGTACGAATCAAGTTGTGCATATTTGCTGTTGGCATGAACCACATCGCCGTATGTCGGGTTTGCAAAAGCCATCCATCGCATGGAAGCTTGATGCCTTTCACACGCTGAAGATTATCTGGCAACAAGCTGTGTCGACGAATCTCTAGCTATGGTGATTCATGAAACCCATGGTATGATGTGTAAACACAGTCCCCCCTCAAGAATGGAAGTTGCATAGCATGATAATCATCGCCGGTGATATAATCGATGATTGGTTGGATGATCGGATAATTGAGCCCGAGGAACAAGGAGTGGTTGCCAAGGCTGTAAACCCGCCTCCAGTTGAATACACCTGGCCCAACAAAGCTGGGATCTTTCTTGAACACGAAGCAGCCATAACCATCAATGTCACGAACGTCCCACACATTGTACTGCATGTGGTTTGATGTAATGGTTTGGTCAATTTGGTATGTGCGAATGAGCATCAAATGACCACCGTCAGCTGAATGAGCGATAAACCACCACCCATCGGCTGGTATGATTCCAGGTCCTGGAATCATGAAGGCCAGTGCATTTGTGTCTACTGCAACAATTCAAATTGGAGACCAAAAGGACAAAAATAAATAATCATGTTCAGAGTATGTGTGGAATTAAGATTATTATAACAGTGACACATATCATAGATAGAGAATTGCAATGCCGTGGTCATAATCATACCCCAAGTTAAAAAAATAAGCCAATGGCTTTCATATTCTAGCAATATGTCATGGTTCAAACATCATGTAACAATGAGAGGAAAACAACTATGACAATGCCTACTCATATTCTACCATAGCACTTACTACTACTGTTCTCATATCAACTCTAAGCAATAACATGCGTTGTTATAAAAATCTTGTAAACGAGAGTAACATATAGCAATCATGATGTTATGCTCATAATATGTATTCTAACAATCATTAGATGCTAATTGTTCTCATATCAACTCTAACAATAACATGTGTGGTCATAAAAATCTAGGAAATGAGAGGGACATATAGCAATGATGTGGTTATAGACATGCTATGTATTCTAAATTTGTAACAAATGAACAAGCAGTCGTATTCATAAGGTAAAGATGAGATGGGATAGAACAATTACACGACGATAGATTCCACCAGTATAGGCAGCCAATCTGTGCGTCGACCGCGTAAATGATGCCATCATGCACTATAGCATCAGACGGAAATGTTGCCTCAACAAGATTGATGATGAGCCATAACCATGTATGGCGGCCGGATTCCAGATAGACTAATCCCATGTTGAACAAGGCAGTGAGCTTGTAATCCATGTAGTCTTTTGATGGTGTGGGCACTTCGCAGATTACAACTTTCTGCAAACAGAGGTCGAGCCAAAAGCTTGACGCGTCTCGTGCGTAGTAGGCAGGAGTGTCCGGCGGGCCGCGAGGCTCGATGGCGGCGGTATCCAACGATGGAAGGGTGATCTCTCGCTGGGTGTAGATATCCACGAGACGCCACGGACTACCGAAGTGGTGGATGAGGATGATCCAGTTGGCCTTCATGCCCGCCCAGTAGTGGCCGCGCATGAAGGACAGGTGGACGGGTAGTGGTAGCATGTCGAGGGGCACCATGGCAACCTCCGTAGGATCGTCAAGTCGGTGTTTGGGCCACCTGCGAGGATCGGGCATCAGCAAGTAGGGTGTCTTGAAAAGAGCCGGCCAGTTGCAGACGAGTAGATGGTACAAAGACACCGCGCATGCGGCCAGACGGACGGTGCTGAGTAGGTCCATACGACTACATATCTGCTCCAAGAGAACATCGAGAGGGAATTCCAATCGCGGCTCTACGTGCCAGTCGGTTCTGCCATTGGGGTTTTCGGTGCCTGCGAGCCAGCGGGGAAGTGGATTCGGGCGGGCGAGCGAAGAAGCTTCTCCTCGTGTGGCCGAGCAGTGAGCGGGGGGATATGGTACGCGCGAGCTACCAAAGAAGATGGCGCGGGCGGGCGAGCAGTGAGCGGGGGTAAATGGTGTACGGTCGACGATGGGGAAGAAAGGAGGAAGAAGAAGAGAGGAGGAAGAAGAAGAGAGGAGGAAGAAGAGTGGAAGATGGGGAAGAAAGTGCATTAAATCTCAATTCTACTAGTACTACTACCAGGATATATCGTCCTTCGGAGTGTAAATAGTTACACCGATGACATGTGGGTCTACCACAAGAGGGCCCATATGTCAGTTAATGGAGGACAGAGGTGCGTAGGCGTATTTGTGGAAGCGTGCTCTACTGGCAAACATGATGGCAGTACTGGGTAAGGCTGATTTAGTAATACCAACACACTGATTCAGCTTATTAATTACGTGTCCCATCTGCTGCAGCGTGTATTGTCACTTCACTGCGAAGACTAGTTGAATAGTTCTCTTTGACCGAGATGGGGAATAATGGATCACGAGGACTTCCTTTCTATAGTATCCCTATGCCTCTACGCTCACTTCACTCATTTTTCTCCGTACCTAGTCACTTGTTGAAATCTGTAGAAATACAAATACTCCGTATTTGAGAATAGAGGGAGGCTTTTACTCCGTATTTGGGAACAGAGGGAGTATCACCATATGGAGGCAACAGAGGAAGCTTGAAATAAGAACATGTCAATGGGAGGGAGTAAGCCCCATGCATGCATGCATGCATGCAACATGCAACACTCACACGTACACATGGACGCACGCAACACTCACGCACCCATGCGGCACATAGCACATGACGCAACACACACGCTCACGCTCAAGTGCTCAACCTACTCCCTACGTCCATGAAAGACTGTACATTTAGAGATTTATCATTGACCAGGGCATAATTAACGCCCAAAAGTAGCAGACTTATGTGTGCATGTGACCATTGAGAGAAGAAGATTAAATGAAGGCCGTTGCATGCTGTCATTAAGGATAGATATGTAGCTTATACCTACAGCACAAGTTGGTGCATTAGTCAATCAATATCGATTTAGATTAAAGGCTAAATGCATTGGAAGTGTAGATGTACATCATGTACTACACTCTTTGTTTTATAGCCGATGTACACTCTTTGTTAGAAGACCGAGGGAGTACACGTGCATGCACTCACATACACAGCCAGCGTGGTTCGCGCGCAAGGGTTGGACTCATGTCGCGCCTGCGTAAAGTTTTGTTTAACTGATTTCTTTGCTCTGCCAACTAACAGGTGGGACCCAAAAACTAGGTGACAATTTAACCAGTCAACAAATTGCCACGTCGACTATGTGGCCGGTCGGTAGGGTGCAATACAATGCTCTATGATGAGCTAGTGAATAATCACCGCAAAAGTATATATAGTGACCATAAAGAGCGTATTATTACATACGTTGACCGCCAGTGTATTTTTCTCGTTTCAAATTAAGCCATATTAATCGGAAAGGACGCAATATGGACTACTAGTACTAGTACTGCTTTGATGTGTCCCGTCAACTCGCCGAATGAGGAGAAGCTTGCTTACTACGCCTCTCCCTCGCCCACGCGCGCGGTGGTTCATAGGACGAGGAGAGCGTTTTGAGTCTTTTGACTACAGCGCTCTCTCCCTCTCCCTTATCCTCGCCCTCGCCCTCATGGTGGACGTGCAACAGTTCAATCGGTGTCAGATTGCCAAAAGCATATTGTACTGTAGTATCATCATTGTTGGACCTTCTGAAGAGGCGAAGATCCAAGTGCAAGGTTCACACGAGTACGAACTATTGAACCTCCCAAAGAGGCAAAGAGCCAAGTGCAAGGTTTTATAGGAGTTCTCGTCCTAGTAGGAGTGTACTACAACTATAGCAAATGATGCTACTGTATGATGCCGCCATGTCACGTATATCCAAAGTTGTGCCACCTTTTTTTTTCTCAAAGAGCATGTTGGAGTCCGTGCAACAACCACACAAGTTGCACGTACACATAACACATTTACTAGTAATAAATTTTAAAGGAAAAAATGCCAGTATGCCACACAAGTTCATCTCCAATTCATGTGACAAATTTGTGCACGACTAGTCTACATATATTCAGAGCGCTACCGTTCACAATTACCGTACTCCACTTACACGTTATAGATGGGCTACATGTCCTCCTCCAGGTTCCAGTCCCAGGTGTTCTTCATGGATGTCACGATCCATAGCGGTGGGCAACGGGAATCATTGTCGCAGCTTTCTAGTTCGGTTTCACATGATGGAGACTCATCCAAGCTGAAGCGACATAAATCAAGGATAGCGTGTCCCAGCATGTCGTTCATCCGGCGGTGCGCACTGAAGACACAACCATGCTTCATGAACGGCAGGCCTTCCGTGTCGTGCACGGAAGGTGGCATCCACTTCACAATGGGGTAGCTGTCCCCGATGAAAAGCGAGTACTCTCCAAGAGTGTTCCTCGGCACCCACGTAGCATCACGGGGGTCAAACTCGGCGCTGTTCATCTGGTACACGCGGCATCCCAGATCTGGACACATGGTGACGTACATAGTCAAGGTCCATGCATAATAATGTTGTGCTCAAATATGGCGGTCAGTAATACTGTGCAGCAAATAGTACTACTCCGGTATAGAGGAAGTAAAATAACCGGCTTATTATATATATCCACTCTTGGCTACATGGATGAGATAGTAAGACATGGAAAAAGAAAAATGGTGGCAGCTAGTGGGTTCAAGTGTTCAAGGGCCTAGCTAGCTATACGCGTCCTCCAAGGTAAAAAGTACTCCTACTAGTAATACTACTAAGTATACTACTAGTACAACAATGAAAGAGAAGGCGAGAGGGTTAAAAAATGGAATACCTGGGTAGATGGTGACGGTCCGATCGTGGTAGATTGTGTGACCATGTTGCACATTAGTGGTACCATGGGTAACGACTGCTAAGATAGTTGATCCCAATATGCCAAAGTCAGCTACAAGGTTCCAGGTTAGACCGAATCACGGATGCAAATGCACATCCAGGATCGGCGATCTTATTTTGATCGGGGGATGACTGGTCCCTGCAAAATAATGGAGTACCGTTAGGGATGCAAATGATGGTTTGTGCATTCTGTTTGTAATCTCCCGTATCATAGGATGGCAACCAGATGAAACAAGTCCCCTGTCTTGTCACCGCGAAGATGCGGCCTAGATGGCGCACGGCGTCTTCGAATGTGTAGGGGTACAAATCTGCCACCGCCAACATGCGCCAGCCTCTACTGTTACTGCCTCTTGCATTGATGGCAATCATTATGTCAAACACCGCGATGAGATAGTAATCATCGTAGCCGCATCGCTTTGTCGGCAGGTCTGCAATTGCTATCTTCTTCAATCTCATGTAGGCATCATCATACGTATTCAAGCCCAGCCAGTCCGGAAGGCCGATCCCAATGGTGGAGAAGGGTCTACCAGAACGGCCGCACTGCTGTGGATGTTGTGCAAAATTATGGTGGTATTCGTCCGGAGGTATGCAAGCCAATCTTCGTTGGCACCGACCCAGACCTATATATAAGACGGTGGGCAGCAGAGAAATTACGGGATGGAAATGGAATAACTAAGTACTACATGATCAAACTCAATTAATGACCTGCTCATCGGACAAAATCCGAATACCTCTCAACGTCGGCAACTCTAGCGGAGTCAACGTGCAACCATGGCCAGGGAGCGGTGGACTGTTCGAAGGATTGTCCCATAGAAGAACCTTCTCCTCGAGGACGCATGGAAGACCAACAAGCATGGCCTTTTTCCAAGCCTGTTTAAGTAGTGTCTTGAAAAAGTTGGTGCAGGAAGCACCGAGTCTTGCGGCGGTGAGGACGTCAGAGCGGCGTGCGATTTCTCCCAGAGGATCATTGTCCAAGGTCTCCTAGCCCCGACGAGGAGGAGAACTGCTTGGCGAATCCATGGGAGTAGCGACGAACTGCCTTCTCTTCGGGGGGAGGGGAACTGGCGAGGAGGAGATAAGAGCGTAGTAACCACAGGGCCTTGTCCCTTCCAACTGTAGATCGTTCCTCAGCGAAGGGGTGAGGATATTATTTACTACTAGTACTAGCATTATGGAACGTTATGGTATTGCATTATACTATAAATAATAGCACTGGTAAGAAATTTTTGGCACTAGGTAGTAGTTTTTGGCGTGGATTAAGAAATTTTGGGTATGTTTTTGCCATTTTTTGTACATGCCAACTAGTGTCAAAAACGTCTTACATTATGTGACGGAGGAGTACGTATTCGTACTGTAGCAGTACTAGTACTACTTTTTCTCAACTAGTAGTGTGATGTACTGTACTTCTAGTCTAGTCTAGTATAGTGCACCAGTTTTGAACTTTTGAATCTCAGGGCCAAGGAGCAACAGTTGGAAGTGGAGGGTACTACTGTTCTCTAGAACCATTGCTGTACTATCAATGCAGGGAAAGTGCACCTGCGTAGTGGCCTAGTGGGTACTCTCGGTGCTCTATTCAGCCGCTCCTCTCATGTAGTTGGCCTACTCAACCGCTCCTCTCACGCACACACTAGCAGCCTATTTATCAGCGACGGTTACTGCGGGGCAGAACATTTGAGTTATTTGATACAATGAGAGTAGGCTTTTCGCTTCAATTTGTGGAGGTGTAATGGATCTCGTCGAACTTTGTTAGTAGTTCCTTCTTTATGAATGAGATGAAGCAAAGCTTTTGCCTCTGTTTCAAAAAAACACGTCAAGAGGAATTTCTTTTATAGTAGAGCTGATAATGGAGTGAAGTCCATGCGTGCAACGCCAGAAGCTAGAGAGTAGTAGTAGAGCACTTTACGTACAGAGCCATATTGCACAGTTCCCAATGCCCCGCCAAGCTTTTCCGGCTCCTCAGGCTTAATTGGGAGGTGCTAGTTTAAATATGCTACTAGCTAATGAGGAAGCTGCAAGCGAGGTGCGGCTAGGATGAGCACGCGAGCCACGGGATGCTGGGAAGGAAAACCCTTTCACGTGGCTAGGCTATCCAGTGCACCCAGATTGTGGGGCCGCACGTCCGTTTGACTTCAAAACTCAAACTACCCGTGTAAAATATTGGCTCGCAGTGAAGTGTAGTAGTACTATTTATTTAAAAGGCCGCCGTGCGTTCGGCCGGGATCGAACCCATAAAACGAGGTATACACTCCCGCGACCACTAGTAGTACTCATTGGAGTACAACGCAACCTAGAATTGCCTTTTGTCGCTAGTAGTACATACATTGTTCCTTACAAGAAACCCCTAATAATGTAAGAAACCACTAAAATACCAAGAAACTACTACCACTTGCATATGTGGCAGACTTAAGATAAGACTACCTTATCAACCATTGTACATGCTCTTACCAACCAGCCCTACCAAGAAACGACTACTCTACAAAGTGTCGTTATAGGCACGTTTCAACACATGGCCCTGTTTGGATACATTTGTTGTCAATCTAACCCTGCCATCCAAACACCACTTTGGTTAGAGTTAGTTTAGGGTTAGAATCTAACTCGAACCTCTGACGGGGCCCATGTCTCCCATTAAGTCAACACCTTCTATTCGACCGGGCGCTATGACTTGTGGGACCTACATGCCAGTCTGCACAAAAATCCCCGAGTGACCTCCTACCTCTGGCCCGTCCACCTAGTCATCCTCGGCCATGGGACGCAGCTACCGCCGCTGGCAGAAGGCGAGGTCAAAACCGTCAGCGGTGCGGAGCCCATGTTGCGGCAGCCCGGATGCCAGCTCCGTCCGGCGCTCGCGGCTGCTAGCTAGCCAAGATAGCTCCGTCCAGCTGCTTGTCTGCAAGGTTTGCTAGCTAGATTGGCACAGCAGCGCGACGGCTTGCTCGCCCGCGCCATGCTAAGGCCAGCTGAGGGAGTCCTGGATTACGGGTTGTCCGGATGACCGGACTATGACCTTTGATCGGACTCCCGGACTATGAAGATATAAGATTGAAGACTTCGTCCCGTGTCCGGATGGGACTTTCCTTGGCGTGGAAGGCAAGCTTGGCGATAGGGATATGTAGATCTCCTCCCATTGTAACCGACTTTGTGTAACCCTAGCCCTCTCCCGTGTCTATATAAACCGGAGGGTTTTAGTCCGTAGGACAAACAACAATCATACCATAGGCTAGCTTCTAGGGTTTAGCCTCTCTGATCTCGTGGTAGATCTACTCTTGTACTACCCATATCATCAATGTTAATCAAGCAGGAGTAGGGTTTTACCTCCATCAAGAGGGCTCGAACCTGGGTAAAAACATCGTGTCCCTTGTCTCCTGTTACCATCCGCCTAGACGCACAGTTCGGGACCCCCTACCCGAGATCCACTGGTTTTGACACCGACATTGGTGCTTTCATTGAGAGTTCCTCTGTTTCGTCACTTTTAGGCCCGATGGCTCCTCCGATCATCAACAACGATGCAGTCCAAGGTGAGACTTTTATCCTTGGACATATCTTCGTATTCGGCGGCTTTGCACTGCGGGCCAATTCGCTTGGCCATCTGGAGCAGATCGAAAGCTACGCCCCTAGCCACCAGGTCAGATTTGGAAGTTTGAACTACACGCCTGAGATCCGTGGAGACTTGATCTTCAACGGATTCGAGCCACAGCCGAGCGTGCCGCACTGTCACGATAGGCATGATCTAGCTCTGCCGCCGGACAGTGTCCAGAGGGCTGCTCAGGTGTCCGCTCCGACCCTTAGCTCAGAGCCGAATGCGCCGATCGAGGATGGGTGGCTGGACACCGCCTCGAGGGCTGCAATCTCTACGACGATCGAGCCGAACACCAGTCTTGTCCTTCGCGAAGCTCGTGACTCCAAAGTGCCGGACTCCTTTCCGGACTCCGAGCCTTCTGCGCCCCTGCCGATCGAACCCGATTGGGCGCCGATCATGGAGTTCGCCGCTGCGGACATCTTTCAGCACTTGCCCTTTGGCGACATTCTGAATTCACTACAGTCTCTCTCTTTATCAGGAGAGCCCTGGACGGACTATGGCCAGCAAGGTTGGGATGCGGACGACAAAATTCGAAGCCCACCCACCACCAACTTTGTAGCCACTGTCGATGATTTAACCGACATGCTCGACTTCGACTCCGAAGACATCGACGGTATGGACGCCGATGAAGGAGACGGCCAAGAACCTGCGCCTATAGGGCACTGGAAAGCCACCTCGTCATACGACATATACATGGTGGACACCCCAAAAGAAGGGAATGGCGATGGAACAACGGAGGATGACCCCTCCAAGAAACAGCCTAAGCGCCGGCGTCAGCGGCGCCGCTCTAAATCCCGCCAAAGCAAAAACGACGATTCCGGCACGGGAGATAACAACACCCCGGATAGTGCAGAAGACAACCCCCTCCAGCAGGATTTAGCACAGGAGGATGGAGAAGCCAGCCCTCATGAGAGAGCGGCAGACAGAGAGGTCAAGGACGATAATTACATGCCGCCCTCTGAAGACGAGGCAAGCCTCGACGACGATGAATTTGTCGTGCCTGAGGATCCCATCGAACAAGAGCGTTTCCAACGCAGGCTTATGGCCACGGCAAGCAGCCTCAAGAAAAAATAGCAGCAGCTTAAAGTTAACCAAGACTTGCTAGCCGACAGATGGACTGAAGTCCTTGCTGCCGAAGAGTACGAACTCGAACGCCCCTCCAAGAGCTACCCAAAGCGCAGGCTGCTACCCCGATTAGAGGAGGAAGCAACTAAACCTACATCACCAGCGTATGACGCGGCTGACCGGCCACCTCGTGGCCGCGACAGAGAGGCCTCTCGGCCATCAATTCAAGCCGCACCCCGGCGCCGCTCAAAAAGTACCAAGGCACGGGGAAACGCACCAGACCTGCGAGACATATTGGAGGACAAGGCAAGGAAAACAAGATCGATCTACGGATCGCGTGGGCACCCCACGGCACGTGGTGATAACCGTCACGCCGGATATGGCAAATACAGCCAGGCCGAACACATCAGACAAAGCTCATCCGAGCTACGTCGTGATATAGCCCAGTACAGAGGTGCCACACACCCACTATGCTTCACAGATGAAGTAATGGATCATCAAATCCCCGAGGGTTTTAAACCCGTAAACATCGAATCATACAATGGCACAACAGATCCTACGGTATGGATCGAGGATTATCTCCTTCATATCCACATGGCTCGCGGTGATGCTCTACACGCTATCAAATACCTCCCACTCAAGCTTAAAGGACCAGCTCGGCATTGGCTTAACAGCTTGCCAATAGAGTCAATTGGTTGCTGGGAGGACCTGGAATCCGCATTCCTTGACAATTTCTAGGGCACCTATGTGCGACCACCAGACGTCGATGACCTAAGCCACATAATTCAGCAGCTAGAGGAATCGGCCAGACAATTCTTGACACGGTTCCTAACCAAGAAAAATCAAATAGTCGACTGTCCGGACGCAGAGGCCATCGCAACCTTCAAGCATAACATCCGAGACGAATGGCTTGCCCAGCACCTAGGACAGGAAAAGCCAAAATCCATGGCAGCCCTCACGACACTCATGACCTGCTTTTGCGCGGGAGAAGACAACTGGCTAGCTCGTAGCAATAACATGACCAAGAGCCCTGGTAATTTGGATACCAAGGATAACAATGGCAGGTTGCGTCGCAACAAGCACAAGCGCCACATTAACGGCGACAATACTGAGGATACGACAGTTAATGCCGGATTCAGAGGCTCTAAACCCGGTCAGCGGAAAAAGCCATTCAAAAGAAATACTCCGGTCCCGTCCAGTTTAGACCGGATACTCGACCGCTCGTGCCAGATACACGGCACCCCTGAATAATCAGCCAATCACACCAATAGGGATTGTTGGGTGTTCAAGCAGGCAGACAAGTTAAGTGCCGAAAACAGAGATAAGGGGCTGCATAGCGATGACAAGGAGGAGCCCCGGCCACCGAACAACAGAGGACAGAAGGGCTTTCCCCCACAAGTGCGGACGGTGAACATGATATACGCAACCCACATCCCCAAAAGGGAAGGGAAGCGTGCGCTCAGGGACGTGTATCCGTTGGAGCCAGTTGCCCCAAAGTTCAACCCATGGTCCTCCTGCCCGATCACTTTTGATCGAAGGGACCACCCCACTAGCATTCGTCACGGCGGATTCACCGCATTGGTTCTAGACCCAATCATTGACGGATTTCACCTCACTAGAGTCCTCATGGACGGCGGCAGCAGCCTGAACCTGCTTTATCAGGATACAGTGCGAAAGATGGGCATAGATCCCTCAAGGATTAAACCCACAAAGACGACCTTTAAAGGCGTCATACGAGGTGTAGAGGCCAGCTGTACAAGCTCAGTTACACTCAAAATGGTCTTCGGATCCCCGGATAATTTCCGAAGCGAGGAGTTAATCTTCGACATAGTCCCGGTCCGCAGTGGCTATCACGCCCTGCTCGGGCTAACCGCATTTGCAAAGTTCAATGCGGTGCCGCACTACGCATCTCTCAAGCTCAAGATGCCAGGCCCTCGAGGAGTCATTACAGTCAATGGAAACACCGAACACTCTCTCCGAACAGAGGAGCACACGGCAGCCCTCGCGGCGGAAGTACAAAGTAGCCTCTCAAGGCAATTCTCCAGTCCGGCTGTTAAACATCCGGACACCGTCAAGCGCGCACGGAGTAACCTACAACAAGACCGTCTGGCACATTCCGAGCAAGCATAGCAGTGCGGCCCCAATCCCAGCCCTCGCAAACTCGCGAAACCAGTACCACGCGTACATAATTACGCTCTGGAAATACCATGGGCATAAGGGGAGGGGCACAATCACGGTACGCCCAGAATGCGGCTCAACCGCACTAGGGGCTCCCAATTTTGTCATTTCTCTTTTCTTACTTTCAGGACTCCACTTTCAGGAAGGCCTGTCCGGCAGTACAATCGCCGAACACACGATGCAACAGCCAGGGAGACAACAAGCCACGTCCAATGTCTAGGTGGTCTCTATAACGAGCTAAATAACTGTCTTACTTAAAGTCTCACAGCTTGCCCCTGGAGGGGGACATATCAAATAATCCCATCTCTTGCTTATCGCACTATTTGTATCGTTCTGCTTTCATAGCAGCCCTTTAATAAACAATACATAGCTCTTGTCTATTACTGCATTCATTTTTTATGTAAATATGTTCAGTTATGACATTATGCAACCGTACACTTTGGTACGGCCAATACACCAGGGGCTTAAGTGCCCCAGAATACGGTGTGAGAAGACCGAACACTCTCATGAGTGCGGCACCCCGAACTTATAGCATTATATGCATCGGCTCCGAATCATGTCTTGGGTCAATAGTTGGGTTTGCCCGGCTCCCATGTTTTGGTACCTTAAGTTCCGCTATATCGGCTAAGGTAGCGCTGGGAGAACTACTGCAATTGTGCCCCAGCTGAGCTGGGTTAACACCTCAGTAGAGAAAGCTAAAACTGACCGTCATGATAGGGCAAGAGCCGGTCGCTGTTCGAGAGGTTTTTGAGTCTCTAAAGACTTATGCCGCTTAGAGCGAAGAGCTGGCTTTGTCCGGCCTAGGCGTGGATAGCGCCCTGAACTCGGTCTTCCGAATACTAGGGGCTTCGCCGAAATTTAAAATTATAGAATTCTATGGCTAAGTGAGAGTGATAAAGCATTATACCTAAGAATGGGAACAAGAGCGCTCAGGTTTATCCCGAACACCCCAGCACTCGTGGCATGGGGGTAGAAGCCGACGACTTGCATCTCATTTTTAATAAACGGCTGCACATAAGGTAATATTTTAAATTCAAAAAGCGTTGCTTAGCGCATATGAACAAGTTTTCAGCGCACAGGATAAACATGAGCGAGTTTACTCAAAAATTACATCCCTGGTACATTCATTCGCCACAAGGCGGGCACCCTTCAGGATGCCCTCATAATACATTTCGGGCCTGCGATGCTCCTTCCCCTCCGGTGGCCCATCTGTCACCAGCTTCTCAGCATCCAGCTTGCCCCAGTGCACTTTAGCACGGGCAAGGGCCCTACGGGCGCCTTCGATGCATACGGAGCGCTTGATGACTTCGATCCATGGACAGGCATCCACCAGCCGCCTCACTAGCCCAAAGTAGCTCTCAGGAAGGACCTCCCCAGGCCATAGCCGGCCTATAAGGCCCTTCATGGCCTGTTCGGCTACCTTATGGAGCTCGACCACCTGCTTCAGCTGGTCGCTCAAGGCCACCGGGTGTCCGGCCTCAACATACTGGGACCAGAATACCTTCTCCGTCAAGCTCCCTTCTTCGGCTCGGTAGAATGTGGAGGCGTCGGACACACTGCGGGGCAGATCTGCGAATGCTCCTGGAGAGCTCCGGATTCGGGTAAGTAACACGTAATTCACTTTCACATGCTTGATTTGCATAAAGAATGCCTTACCCGTCGCTATCTTTTTCATCGCCTCAATCTTCTGGAGGGCTTTTTGGGCTTCGGCCTTGGCAGACTTGGCGCTTTCAAGTGCCGAGGCAAGCTCAGACTCTCGAGTCTTTGAGTCAAGCTCTAAACTCTCGTGTTTTTTCACGAGAGCATTGAGCTCTTGCCGCACCTCCGCCACCCGCGCCTCTTGTTTCTCTCGCTCGGTGCGCTCCATGGCCACATTGTCTTCGGCCTTGGACAACGCTTCCTTCAGGGCCGCCACCTCGGTTGTGGCCCCTGTAACATTCACGTTGGTCCTGTCACTATTTGCAACCAGGTATTTTTATATATACTTACATAAGGTACTACCTACCTTCCTTGTCCTCGAGCTGCTTCTTGGCAAGGCCAAGCTCGTTCTCGGACCGCTCGAGGCTCTGCTTCAATGCATCGACCTCCGCAGTCAGTGCGGCAGAGGTTAGCAGCGAAGCCTGCATTCCCATATTGACATATTTATGTTAGACTCCTGCGCATATCTTTTTTGATCCTTAGTCCGGCTTTTCTTTACGAACACCGAACTGAGCATCAGGGGCTACTGTCTATGCGGTAACATTTTTTACATATTTTTAATATATACCTCAAAGCCTGTTAGAAGGCTGGCACAGGCTTCTGTCAGCCCGCTCTTGGCGGACTGAACCTTCTAGATCACCGCACTCATAATAGTGCGGTGCTCCTCGTCGATAGAGGCACCGTTGAGCACCTCGAGCAAATTATCCGGCACCTCCGGTTGGACGGAGGTCACCGGCATCGTAGGCTTGCCCTTCTTATGAAGGGGCCGCCTGCCGGACTCCGGAACCATTGAAGGTTCCGGTGCGGCGTCCGGCCCAGGGCCGGGCTTACACCCCTTTGGGGTTTTGCCCCCTTTGCGCCTGGGATCCGGAAGGTCGCCTTGTGGCACCTCCAGGGCTACCTCCTCCTGGCCCGTCCCTTTTGGGATTCCACCTCGGCATCATCTGTGGGGCGAGGGGAGGTAGCGGTCGGGAGTGAAAGACTATTCACATCCGACTAATCCAGGGATCCGCTCGACGAAGCGTCGAGCTGGGCCTTGGGCGGACTGCATGATTATGTTCGTGTTAGAAGATACTATGCACTAAAGGAACGCCATGAGTTATTCTGGTATCCATATACTTACGATGTCGCCAGGGGCTTGGCCCTGGTTGGCCACTCCTCTCCGCCGTCTTCGGCATCGGAGGCGTAGTCCGGAAGAAGGGTCTTCCCCTTCTTGGACCCTCCGGCCTCCCCAGTTGGGGCGGCCTTCCTTTTCTTTCCTCCCCCCGTTGGAGGGGGAGAGGCTTCTTCTTCCTCCTTGTCGGTGTCAAAACCGGCGGATCTCGGGTAGGGGGTCCCGAACTGTGCGTCTAGGCGGATGGTAACAGGAGACAGGGGGCACGATGCTTTTACCCAGGTTCGGGCCCTCTCAATGGAGGTAAAACCCTACTGCTGCTTGATTAATATGGATGATATGGGTAGTACAAGAGTTGATCTACCACGAGATCAGAGAGGCTAAACCCTAGAAGCTAGCCTATGGTATGATTGTTGTTCGTCCTACAGACTAAAACTCTCCGGTTTATATAGACACCGGAGAGGGCTAGGGTTACACCTAGTCGGTTACAATGGGAGGAGATCTTCATATCGCATCGCCAAGCTTGCCTTCCACGCCAAGGAGAGTCCTATCCGGACACGGGACGAAGTCTTCAATCTTGTATCTTCATAGTCCGGGAGTCCGGCCAAAGGTCATAGTTCGGCCATACGGACACCCCCTAATCCAGGACTCCCTTAGCAGCCCCCGAACCAGGCTTCAATGACGATGAGTCTGGCGCGCAGGTTTGTCTTCGACATTGCAAGGCGGGTTCTTCTCCAAATCCCATATACCTGTCGAATAGTGTCCGGCTTCTAATGAATGTCACGCTCCTCGGCTTCCGCGCCCAATAATGGCCATTTCCACGTGTCAAAAGAATATGAAAAGACAGGGGTTCTTTTTGTCATTTACCCCCTTAGGTGCACAAAGGGGCCGCCTATAAAAGAGACGGGGATTTTAGATCTGAAATCACACCATCTTCCCTCCGCGAGCATCCATCGGAGCGCATTCCACAGAGATCCATTCTACCATGGCCGGTCAATGCAGCTCCTCCTCTCGCCCCTCCAGCCCTCGGCCCAGAGATTGGGAGAGGTGTTCGTCCCGCACAGCGAGCTAGTAGCGCTTCAAACCGAGGGGCTCCTCCCCCCAGCGTACATGGTCCCAGTTCGAGCCGGGCTTGCTACCTATAGTGGCGGAGAACAGGCGGAGAGCGTCCCCAATCCCTCCAAAGGAGAGCGGGTATGCTTCGTCCCTTATTTGATAAGAGGGCTCGGATTTCCAATTCATCCGTTCTCCGAGGGTTACTGGAGTTCTATGGCCTCCAGCTACACCATCTCACGCCTGCCTCCATACTGCATATTGCGGGCTTCGTGGCCCTTTTCAAGCTATTTTTGGGCATCGAGGCCCATTTCGCACTATGGAAGAAGTTGTTCTGCCTCGTGCCCCGCTCTTAGGAGGGGTCGATTTATCAAGTGGGCGGAGCCGAACTATGGCGCATCGCCGGGACCGAATATCTATCCGGAACCCCAAAGAAGGCGTCCAAGGACTGGCCTTCAGAATGGCTTTATATAGACGACGTCCCCCTGCCGGACCCTATGCGGATCGGCCTCCCTGAGTTCAATAATGCCCCCTTAAAGAAACGCCTGAGCTGGTGTCCACGGAGCCCTCAGAGGGAAACTGACAAGGAAGTCCTTTACCTGATGAACCGGATAAGGTTGTTAGCTCATTCCGGACTGACCATGATCGAAGTCATGGCCACATGCATTACGCGAGGGGTGCAGCCGCTTCAGTACAGAGGCCACCCCATGTGGGATTTCAACGGGGAGGACGACGCCACCCGGTGCGGCCGCAAGGGGCCGGATTCGGCTGCCACTCTAACAAAGATCTTATCCGCTTTGTACAAGGGAGAAGAGGAGGAATTCCTCCGTGTCAACCCACAGGGCGGATTCTCTATGTACAATTCTCCAAGCTGGGTAAGCGAACACTTTCACTTGTCTATCCGTTTTCAAATTCCCATAGTCAAGTACTTAGTCTAGCGAATTTAACGCAGGAGCTTCGCCAGACTGTAAAGGAGATAAACAACCCTCCTCCACAACCCGAGGACCCATAACGGTCCCTCGACCCGGACTCCCAAGAGGACCTGGACTTATCCCGGACTACTCCCAGCCTCAAAGGTAACCGAGACCGAAGTCCCAGTACTTTCAAGAGGATCCATCCGTGCTTATTTTTGATCACCGTATACCAATGGCATTTTTTTGCAGGGGAAATCCATGAGGCGGAGGGCCGAGCCCGCGGTGGCTAGCCAACAAGGGCAATTGAGGCCCGGCGGGCTAAAAAGAAGTGCGGACCAGATCAAGACACTGGCGCAACGGTACGGCGTGCAACTTTAATGCCCAGGGTTTATGCCCTCAAGGCATACTAACGCTCATGCTCTCTTCAGGAAGAAGAGCGCCCACCGGACTATGTCCACCGGCCAGGCTTCCAGGCCGGGTCCGGAAGCGGAGGCGAACACGGGGCGTGCACCGGACGTTCCTCCGACAGAGGATACGGATGGGCTGTATGCCACCAATTCAGAGGTGGAGAGTGCCATGAACCACAGGCGTCGCCGGACTATTCTTCGTGACACATGTTTTTCCCAAGAGGCGTTGGACGCCTTTAATACGGGAGATGCGTACCTCCGTGCCGCTCAAAATGGTCTAGCCAGAGCCATAGAGCAGTATGTAAAAGACATATGGGTGAGTAAATCTGATGGTTATATATGTCAGTAGCCCCCGAGACTTGAAACAGTTAAAATAACTAATTTAAGGATCATTTGTTATGCAGGATCTTACAAAAAAGAATACGCAACTGTCCCAGGAGCTGGAAGAGTGCAAGGCCCAACTTGAGGCCGCATTAGCCGCTAAAGAGAATGCCAAGGGGACCCCTCAGGTAATATATGCTTCGAAAGATAAGTATGTTGTGAAGTGTGGCATGTGTGCAATTCTGACAATAACAGTGGAGATGGGACCGGAGTGGATCCGGACAAGCAACAACTCTTGCGCCAGTTAAAGGCCGGCGAGAGCGTGCTTACGAGGGTGACGCAAGAGAAGAACAAGCTTCAAGATGCCAATACCCAGCTGGGCGAGGAACTAAAGGATGTTCGTGCTCAGCTGTCGGATTCCGTAAAGGAGAATCGGCGACTTCGATGCGGCATTTTTAGTAAGTGCTTGAATGAATCTTCGAAAAAGAGTTCGGCGAGGAAGTCGATTGACAGAGTTATGTCTGTAGATATGCTGACAGGTCGGCCTGCGGAGGAAATGCCCGGTTCTACTGGTGACCTTCTTCCCGAGCTATCACAACTGCACGAGCGAGTTCGTCAGGCGATGCAAGGCGTCGTCCAGGCTCTGTGGCCATCCCTCTCCATGCCCGAAGGCCTTGGAGAGCTTGCAGAGAAGCTGAAGGGAGCGCGGCGGCGCTTCCGATTATGGAAGATATCGGCCTGCCGTCAAGGTGCCAGGGAGGCCTAGGCCATGGTGAAGACGTGATATACGAAGGCTGACCCAAACCACATGGCCGAGGTCGGACCTGTGGGGACCGACGGGAAGGAGATCCCTGTCAGTTTAGTGTACGGCCAGGTAGAGCTGGCCACCAAGTATTCCCAACAGGACTGTAAATTAGACAGCCTATTGGATGGTATTGAAGAAGAATATACCCAGTCAAATTGACTATGTAATTTAAAATGACATGTAAAATGCCTTCTAGCCAGATTGTAGATCATTTGTCATTGCGGACCTTTTCGCTTCAACCTCTGGACCCGATAGTCCGGAGTGTGTCCGAATACCCTCTCGGTTATGTAAAAACCGGGGCATGCGTGGAGACCAGGCGTAGGGGTCATAAGTGCTTTAGCAGACAAGTGCCCAACTAGTTATGTTATATTACATGGTTAGTAAGAAACATCTTCCAGGGAGAATAGTTCCATTAGGGGTTCCTTTCCCTGGGAGGCATGCCCTAAAGTGCATGTCCGGACTGCGAAAAAAGCAGAAAAGCATCTGGGGGCAGATAAATAAACAAGTGAAAAATCATCTTTTAGTTCACCGACCGAATATTCCCTTAAGAACGCTAGCTTTCGGCTTCACCCAATCTGAGGTACATATCCGGCTGACCGGACAGTAACAATCGCAGAGGTGCTCCCTTTACCACCTAGCCGAACAATCGGGAACGTAGGGGTAAGCACAGGAGCCAGGCAACCCATCTTGGCCAAAACTTAAGTCATATCGATGCATATAATGGTGAATAAAAGGTTCATGCGGAAGTGTCACACATGTATTAGACATGAGACCCGTGTATATAAGCTTCTGATAAAGAAGCCCCCAGGTATAGTGAGCGCGGGTGGCGCGTCAATTATGTGCGAACAATGCGCAAGCGAGCCCTTAAAGGCTTGTAAGAAAAAGGGAGGGAGAAGGAGAGAAATATAAGGCAGCTAATTTGTAAAAAAAAGAAGGGACAGAGGAAGGAGACGAACACAGAGTCCGGCGCTAGGCGTAGAATCTTCGTAGGCGTGCTGCGTTCCATGGGTTCGGCTCGATGCGTGTCACAGACGGTACGCTCCACCAGTCAGGACATGGTCGATTATGAAGGGACCCTCCCATTTGGGCTTGAGTTTGTCCTTTTTCTTGTCCGGCAGGCGTAGAACTAGTTCGCCAACATTGTAAGTTTTGGCCCGTACTTCTCTGCTTTGATATCTTCGAGCCTGCTGTTGATAGAATGCGGAACGAGCTTTTGCCACGTCGCGCTCCTCCTCCAATGCGTCCAAGTTGTCCTGCCGATCGAGCTCGGCTTATCGTTATTCGTACATGCGCACGCGAGGTGAGTCATGAATTATGTCGGAGGGCAGGACTGCCTCTGCGCCGTATACCATAAAAAATGGTATGAATCCGGTAGTGCGATTTGGCGTGGTCCGCAGCCCCCATAGTACGTAGTCAAGCTCCTCTACCCAGTGCGTGTTAGATTCCTTGAGGGATCGCACTAATCTGGGTTTGATGCCCCTCATGATTAGACCATTGGCTCGCTCGACTTGGCCGTTAGTTTGTGGGTGATAGACTGAAGCGTAATCGAGCTTAATGCCCATGCTTTTGCACCAGAGTTTAACCTCATCGACCGTGAAGTTTGTGCCGTTGTCCGTGATGATGCTATGGGGGACGTCGTAACGGTGTACAACCCCTGATATGAAGTCTATCACCGGTCTGGATTCGACCGTCTTAACAGGCTTGGCCTCTATCCATTTGGTGAATTTGTCCACCATGACCAGTAGATATTTTTGCTTGTGGGTTCCTCCTTTAAGTGGTCCAACCATGTCAAGCCCCTAGACCGCAAAAGGCTAGGTAATGGGTATAGTTTGGAGGGCAGTAGGTGGCATGTGGCTTTGATTAGCAAATAATTGGCAACCAACGCATCGCTGGACTAAGTCGTGAGCATCTGCCCGGGCCGTCGGCCAATAAAATCCAGTACGGAAGGCCTTGCTTACAAGGGCCCGGGCTGCGCCATGGTGCCCGCCGAGTCCGGCATTAATTTCAGCCAGAAGGTTCCGCCCTTCCTCTTCGGAGATACATCTTTGAAGGACTCCGGTGGTGCTTTTCTTGTAAAGCTCTCCTTCATGGACTTTATAGGCTTTAGATCGCCGTACTATGCAGCGCTCCCCATTTTGGTCCTCGAGAAGTTCCTGCCTAGTTAAGTAGGCTAGGAATGGTTTTGTCCACGGGGCAATTACTGCCATTATTACGTGGGCTGAGGGTGTTACCTCGTTGGCGGAGTCTTCCGTTGCGTCAGAATGTTCGATTTTGGGTGGTGCGGCTAGGTCCAGATTGTAATTTCCGGATTCCCCTTCCCACTGTACGGATGGCTTGAATAGCCTTTCCAGGAAAATGTTGGGGGGGACTGCATCGCGCTTTGCGCCGATGCGTGCCAAGACGTCTGCTGCCTGATTGTTTTCCCGGGCAATATGGTGAAATTCGAGCCCTTCGAACCGAGCTAGCATATTTAGGACGGCGTTGTGATAAGCTGCCATTTTCGGATCTTTGGCATCAAAGTCTCCATTTATTTGAGATATCGCGAGGTTCGAATCCCCACGCACCTCTAGGCGTTGAATGCCCATGGAGACTGCCATCCGGAGTCCATGTAGAAGGGCCTTGTATTCGACTGCATTGGTGGAGTCCGTATACATTATCTGGAGTACATATTGGACTATATCTCCTATTGGGGACGTCAGAACAACGCCAGCCCCCAGACCCGCCAGCATTTTGGAGCCGTCGAACTGCATGATCCAATTGGAATATGTGTCGTACTCTTTAGGGAGTTCGGCTTCAGTCCATTCAGCGACAAAGTCGGCCAAGGCTTGCGACTTGATGGCTCGCCCTGGCTTATAGGTTATGGTGAACGGGAGGAGCTCAATGGCCCATTTGGCAATCCGGCCCGTTGCGTCGCGGTTGTTTATGATATCATTAAGAGGTACTCCGGAGGCTACTGTTATTGAACACTCTTGAAAGTAGTGTCGTAGCTTCCGGGATGCCATGAACACAGCGTATGCTATCTTTTGGTAATGCGGGTACTGGGACTTGCATGGAGTGAGGACAGTGGACACGTAGTAGACTGGTTTCTGGAGAGGGAATTTGTGTCCGTCTGTTTCTCATTCGACAACGAGGACTGCGCTTACAACTTGGTGAGTTGCCGCGATGTATACCAACATTGGTTCGCCGGTGTTAGGCGCGGCCAGGACCGGGTTTGTTGCCAGTATGGCTTTTTTTTCTTCGAGTCTGGCCGTGGCGGCATCCGTCCACTCGAAGTGTTCGATGCGCCGGAGGAGGCGGTAAAGGGGTAATGCCTTTTCCCCCAAGCGGGAGATGAAGCGGCTTAGAGCCGCCACACATCCAGTCAATTTTTGTATTTGCTTGAGATCTTTTGGAATATCCAATTGTGACAGAGCTCGGATCTTGGCTGGGTTTGCTTCAATTCCTCTACCGGATACGATGAAGGCCAAGAGCTTTCTGGCTGGTACGCCGAAAACGCATTTTTCCGGGTTAAGCCTAATGTCATATGTTCGGAGGTTATCGAACGTGAGCCTCAAGTCGTCTATTAGAGTTTCGACATGCTTGGTTTTGACGACCACGTCATCCACGTATGCTTCAACCGTTTTGCCGATCTGGTTAGCCAGACATGTCTGAATCATGTGCTGATATGTTGCGCCGGCGTTTTTGAGCCCGAAGGGCATTGTGTTGAAGCAGAATGGGCCGTATGGGGTGATGAATGCCGTTGCGGCTTGGTCTGACTCTGCCATCTTGATTTGGTGGTAATCAGAGTATGCGTCGAGGAAACACAATGAATTGTGTCCTGCGGTGGCGTCGATGATTTGATCAATGCGGGGGAGGGGGAAGGGATCCTTTGGGCAGGCCTTATTTAGGTCTTTGAAATCGACACATAGGCGCCAGGATTTGTCCTTCTTTGGTACCATCACCAAGTTTGCTAGCCAGTCCGGATGTTTTATATCTCTGATGAATCCGGCTTCTAGTAGTTTGGCTAGTCCTCTCCCATGGCTTGTCTCTTAGGTTCGGAGAAACGCCGAAGAGCCTGCTTAACAGGCTTGAATCCTTTTAGGATGTTCAGGCTGTGCTCGGCTAGCCTGCATGGGATTCCTGTCATGTCTGAAGGGTGCCAGGCAAAAATGTCCCAATTTTCGCATAGGAATTCTCTTAGTGCAGCATCTACATCAGGGTTTAGTTGTGCCCCGATCTAGGCCATTTTTGTAGAGTCCATTGGATGGACTTGGAACTTGACTATTTCGTCTGCCGGCTTGAAGGAAGTGGACTTGGACCTTTTGTCGAGTATCACGTCGTCCCTGTCCACCGTGGAGCGCAACGCAGTTAGTTCCTCAGCCGCTAGGGCTTCAGATAATGCCTCGAGGGTCAGTGCGTTGTCTTGTATTCGGCGCGGAGCGCTATGTCTGGATCGCTAGCAAGAGTGATGATTCCGTTGGGTCCGGGCATTTTGAGCTTCATGTACCCGTAATGGGGTATAGCTTGAAAAATTGTGAATGCCTCTCGCCCTATCAAAGCGTGGTATCCACTGCTGAATGGGGCCACTTGAAATGTGACCTCCTCGGATCTGTAATTATCCTGCGTGCTGAACACCACATCCAGTGTGATTTTTCCTATACAGCACGCTTCCTGACTGGGGATTATTCCTCTAAAGGTTGTGTTGCTTCGCTCAATGCGGCTCCATTCTATTTCCATTTTTCATAGTGTTTCCTCATAGATGAGGTTAAATCCGCTGCCACCGTCCATGAGTACCTTGGTAAGCCAATAGCTGTCCACTATCGGACTAAGGACCAGTGCGGCTGGTGCTCGGGCTGTCCGGAATTTAGGTTCGTCGCTGGCATTAAAGGTAATAGCCGTGTCGCTCCATGGGTTTATTGTCGCTACCTGGTAGACTTTGGTAAGACTGCGGAGCGTTCGCTTTCTCGCATTGTTTGATGCGAAAGTTTCGAAGACTGTTGATACCGTACTGGCGTTCCTGGGGTGGTGCTCTGCGGATTCTGGAGTTAGAAGCTCCTCGCCACTTCTGGCCACCTGCTCTAAGGCTATGATTGGTGTGGCACCCTCTGTACTATGAATTTTACAGGGTCCATTGAGCCATCCCTCCAGTACGGTTCCATACCCTGTAGAGGGTTTTTGTTTTTTGTTGTTTGGCCCAGGAGCCTGGCGATAATGCGCCCTTTTGTTTCGGACTGGGATTGTATTCAGGGTCGGATTGTCCCAGAATTTTGTTTCGGTTTTTCGAACACTTTCTATCGCATAGTACTTTCGTACTATGGATGCCAAGTCGGCGAAGCGTGTAATTTCACGGTGACTTATGGCATTGAGGATTCCGATGTTCGTGCAGTTGTTGTAGAAGAAGGAAATTGCATCCCCCTCGCGGCAGTCCTTTATCCTGTTCATAACCAGGAGGAATCTGGCCCAGTAATGGTGTACTATTTCTCTGGGCTCTTGCCGAATTTGGGATAGATCCCTTATATTTGGGTGGGCGGGTGGATTTAAATCCGGAACCTCGCCTGATCTAAGACTCAGGGGCCAAGAAATTCCGAACTCGGAAGCTTGGGTTCTTGGATGTTATCCAATGAATTAGGCCCACTGCCTGACTTTAGGTTCAGGGCTTGAGTGACGTCCTCCCCTCACGGGATGTCCGGCTTGGAGGGATCAGGAATCCAGACACATCTGGTCCTTAGGATGGGTGAAGATTCGCTGCATTGTTCCTCCACCACTTCGATGTGGTGGGTGACCTGGGGAGAGTCAATCTCTCTCGGATCG
Organism: Triticum dicoccoides; assembly: GCF_002162155.2. Taxonomy (NCBI): domain Eukaryota; kingdom Viridiplantae; phylum Streptophyta; class Magnoliopsida; order Poales; family Poaceae; genus Triticum; species Triticum dicoccoides. Next base: position 575,709,234 of record NC_041381.1, on the reverse strand, counting down.
GGTTTAAGCCCAATCTGATCGTAGTCCGTAGCGACTCCCAGGGCGGCGATGCAATCTAAGAGCTCGTTTAAGGAAGAGAGCTCTATCGGATCTAACTGCTCGGCAAGTTCCAAGTTGATGTGGAGATTGCTTTTGATGAGCCGAGAAGTCATCATCGGCGCGGCGGCCGAACAGGCGGTCATTAAAAAACTGCCTAGCCAGAGAGTTTGGCCGATAGCCAAAGCTCCTTTAGCAACAGCGCCGTCTTTAAAGACGGGGTGCGGCATCCTTCCTGACGGTGACGACACAGAGGAACTCTCAATGAAAGCACCAATGTCAGTATCAAAACCAGAGGATCTCGGGTAGGGGGTCCCAAACTGTGCGTCTAGGCGGATGGTAACAGGAGATAGGGGGCACGATGTTTTTACCCAGGTTCGGGCCCTCTCGATGGAGGTAAAACCCTACTCCTGCTTGATTAATATTGATGATATGGGTAGTACAAGAGTTGATCTACCACAAGATCAGAGAGGCTAAACCCTAGAAGCTAGCCTATGGTATGATTGTTGTTCGTCCTACAGACTAAAACTCTCCGGTTTATATAGACACTGGAGAGGGATAGGGTTACACAGAGTCGGTTACAATGGGAGGAGATCTTCATATCGCATTGCCAAGCTTGCCTTCCATGCCAAGGAGAGTCCTATCCAGACACGGGACGAAGTCTTCAATCTTGTATCTTCATAGTCCGGGAGTCCAGACAAAGGTCATAGTTCGGCCATCCGGACACCCCCTAATCCAGGATTCCCTCACTCCTCCTCGTCTTTGGAGGAGGAGTGCGCTTCGGGGTCGTCGGGCGATGAGTCCGACACCACCAGGCACCGGGAGCTCCTTCGAGCTCCCGTGGCCTTCTTCTTGGCCTTCTTCTCCGGCACCACGTGAGGTGCCGGAACCAGTAGCTTTGCCAAGCGGGCGTCTGCTGGGCCTTCGGGCAAAGGAGCCGGACAGTAGATCTGTCCGGACTTCTTCTGCCAGTCCTGTTAAAGGAATGGGAGCTTAGAATCCCGCATAGAGTCAAACTATGAAAAACAAGTACCCTGCAATGGGTAAACTAAGCTTACCGCACTGGCTTGGCGCTTCGCGCAGAATCCGCGATCCTCGGTAATGGGAGGGTGAACCTTGGAGCTCTTGAAAAGAACCTTCCAGGCATCTTCGTGCGTTGTGTCGAAGAGCCTGGACAAAGTTTGGTGCTGGGCCGGGTCGAATTACCACAAATTAAAAGCCCGTCATTGACACGGGAGGATCCGACGGAAGAGCATGACCTGGACTACGGTGACAAGTTTAACCTTCCTGTCGATCAGGTCTTTGACGCAGGTTTGGAGTCCGGTCAGCTCTACCGAATTACCCCATGATAGGCCCGTCTATTTCCATGAGGTGAGCCATGTGGGGATGCCAGATCGGAACTGGGGGCCGCTTCCCATTGAGGGTCACGCGACTCGGTGATGTAGAACCACCCTGACTGCCACCCTTTGATGGTTTCCACAAAGGAGCCCTCGAGCCATGTGAAGTTGGCCATCTTTCCCACCATGGCGCCTCCGCACTCCGCTTGCCGGCCGCCCACTACCTTCGGCTTGACGTTGAAGGTCTTTAGCCATAGGCAGAAGTGGGGCTTGATGTGGAGGAAGACCTCGCACACGACGATGAACGCCGAGATGTTGAGGATGAAGTTCGGGGCTAGATCATGGAAATCCAGGCCGTAGTACAACATGAGCCCCCGGACAAATGGGTGAAGTGGGAAGCCTAGTCCGCGGAGGAAATGGGGGAGGAACACCACCCTCTCATGGGGCCTGGGGGTGGGGATGAGCTGCCCCTCATCTGGGAGCCGGTGCGCAATGTCGTTAGACAAGTATCCGACCTTCCTCAACTTTTTGATGTGCCTCTCCGTGACGGAGGAGGCCATCTACCTGCCTCCCGCTCCGGACATGGCTGGAGAAGGTTGAGGTGGGAAGTGCGGACTTGGGCGCTGGAGCTCGAGTGCGTGGAGATGGATAAGCAAAAGGAGGAAGAAGGCGTAAATGGAAAGAGTGGATCCTTATCCCCTTATATGGGCGGACGAAACTATGCGCCCCCACCAGCCTGGTGAAACTTGCTTATCTCCCAAGCGTCGTGATTAATGGCGCGGTTGGGTTACCCACACCCGTATTGATGAGAATCCCGGAATAAGGGGACACGATCTCTGCTTTGACAAGACGTGCCAAGGAAACCGCCTCGCTAAACGCGCTGAGGTGGGATAGTAGAACGATTCGAATAAACACTTGAGCGTGGCATGATGTCACGCTGCGGAATACGTCAGCAGATTAGATTTGTACAAATGTTATTCTCTCTACGGTGGTATGTGGAACTTATTTTGCAGAGCCGGACACTATCCTTGTGTTCAACATCTTCTATGAAGTATTCGAAGGAGGAACCCGCCTTCCAATGCCGAAAACAATTTGCACGCCGGACTCGTCGTCATTGAAGCCTGGTTCAGGGGCTACTGAGGGAGTCCTGGATTAGGGGGTGTCCGATGACCGGACTATGACCTTTGGCCGGACTCCCGGACTATGAAGATACAAGATTGAAGACTTCGTCCCGTGTCCGGATGGGACTTTCCTTGGCGTGGAAGGCAAGCTTGGCGATACAGATATGTAGATCTCCTCCCATTGTAACCGACTATGTGTAACCCTAGCCCTCTCCGGTGTCTATATAAACCGGAGGGTTTTAGTCCGTAGGACAAACAACAATCATACCATAGGCTAGCTTCTAGGGTTTAGCCTCTCTGATCTCGTGGTAGATCTACTCTTGTACTACCCATATCATCAATATTAATCAAGCAGGAGTAGGGTTTTACCTCCATCGAGAGGTCCTGAACCTGGGTAAAAACATCGTGTCCCTTGTCTCCTGTTACCATCCGCCTAGACGCACAGTTCGGGACCCCCTACCCGAGATCCGCCGGTTTTGACACCGACACCAGCCATCTGGCTTGAGCGAAGGCCAGCGCGGCGGCTTGCTCACTCGTGAGTCACGCTCGGGCCAGCCTGCCAACCCGTGCGGAGGCCAGCGCGGCGTCTGGCCCGTCCGGTAGAGCGGCGGCCAACTCGCTCATCACCGGCGCCACCGACAAACACGCATCAGTACTGTTTGAAGTAATGTTCAGGAAAAATAATGATTTGAGGGGGAATAACAGGATAGAAGGTCAGATGTGGGTCCCTCGTGTCAACGGTCAAACAAAATGTGTTGGTTTAAGCTGCCTCATTAGCACGGATGTGTGGGCCAACCTTGTCATAAATGGGTTTAAACGAACCTAATCGGTAGGAGTACTAGGTAGTAGTTTTTGGCGTGGATTAAGAATTTTTGGGTATGTTTTTGGTATTTTTTGTACAATAGATTCTTCCTAGGGCTGGTTGAAAGTGGTAGTTTTTTGTTAAATACTCTACATATTGTAAGTAGGAGTGAAAGCTAAGCCTTGGAAGCCAATAAGCAAGGCTAGTTACATATTGCATATGTGTACATGATTGAAAGTAAATATCAACCATGAGTGACTAATATCTTGATGGAAAACTCGAAACTATGGAATACTAGGGAAAAAATGCATGGTTGGAAATACTAGCAATGTTCTTGTGCGTTGCAACGAATCATAATTAGAATAATACTTATTCATAAACTTGATACAAACCACTCTAATTTTGATATACATATGTCACTAGAGATATATTATGTTCCAATTAGAATATATTCCTTGGGCTGTTTTGGTGAGGTCAGGGAGGGATGTGGTTGGTTTTAAGATACTAATTATGGGTTTTTCTGCAAATTGGTAGACACGTGGGATGTTGGTGAGAAAAGGCAACAACTTACCTCACAATCCTTAGATGTAGATCTAATGGTCATAAACGACGGATGGCAGACACACCATCATCACCAACTTAGTCTTGTGTATGAGTACTAGCAAGATCCGTGCATTGCACAGAACATCAAGATGCATTTTTTTATAAAACACTTGTTGTGATTGACCCTTGCGGGAGTAATCCCATGTGTAAAAACTAATGATATCTCGAGAAACATGAGATAAGGTGAAGAGGAGCGGGGTGTGGTGGTGATTGGTGGTCGGACTAAGCGGAGGCATGGGGATTGATGACGCCGGCAGCGTCCACAAGGCCAGTTTGTTCCAGGGGCTTCCTTTCTTAATTGCTCAACAATGAGGTTTGTTGGAGATAAGGATGAATGAGGGAAGGCCTTGTCTGCAAATGTGGAGAGGGGTGCGGGTATCTTTTAGTTTAATTTCCATCCGTCAGATATAGATCGTACGGTCTATATTGCAAGATGGCACACGTACCATCATCACCAACTCAGTTTTTTATAAGAGAAGAAATATAAGTATGGAGATACAAACGTATTATCGATACTTGCTTCCGTAAACTAGCATCTACATTCTATTCAACGCCTCGGCATGTGGGGCCTTAGCACAATGACTTCTCGACTGTGTAAAACAAAGATTTTCCCGTCGCTGATAAGGAGGGGGTGACGGCGGAGCGCTTTTTGGCTTGCTCTAGTCCTAGTAGTCATACTAGGTGGTCTAAGCACGTGTAGATTTATTCTTTTTCACGTCTCGTGTTCGCCGTACTGCCATGACTGTTGATGAATAGACGGTTAGTTATTCACGTGGAAACCCTTGTTAAGCGTGTTTGCGAGAGAGAGAGAGACAATGTGCGTGTGTGATATGTTAGAGACTGAGGCAATGATAAAAAATTCTTTGTGTCTATTTGTGTGGAGGATAGAGAGAGACATGTACATGGGGCTTTGTGTTGTGTAACATGGAGACATATATACATAAATAGAGAGTCAGTGTGTGAGATACACATGCGGACATGGGGAGAGATGAGGATCGAGATAAATGGGTGTCTGTGCGTGTCTGGGTGTGTTTGTGCACGCGTTTTGTGTGTGAGAGGGAGTGTGTGTATGTGGAGTAGAGAGACCACTGATGATGTAAACCTAGTATAAGGGAAGGGGGAATGGTGTGACATGTGTAGTAGCGAGATAACACGGGTGCGGGCGGGGGGAGCAGACTATTTGGAAGAGACATCGAGTGTGTGTGTGGGAGAGGGGTGTGAGAGCGAGAGAGATAGAGAGAGCTAGCGACGAAGAGAGAGGGAGAGAGAGGAAGAGAGAGGAAGTGAGGGGGCGAGAGGGGTCGTTTGTATCCATAAATGGCGTATAGATAGGGAGACAATGTTGATGTTGTCCGAAATTGGCCTATGTACAGAGACGCAAGGGAAGTGAGTCATAGTGTGTGTGGTACGGACTTCATGAGAGATCTAGAATAGATGGTGTAGAGAACAATGTGCGAAATCGAGAACGATGATACATTAGGGAGCTATGGAAAGAGTCATGACATACATGTATACAGGGAAGGAGCTGGGGCGGGTCCGCATGTGGGAGAGATAGAAAGAGGAGAGTGGTGCACAAGGAGACAAACTATGCTTGTTTGCAGCGGGAGTGGTGTGTGAGGTGAGTGCGCGAGAACCACATAACTAGGGAGATAGATGTTTGAAATATGCCCTAGAGGCAATAATAAAAGGATTATTATTATATTTCCTTATTCATGATAATTGTCTTTTATTCATGCTATAATTGTATTGTCTGGAAATCGTAATACACGTGTGAATACATAGACCATAACATGTCCCTAGTGAGCCTCTAGTTGACTAGCTCGTTGGTCAACAGATAGTCATGGTTTCCTGACTATGGACATTAGATGTCATTGACAACGGGATCACATCATTAGGAGAATGATGTGATGGACAAGACCCAATCCTAAGCATAGCACAAGATCGTGTAGTTCGTTTTGCTAGAGCTTTTTCAATGTCAAGTATCTCTTCCTTAGACCATGAGATCGTGTAACTCCCGGATACCGTAAGAGTGCTTTGGGTGTACCAAACGTCACAACGTAACTGGGTGACTATAAAGGTGCACTACAGGTATCTCCGAAAGTGTCTGTTGGGTTGACACGGATCGAGACTGGGATTTGTCACTCCGTATGATGGAGAGGTATCTCTGGGCCCACTCGGTAATGCATCATCATAATGAGCTCAAAGTGACCAAGTGTTTGGTCACGGGATCATGCATTACGGTACGAGTAAAGTGACTTGCCGGTAACGGGACTGAACGAGGTATTGGGATACCGACGATCGAGTCTCGGGCAAGTAACGTACCGATTGACAAAGGGAATTGTATACGGGGTTGTTCGAATCCTCGGCATCGTGGTTCATCCGATGAGATCATCGAGGAGCATGTGGGAACCAACATGGGTATCCAGATCCTGCTGTTGGTTATTGCCCGAGAGCCGTCTCGGTCATGTCTACGTGTCTCCCGAACCCGTAGGGTCTACACACTTAAGGTTCGGTGACGCTAGAGTTGTATGAATATGAGTATGCAGCATACCGAATGTTGTTCGGAGTCCCGGATGAGATCCCAGACGTCACGAGGAGTTCCAGAATGGTCCGGAGGTAAAGAAAACTATATAGGAAGTGGTATTTCGGCCATCGGGAAAGTTTCACGGTCACCCGGTATTGTACCGGGACCACCGGAAGGGTCCCGGGGGTCCACCGGGTGGGGCCACCCATCCCGGAGGGCCCTAAGGGTCGAAGTGGGGAGGGGAACCAACCCTTAGTGGGATGGTGCGCCCCCCTAGGCCCACCCCCTGCGCCTAGGGTTGAAACCCTAGGGTGGGGGGGGGGCGCCCCACTTGCCTTGGGGGGTACTCCACCCCCCTTGGCCACCGCCCCCTTGGGAGATTAGATCTCCCAGGGCCGGAGCCCCCCCTGGGGGCCTATATAAATGGAGGGGGGAGTGGGGCAGCCGCACCCTGAAGTCCTGGCGCCCCTCCCCCTGCTACACCTCTTCCTCCTCCGTCACGTGCTTTGCGAAGCCCTGCCGGAGTGCTGCCGTTCCACCACCACCACGCCGTTGTGCTGCTGCTGGAGCCATCATCATCACCTCTCCTTTCCCCTTGCTGGATCAAGACGGAGGAGACGTTACGCTGACCGTACGTGTGTTGAACGCGGAGGTGTCGTCCGTTCGGTGCTAGGATCTCTGGTGATAGGATCATGACGAGAACGACTACTTCAACCCCGTTCTTTTGAACGCTTCTGTGCGATCTACAAAGTGGTATGTAGATGCAATCTCTCTCCCATGACTCGTTGCTTAGATGAACTCATAGATGGATCTTGGTGAAACCGTAGGAAAATTTTTAATTTTCTGCAACGTTCCCCAACAGTGGCATCATGAGCTAGGTCTATGCGTAGTTCTCTATTGCACGAGTAGAACACAATTTTGTTGTAGGCGTAGATCTTATCAACTTGCTTGCCGCTACTAGTCTTATCTTGCTTCAGCGGTATTATGGGATGAAGCGGCCCGTACCAACCTTACACGTACGCTTACGTGAGACCGGTTCCACCGACTGACATGCACTAGTTGCATAAGGTGGCTGGCGGGTGTCTGTCTCTCCCACTTTAGTTGGAGCGGATTCGATGAAAAGGGTCCTTATGAAGGGTAAATAGAAGTTGACAAGATCACGTTGTGGTTATTCGTAGGTAAGAAAACGTTCTTGCTAGAACCCAATTGCAGCCACGTAAAAGATGCAACAATAATTAGAGGACGTCTAACTTGTTTTTGCAGCAATTGTCATGTGATGTGATATGGCCAGAAGTTGTGATGAATGATGAATGATATATTGTGATGTATGAGATCATGTTCTTGTAATAGGAATCACGACTTGCATGTCGATGAGTATGACAACCGGCAAGAGCCATAGGAGTTGTCTTTATTTTTGTATGACCTGCGTGTCATTGAAGAACGCCATGTAAATTACTTTACTTTATTGCTAAACGCGTTAGCCATAGAAGTAGAAGTAGTCGTTGGCGTGACAACTTCATGAAGACACAATGATGGAGATCATGATGATGGAGATCATGGTGTCATGCCGGTGACGAAGATGATCATGGAGCCCCGAAGATGGATATCGAAGGAGCTATATGATATTGGCCATATCATGTCACTACTATATAATTGCATGTGATGTTTATTATGTTTTATGCATCTTGTTTACTTAGAACGACGGTAGTAAATAAGATGATCCCTTATAATAATTTCAAGAAAGTGTTCCCCCTAACTGTGCACCGTTGCTAAAGTTCGTCGTTTCGAAGCACCACGTGATGATCGGGTGTGATAGATCCTTACGTTCACATTCAACGGGTGTAAGACAGATTTACACATGCAGAACACTTAGGGTTAACTTGACAAGCCTAGCATGTACAGACATGGCCTCGGAACACAAGAGACCGAAAGGTCGAACATGAGTCGTATAGAAGATACAATCAACATGGAGATGTTCACCGATGATGACTAGTCCGTCTCACGTGATGATCGGACACGGCCTAGTCGACTCGGATCTTGTAACACTTAGATGACTAGAGGGATGTCTGATCTGAGTGGGAGTTCATTAAATAATTTGATTAGATGAACTTAATTATCATGAACTTAGTCTAAAACTTTTGCAAAATATGTCTTGTAGATCAAATGGCCAACGCTCATGTCAACATGAACTTCAACGCATTCCTAGAGAAAACCAAGATGAAAGATGATGGCAGCAACTATTCGGACTGGGTCCGGAACCTGAGGATCATCCTCATAGCAGCCAGGAAACAATATGTCCTAGAAGGACCGCTAGGTGATGCACCCGTCCCAGAGAACCAAGACATTATGAATGCTTGGCAGTCTCGCGCTGATGATTACTCCCTCGTTTAGTGCGGCATGCTTTACAGCTTAGAACCGGGGCTCCAAAAGCGTTTTGAGCAACACAGAGCATATGAGATGTTCGAGGAGCTGAAACTAGTTTTCCAAGCTCATGCCCGGGTCGAGAGATATGAAGTCTCCGACAAGTTCTATAGTTGTAAGATGGAGGAAAATAGTTCTGTCAGTGAGCACATACTCAAAATGTCTGGGTTGCACAACCGCCTGTCCCAGCTGGACATTAACCTCCCGGATGAGGCGGTCATTGACAGAATCCTTCAGTTGCTCCCACCAAGCTACAAGAGCTTTGTGATGAACTACAATATGCAGGGGATGGTAAAAACCATTCCTGAAGTATTTTCAATGCTGAAGTCAGCAGAGGTTGAAATCAAGAAAGAACATCAAGTGTTGATGGTCAATAAGACCACTAAGTTCAAGAAGGGCAAGGGTAAGAAGAACTTCAAGAAGGACGGCAAATATGTTGCCGCGCCCGGTAAGCCAGTTACCGGGAAGAAGTCAAAGAATGGACCCAAGCCTGAAACTGAGTGCTTTTATTGCAAGGGGAAGGGTCACTGGAAGCGGAACTGCCCCAAATACTTAGCAGATAAGAAGGCCGGCAACACTAAAGGTATATTTGATATACATGTAATTGATGTGTACCTCACCAGTACTCGTAGTAACTCCTGGGTATTTGATACCGGTGCCGTTGCTCACATTTGTAACTCACAACAGGAGCTGCGGAATAAGCGGAGACTGGCGAAGGACGAGGTGACGATGCGCGTCGGGAATGGTTCCAAGGTCGATGTGATCACCGTCGGCACGCTACCTCTACATTTACCTACGGGATTAGTTTTAAACCTCAATAATTGTTATTTAGTGCCAAGTTTGAGCATGAACATTGTATCTGGATCTCGTTTAATATGAGATGGCTACTCATTTAAATCCGAGAATAATGGTTGTTCTATTTATATGAGAGATATGTTTTATGGTCATGCCCCAATGGTCAATGGTTTATTCTTAATGAATCTCGAACGTAATGTTACACATATTCATAGCGTGAATACCAAAAGATGTAAAGTTGATAACGATAGTCCCACATACTTGTGGCACTGCCGCCTTGGTCACATTGGTGTCAAGCACATGAAGAAGCTCCATGCTGATGGACTTTTAGAGTCCCTCGATTATGAATCATTTGACACATGCGAACCATGCCTCATGGGCAAAATGACCAAGACCCCGATCTCCGGAACAATGGAGCGAGCAACCAACTTGTTGGAAATCATACATACCGATGTGTGCGGTCCAATGAGCGTTGAGGCTCGCGGAGGATATCGTTATGTTTTCACTCTCACTGATGACTTGAGTAGATATGGGTATGTCTACTTGATGAAACACAAGTCTGAGACCTTTGAAAAGTTCAAGGAATTTCAAAATGAAGTAGAGAATCAACGTGACCGAAAGATAAAATTCTTACGATCAGATCGTGGAGGAGAATATTTAAGTCACGAATTTGGTACACACTTAAGAAAATGTGGAATCGTTTCACAACTCACGCCGCCTGGAACACCTCAGCGTAACGGTGTGTCCGAACATCGTAATCTCACTCTATTGGATATGGTGCGATCTATGATGTCTCTTACCGATTTACCGCTATCATTTTGGGGATACGCTCTAGAGACAGCTACATTCACTTTAAATAGGGCACCGTCTAAATCCGTTGAGACGACACCGTATGAATTATGGTTGGGAAGAAACCTAAGCTGTCGTTTCTAAAAGTTTGGGGATGCGATGCTTATGTCAAGAAACTTCAACCTGAAAAGCTCGAACCCAAGTCGGAAAAATGCGTCTTCATAGGATACCCTAAAGAAACCATTGGGTATACCTTCTACTTAAGATCCGAAGGCAAGATCTTTGTTGCCAAGAACGGATCCTTTCTGGAAAAAGAGTTTCTCTCGAAAGAAGTAAGTGGGAGGAAAGTAGAACTCGATGAAGTACTACCTCTTGAATGGGATAGTAGTGCAGCTCAGGAAAATGTTCCTGTGATGCCTACACCAACTAAAGAGGAAAACAATGATGATGATCAAGGTACTTCGGATCAAGTTGCTACTGAACTTCGTAGGTCCACAAGGACACGTTCCGCACCAGAGTGGTACGGCAACCCTGTCCTGGAAATCATGTTGTTGGACAACGGTGAACCTTCGAACTATGAAGAAGCAATGGCGGGCCCAGATTCCAACAAATGGCTAGAAGCCATGAAGTCGAGATAGAATCCATGTATGAAAACAAAGTATGGACTTTGACTGACTTGCCCGATGATCGGCGAGCGATAGAAAACAAATGGATCTTTAAGAAGAAGACGGACGCGGATGGTAATGTCACCATCTATAAAGCTCGACTTTTCGCTAAGGGTTATCGGCAAGTTCAAGGGATTGACTACGATGAGACTTTCTCTCCCGTAGCAAAGCTTAAGTCCGTCCAAATCATGTTAGCAATTGCCGCATACTATGATTATGAGATATGGCAGATGGATGTCAAAACGGCATTCCTTAACGGGCATCTTAAGGAAGAACTGTATATGATGCAGCCAGAGGGTTTTGTCGATCCTAAGAATGCTAACAAAGTATGCAAGCTCCAGCGATCCGTTTATGGGCTGGTGCAAGCATCTCGGAGTTGGAACATTCGCTTTGATGAGATGATCAAAGCGTTTGGGTTTACGCAGACTTATGGAGAAGCCTGCGTTTACAAGAAAGTGAGTGGGCGCTCTATAGCATTTCTCATATTATATGTAGATGACATACTTTTGATGGGAAATGATATAGAATTCTTGGACAGCATTAAGGCCTACTTGAATAAGTGTTTTTCAATGAAGGACCTTGGAGAAGCTACTTATATATTAGGCATCAAGATCTATAGGGATAGACCGAGACGCCTCATAGGTCTTTCACAAAGCACATACCTTGATAAGATTTTGAAGAAGTTCAAAATGGATCAGTCTAAGAAAGGGTTCTTGCCTGTACTGCAAGGTGTGAGATTGAGCTCGGCTCAATGCCCGACCACGGCAAAAGATAAAGAAGAGATGAGCGTCATCCCCTATGCCTCAGCCATAGGATCTATTATGTATGCCATGCTGTGTACCAGACCTGATGTAAACCTTGCCGTAAGTTTGGTAGGAAGGTACCAAAGTAATCTCGGCAAGGAACACTGGACAACGGTCAAGAATATCCTAAAGTACCTGAAAAGGACGAAGGACATGTTTCTCGTTTATGGAGGTGACGAAGAGCTCGTCGTAAAGGGTTACATCGACGCTAGCTTCGACACAGATCTGGATGACTCTAAGTCACAAACCGGATATGTGTATATGTTGAATGGTGGAGCAGTAAGCTGGTGCAACTGCAAGCAGAGCGTCGTGGCGGGATCTACATGTGAAGCGGACTACATGGCAGCCTCGGAGGCAGCGCATGAAGCAATATGGGTGAAGGAGTTGATCACCGACCTAGGAGTCATACCCAATGCGTCGGGGCCGATCAAACTCTTCCGTGACAACACTGGAGATATTGCCCTTGCCAAGGAGCCCAGGTTTCACAAGAAGACCAGGCACATCAAGCGTCGCTTCAACTCCATCCGTGAAAATGTTCAAGATGGAGACATAGATATTTGCAAAGTACATACGGATCTGAATGTCGCAGATCCGTTGACTAAACCTCTCTCGCGAGCAAAACATGATCAACACCAGAACTCTATGGGTGTTCGATTCATCACAATGTAACTAGATTATTGACTCTAGTGCAACTGGGAGACTGTTGGAAATATGCCCTAGAGGCAATAATAAAAGGATCATTATTATATTTCCTTATTCATGATAATTGTCTTTTATTCATGCTATAACTGTATTGTCCGGAAATCGTAATACACGTGTGAATACATAGACCATAACATGTCCCTAGTGAGCCTCTAGTTGACTAGCTCGTTGCTCAACAGATAGTCATGGTTTCCTGACTATGGACATTAGATGTCATTGACAACGGGATCACATCATTAGGAGAATGATGTGATGGACAAGACCCAATCCTAAGCATAGCACAAGATCGTGTAGTTCGTTTTGCTAGAGCTTTTTCAATGTCAAGTATCTCTTCCTTAGACCATGAGATCGTGTAACTCCTGGATACCGTAAGAGTGCTTTGGGTGTACCAAACGTCACAACGTAACTGGGTGACTATAAAGGTGCACTACAGGTATCTCCGAAAGTGTCTGTTGGGTTGACACGGATCGAGACTGGGATTTGTCACTCCGTATGACGGAGAGGTATCTCTGGGCCCACTCGGTAATGCATCATCATAATGAGCTCAAAGTGACCAAGTGTTTGGTCACGGGATCATGCATTACGGTACGAGTAAAGTGACTTGCCGGTAACGGGACTGAACGAGGTATTGGGATACCGACGATCGAGTCTCGGGCAAGTAACGTACCGATTGACAAAGGGAATAGTATACGGGGTTGTTCGAATCCTCGACTTCATGGTTCATCCGATGAGATCATCGAGGAGCATGTGGGAACCAACATGGGTATCCAGATCCCGCTGTTGGTTATTGCCCGAGAGCCGTCTCGGTCATGTCTACGTGTCTCCCGAACCCGTAGGGTCTACACACTTAAGGTTCGGTGACGCTAGGGTTGTATGAATATGAGTATGCAGCATACCAAATGTTGTTCGGAGTCCCGGATGAGATCCCGGACGTCATGAGGAGTTCCGGAATGGTCCGGAGGTAAAGAAAACTATATAGGAAGTGGTATTTCGGCCATCGGGAAAGTTTCGGGGTCACCCGGTATTGTACCGGGACCACCGGAAGGGTCCCGGGGGTCCACCGGGTGGGGCCACCCTTCCCGGAGGGCCCTAAGGGCCAAAGTGGGGAGGGGAACCAGCCCTTAGTGGGCTGGTGCGCCCCCCTAGGCCCACCCCCTGCGCCTAGGGTTGAAACCCTAGGGTGGGTGGGGGGGCGCCCCACTTGCCTTGGGGGGTACTCCACCCCCCTTGGCCGCCGCCCCCTTGGGAGATTAGATCTCCCAGGGCCGGAGCCCCCCCTGGGGGCCTATATAAAGGGAGGGGGGAGGGGGGCAGCCGCACCCTGAAGTCCTGGCGCCCCCTCCCCCTGCTACACCTCTTCCTCCTCCGTCACGTGCTTGGCGAAGCCCTGCCGGAGTGCTGCTGTTCCACCACCAACACACCGTTGTGCTGCTGCTGGAGCCATCATCATCAACCTCTCCTTTCCCCTTGCTGGATCAAGACGAAGGAGACGTTACGCTGACCGTACGTGTGTTGAACGCGGAGGTGCCATCCGTTCGGCGCTAGGATCTCCGGTGATAGGATCACGACGAGAACGACTACTTCAACCCCGTTCTTTTGAACGCTTCCGCGCGATCTACAAAGTGGTATGTAGATGCAATCTCTCTCCCATGACTCGTTTCTTAGATGAACTCATAGATGGATCTTGGTGAAACCGTAGGAAAATTTTTAATTTTCTGCAACGTTCCCCAACAATAGACGTTTGGGGGCGACGTTTTGTGTGTATGGGAAATATACACTCTACATAGTGTGTGTGCTTGGGTAAGAGAGATAGCGGGAGACCTAGAGAGTGAGGGAAGAGATGTGTGCATGCCCGAGAGACAAAGTGATAGAGACCTATATTGGGGTCCGGACTTTACAAGAGAGAGGGGTGTTAATGTGCTCGTGTGTTGGTGTTTGGGGGAGAGAACGACTTCTCTATGTGTGTGTGTGTGTGTGTG
>NC_041381.1:575690681-575693215 GCF_002162155.2 Triticum dicoccoides | reverse complement strand
CGCACACGAGTCCACATATTCACCATATCAATACACCACTATGGATCCGCTCCCGTCTCCCTACGAGAACGCCATCCATAGCACTCACGCTTATCTTGCGTATTTTAGAGTATCCACTTTCACTTGTCTATGAACTGATATAAGCAACCCAGAAGTCCTTTTCCGCGGACACGGCTATTCGAATAGATGATGATAACCCTGCAGGGGTGTACTTCTTCACACACGCTCTCACCACTTACCGCCGTTTACACGACATGTACTCGGCAACCTTCAAGCGGAAGCCCAACGTGGGTGTCGGCCACGGCCTACCTAAACACTCGAGTCTCTAGTCCAGGTTTATCGCCTATTCGGGTTCCATCCATGAGGAGATCCGGCCGGAGTTTCGCTCACAGCCCCAAACGATGTGAACATGGTTCCGTGACACCAAACGGGCGCCCGGTATACCCGGCCACGTGCCTACCGCATCACAGCCCACCCCTCCGGCCAGCGCTGCGCACGGCCTCCAGCATACTACAAACACCAGAAACTACTTGCAACTCCTGGACAGAGGACAAGGGTGATTAAGAAGCCGAGAGGGTCCATTGGTTTCGGGCCCAATGCATGGTAGTAGCTGAATTATGGATCACAAACACAGAACTCAGTTCCTGAGGACGGCTGCAATGAGACAACCCACCATGTACTCCTACATGGCCTCTCACCGCTACCTTTACCAAATCGTGTTCACACACTAAGCTCTTAACAGTAGGACATGTTCACACACCTCTGATTCATCCCCGATGAATCAGACCTGACTCAACTCTAAGCAGTAGCAGGCATGACAAACAAGCATGAATGAGTAGGCACAACAGGGCTCAAACAACTCCTACTCATGCTAGTGGGTTTCATCTATTTACTGTGGCAATGACAGGTCATGCAAAGGATAAAGGGGTTCAGCTACCGCAGCAAGTAACAGATGAATCGGTGTTGTCCTAATGCAGTAAAAGAGAGCAGGAGCGAGAGAGTGGGATTTTATCGGAATGAACAAGGGGGTTTTGCTTGCCTGGCACTTCTGAAGATAACATTGAGTCTTCATCAGTGTCAACGATCACATCGTTGGTACAACGTCTACCGAGGGAGAACAACACCGGCAAACACAGAAGAAACACGATCAATGCAATGCACAATATGATGCATGCTATGACATGGCAATATGAATGTGTATTGGGCTAATGCATCTAGCAACAGATTAAATGAAGTTGGTTTGAATACAAGATTCAAATTTAAACTACATATGTGATTATTCAAATGCCATTTAATTGATTTGTGCAAACAGCAGCTATAAGTTGTTCTAACATGCATGAAAGTGGTACAGATGGATTCCTTGAATTTTTCTGATAATTTTTCATATATAAATTATTTAATTTGGAGTTACGGTTAATTTTCTATGATCTATTGAAGTTTAGGGCATTTTCTGAAATTTCCTGAATAATAATAAATCCAGAAATGAATTATGGCGTCAGCACCACGTCACTGTGACGTCAGCAGGGTCAACTAGGCTGGCTCGGGTCAAACCTGACGTGTGGGGGCCACACGTCAGTGACACAGGACCTAATCCCGGTCAAACCCAGCGCTGACTGGGGTTTGACCAGGGGTGGGGCCCACTGTCAGTGGCCTAGGGGGTTGGTTAGTGCGTCATTAGTGGCTAATGACAGCGCCACGTCACTGGCCACCGGAGTTCGGCCGGCGGCGACCCGAGACGCGGCGGATGTTCACCGGGGTTGCGCTACGGGCGGCGGCTGGACGCGCGAAGGCCACCAGAAGGTAGCCCGTACACGGCCGCACCTAGCTGGCTGCACGAGGGGCCGCGGGGTGGCCGGAGACAACGGCGGCGAGCACTTCCGCGGTGGCCGGAGTTCGGGCTGGGGCAGGGACGCGGCTGCAGCGCTCGAGCGAGCAAACGGAGTGGAGAGGCATCCTCCTGGAGGCGCCAGGAGCGTGTCAGTGCCCCTGGTGCGAGCAGGAGAGGCTCGGGAACGCGGGCTCGCCGGCCATGGCGGACGGCGGCCTTGGGTGACCTCGGGGCTACGGCTAGAGGGCGGGAGCAAGCAGGGGGGGCAGAGGGGAAATTCTCAGGGGCTCACGGTGAGTTCGAAGAGAGGGTCGGCGTGCTCGGGGAGGCGACGGAGACGGCGAATCGGGCCGGCGATCTTCGATGCCCGTCGGTGAAGATGGCGGCAATGGCGTCACTGCAGGGCTCCTGGTGTTTCTTGGAGCGGTGGGAAGGAAGAGTAGGTCGAGGCAGAGCTTTGGGAGGCGTCGGGGAGACGAGGCGGTGGTTGTGGCCGCGGCGAACGGCGTCGGTGGCGACGGGGTTCCGCTCGGTGGAAGAGAAAGGGAGCCAGAGAAGGGGGGAGAAGGCACGGGGAGAGTGCGAGGCCTGGGAGGGTGCGTGGCGTCGCGGACGGGGTCCAGGGCGACGAGAGGAAGCAGGAGGTGGCCAGGGGAAGCAGGAGGTGGCCGAGGCCTCTCGGGCGCGCGCCACACCTCGCCTCTGC
>NC_041381.1:575657468-575689792 GCF_002162155.2 Triticum dicoccoides | reverse complement strand
GATCCAGTTGCACTCCAATTGAACGTTGATTCGTTCACCATTATTGTCTCGAAGTCTTGCTCTGAGAACTCCAACTAACATGACAACGAGAGGAAAGGAAAGACCCTAAAAGGATGGTTCTTCTCGAAGGTCGAACAACTCAGGATTAACTCACGGAATGAGACATAGCAACATCTCTCGAGCTGAGAGGCGAAGCACACATCTATAGGAATGGAGTGAAGCAGATGACGAAGGTTCACTAGGTAGACCACAATTCCACACCTAAGAGGGTGGTGAACGGTTGTCAACGTAGCGAGGAGTTGAGTTTCCATAATACCATAACGATGCACCTTAGGGAAGGTGACTCATAGAAATATCCCCTTAAGTGGCAAAAAGAATTACCTTTGATTCAGAGATCATTGAGACTCTTTAAACCAACCTAAGGCAATTCTCGACCGATCGTTTGGAGGGGGTCAGTAGAATGGCATACTCGGACTTGGATGATGTGGATTACCTTGTTGAAGACAACGCAATGGATGAATTTGCTTATCACCGGAAATGGAAGAGACCCATGGTAGAATGGCACATTGGCGGTGCAAACTGGGAACAAAATGCAGATGCTGGGAATGATTCTGGTAACTGGGGAGAGGCTCAACAATAGAGAGTTATTCCACTATTGGAATGGTTATAGCATAACCGAGGAAATTGAGAGCGCTATACAGTTAATGCCGACGATCAAACCTAGCACTTGCGCGTGCTCTCAAGAACTTGAGCAATTCCATAATCATTAAGGTTTTACCAACATCCGTGTCAAGGGTCCGGTAACACAACTTACTACCATGATGAAGGGTGATGGAGGATGCAGATGCAAGGAAGATAACACCTTCTCAGATTTCACCCTTGGCGGGGCCAAGGAAATAAAATCTGGATGATCGACCGAGAGACATTTAGCACTCCGTTTCTAATGTTCTCCTTGATGTGCTAGTGTAACCCATTCATAGATATGGTTTGATATCTAGAACATCAAGTAAAAAGGTCGGACTTCGGGATCTCAGAAATCCATAGGGGCAACTAGGGAGTAAATCCTACGAAATCCCTATGGGGGGGGTGGCCAACTTCCTCAAACAAGATACTATAATAATAGGTCTACCGGATGGGTGTGTTGGCCACGACATCCACCTTACCGGTTATCGAGAGCCCAATATTATAGTTCTTGGGGAAATGTTCCAACCATCATATCTGCCTGAGATTCAGATCTGGTTGGTGTCAGGATATTCCAGGCTCATCGAGTCTAGGAAGAAAAAATGAAAGTTTGCAACACAAATCGACGAGATGGTTGCGGGATTCTCGGGAGATGAACTACGATAGCAAGCTCCAAAACATGAGCTGGTTCTGCTACAAACATGTGAACACGTTGTCCCAGACAAGCATGCCCACATGGTAGTCTTACAATAAAACACAACCGAGTTCTGGTTGGGAACCATCAGCGAGGATATCGAAGCTCTTTCATAAGTCCGGATTAGCTCTTATGAAGATACTCCTTCTCCTTGAACAAATCAGTCAGTGGCTTGGTGTGCTAGGATACACATATGGAATGAAGGTTGCAAGTCTCCAGACCACAGAATACTTCGCACGTGTGCATGACTGACTTGCGATGATTCCAGAGGAAGCAACATTGACTTTCTCGAGTCCACGGCAGCAACTTGCATCAAATGCACATGAACTAGAGGAAGTCACTTCTTACATCCGAACATATGCTTCATGAGCTAGCATGAACAAATGCTTCAAAAGTTTCCAACACTAACTTAATGTTCAGCAAAATTATGGAGAAGACAAGGATGTTGTCGATGGGCTCAACAACAATTCATCCAGGTTTCCATATAAAAGGAATTCCATAGTTAAGTGAACACAGTGATAGCATTGATCAGACCAAAAGATGTAATGGTGTATGCTCGAGGAAAATCCACGAGTAAGACAACATTACGAACATCGTTGGTTCTAACTTGATTTGAGGATAGCCCATACTCAAATCAAAGTTTTGATAAGACAATAGGTCCAGCAACTGATCACAGGGACCAATCGATGAAGATATCATCTTTCTTCAACACACACTACACAAGGATATCCCTTTGGAACGAACTAAGTCAGGCAAGCTTTTATCTTCCAACTCTCCAAGTTGTTGTCTAGCTTAACCAACTAGCTCAGGGATATCTAACACCGATTCTTGGAGAGAAGGTGGTTCACAAGAAACCAACTTGATCACGAGCTCAACATAACAGTCAGGGGACAACCTGGTAATACTTCCGAGAAGATATTCGGAAAATCACGAACCACCGGTATGTTACTAAGCTCGAGAACAATCTCGCTTTTGAGGGCAAGACGATATGATCAAATGAGTGAGGACTTGACAAGATCCTAACTCATCAATCGAAGGGTGCATCGAAATAAGGACTAGGTAGCACGATCAGTCTTAGAAGGATGATTCAAAAACCAACATGCTAAGAATGAAATTATTATCCTTTAACTACCAAGCAACGAGGTTGCTGGGAGTATTGATTTCACACATCACAATTCATTTGTCGGTATTCCGGTTGCATCAACACGAGGGCCGAGGAATGACTAATGATGGTGAGAAGTATCACTACATCAAAATTCATGAGAGTTGGTGCAGTTCTCATGACAATTCTGACATAAAGGGGGTAATACTCCAAGGTAGAACAGAACCAAAAGTTGGATTGGCATTTGATCTGCGGAATACAACTACTTTGACCCAATCCTAGATATGGATGAGGTACTGGAGTTTGTTTCTCCAAGTCATTCAGGACAGAATGGCTTGACGGACCACAAGGGTAATAGGCATCGATAAACGAATGCATGCATACCCTTGACTATCAATTGATAGACGAAGGTCAGTAGACAACTAAAGAGGGACAACTCAAAGGAACATATAATTTTCTGAGTTGTGGATGCATAGATTAGTATGTCGAGCGAGATCAACATTTCTTCCAGATAACCCATGCAGAGAGGTAGGACTGGCAGAGTCACGATTTATGAATGGAGATCTCCTCAAGAGTACTCTAATTGTGATCTTTGATCCAATAAACATCTGCCATAAGCGGTTCATAGTATTTGGAAGAAGGAAATACCACGGACCTCGAGGACTATCGCAAAGTTACTAATATCCTGAAGGAACTAGCAAACACTATCAACATGAAGTAAGTAGAGTGAATCTCGGGTTCAAAACCCAGAAATAGAATGCCTACTAACTAATAACATCACGGGATGCTTTCAAAAATAATGGCCAGAATCATCACACTGGGGATACAAAAGCATTGCTAAATTGCTAGGTGACTTCCTAAACACCTAAGGTCATAATAATAGCTCCAACATCTACGCCGAGGTAACAAAGTACCTCAACCTACCGATTAGTGTGCTTATTCCGACCAAAAGGGACATCGGAGACGGAAGGAAAGGATTTGCAAATGCATCATACTGTTTAGAGACCTGGGATGACTCGGACAGCATAACGGCTGTAAATGCTCAAAAAGATTTGAGACAATCACAAAATGGTGGCATAACCACTCAACATCACAGTATCAAGGTTCCGAGATCAACAGTAATCATACAGACGTAGTAGGAACTGAAACGAGGCTTAAGTCCAACAAACTATAAGTCTACGGATTAGTAACACGTGATCCTGATAGAAAGAAGAGATAGCTTAGTTCTTAATCCCCGTAGGAAAGATAAGATGACTCAGATCAGGAGGGCATGAGGTATAAGGAGTAAAAAAAAACCTTACGTTCCATCCCACAATCAATTCCCTTATATAACTAAGAATTTCTAGACTCAACTTCGACCAGTTTGGCTTGGTAATCCTACAGGCAGTCAAGCTCTGATACCAACGCTGTCAGGACCCCGACTCAATGCCACATCGATCTAGCATGTAACACCTCATATCACTTTGCGGCCTCACGCACGGTATTCCCACGGGTGTCGCCTTACCTTAGCCCGGGACCGTTTGCGCCTTTTGGCATACGTATATGACAGTGTCGCTAGCATCCATATGATATGGAGCCCGGGCTGACATGGCTAGTCGTAAACCCAAAGTGGCACAGACTTACAGGGGCAGGCATCCATGACCCAACATCGAACGTGTCGGTCATCAGCGAGTGAATCCAGGCTGTAGCACTGGGCTAGCAGGACTCTGGTGAACCGGGCTGTAGCAGGCTAACAGGACTCCGGTATTCATCGCGTGACATTTCCCCGAAGGGACAGACACAGGAACGAAGAAGGACACATGCCGGCCAGCCTAAGTGTTCCGGAGCAGTAGCGAGCTACCATGGCTCGGTGGAAACACTAGGAGACATTTCCCGGTAAGAGAGGCTACTAAAGATAAACAACTAGATGGTCAGATCCCACACATACCAAGCATTTCAATAACATACACACAATATGCTCGATATGTGCAAATACAACATGGCATCACAACATGACTCTATGACTCAAGTAATTTATCAATAGGCTCCGAGGAGCGAGATATTACAAACATGGGTCTCATGACCCAACATTCAGAGCATACAAATCAAAGCACAAGCGGAAGCTATCATGTCTGAGTACAGACATCTATAAATGAAAAAGGCTGAGAAGCCTGACTATCTACCAAATCCTGCCGAGGCACAAGATCGTAGCTGAGGTAACAAGCTAAACGTCGAAGTCCACGCGGAACTACTAGCGAGACCGAAGTCTCTCTGCAAAAACATAAATAGGCAAACGTGAGTACAAATGTACCCAGCAAGACTTACATCAGAACTATCTACATATGCATCATTATCAACAAAGGGGATGGTGGGGTTTAACTGCAGCAAGCCAGCTTTGACTCGGTGGCTATCCTGAACTACGACTGCAAGTAACTCTTTTGAGGTGGCGCACACGAGTCCACATATTCACCATATCAATACACCACTATGGATCCGCTCCCGTCTCCCTACGAGAACGCCATCCATAGCACTCACGCTTATCTTGCGTATTTTAGAGTATCCACTTTCACTTGTCTATGAACTGATATAAGCAACCCAGAAGTCCTTTTCCGCGGACACGGCTATTCGAATAGATGATGATAACCCTGCAGGGGTGTACTTCTTCACACACGCTCTCACCACTTACCGCCGTTTACACGACATGTACTCGGCAACCTTCAAGCGGAAGCCCAACGTGGGTGTCGGCCACGGCCTACCTAAACACTCGAGTCTCTAGTCCAGGTTTCTCGCCTATTCGGGTTCCATCCATGAGGAGATCCGGCCAGAGTTTCGCTCACAGCCCCAAACGATGTGAACAGGGTTCCGTGACACCAAACGGGCGCCCGGTATACCCGGCCACGTGCCTACCGCATCACAGCCCACCCCTCCGGTCAGCGCTGCGCACGGCCTCCAGCATACTACAAACACCAGAAACTACTTGCAACTCCTGGACAGAGGACAAGGGTGATTAAGAAGCCGAGAGGGTCCATTGGTTTCGGGCCCAATGCATGGTAGTAGCTGAATCATGGATCACAAACACAGAACTCAGTTCCTGAGGACGGCTGCAATGAGACAACCCACCATGTACTCCTACATGGCCTCTCACCGCTACCTTTACCAAATCGTGTTCACACACTTAGCTCTTAACAGTAGGACATGTTCACACACCTCTGATTCATCCCCGATGAATCAGACCTGACTCAACTCTAAGCAGTAGCAGGCATGACAAACAAGCATGAATGAGTAGGCACAACAGGGCTCAAACAACTCCTACTCATGCTAGTGGGTTTCATCTATTTACTGTGGCAATGACAGGTCATGCAAAGGATAAAGGGGTTCAGCTACCGCAGCAAGTAACAGATGAATCGTTGTTGTCCTAATGCAGTAAAAGAGAGCAGGAGCGAGAGAGTGGGATTTTATCGGAATGAACAAGGGGGTTTTGCTTGCCTGGCACTTCTGAAGATAACATTGAGTCTTCATCAGTGTCAACAATCACATCGTCGGTACAACGTCTACCGAGGGAGAACAACACCGGCAAACACAAAAGAAACACGATCAATGCAATGCACAATATGATGCATGCTATGACATGGCAATATGAATGTGTTTTGGGCTAATGCATCTAGCAACAGATTAAATGAAGTTGGTTTGAATACAAGATTCAAATTTAAACTACATATGTGATTATTCAAATGCCATTTAATTGATTTGTGCAAACAGCAGCTATAAGTTGTTCTAACATGCATGAAAGTGGTACAGATGGATTCCTTGAATTTTTCTGATAATTTTTCATATATAAATTATTTAATTTGGAGTTACGGTTAATTTTCTATGATTTATTGAAGTTTAGGGCATTTTCTGAAATTTCCTGAATAATAATAAATCCAGAAATGAATTATGGCGTCAGCACCACATCACTGTGACATTAGCAGGGTCAACTGGGCTGGCTCGGGTCAAACCTGACGTGTGGGGGCCACACGTCAGTGACACAGGACCTAATCCCGGTCAAACCCAGCGCTGACTGGGGTTTGACCAGGGGTGGGGCCCACTGTCAGTGGCCTAGGGGGTTGGTTAGTGCGTCATTAGTGGCTAATGACAGCGCCACGTCACTGGCCCCCGGAGTTCGGCCGGCGGCGACCCGAGACGCGGCGGATGTTCACCGGGGTTGCGCTATGGGCGGCGGCTGGACGCGCGAAGGCCACCAGAAGGTAGCCCGTACACGGCCGCACCTAGCTGGCTGCATGAGGGGCCGCGGGGTGGCCGGAGACGACGGCGGCGAGCACTTCCGCGGTGGCCGGAGTTCGGGCTGGGGCAGGGACGCGGCTGCAGCGCTCGAGCGAGCAAACGGAGTGGAGAGGCATCCTCCTGGAGGCGCCAGGAGCGTGTCAGTGCCCCTGGTGCGAGCAGGAGAGTCTCGGGAACGCGGGCTCGCCGGCCATGGCGGACGGCGGCCTCGGGTGACCTCGGGGCTACGGCTAGAGGGCGGGAGCAAGCAGGGGGGTAGAGGGGAAATGCTCAGGGGCTCACGGTGAGTTCGAAGAGAGGGTCGGCGTGCTCGGGGAGGCGACGGAGACGGCGAATCGGGCCGGCGATCTTCGATGCCCGTCGGTGAAGATGGCGGCAATGGCGTCACTGCAGGGCTCCTGGTGTTGCTTGGAGCGGTGGGGAGGAAGAGTAGGTCGAGGCAGAGCTTTGGGAGGCGTCGGGGAGACGAGGCGGTGGTTGTGGCCGCGGCGAACGGCGTCGGTGGCGACGGGGCTCCGCTCGGTGGAAGAGAGAGGGAGCCAGAGAAGGGGGGAGAAGGCACGAGGAGAGTGCGAGGCCTGGGAGGGTGCGTGGCGTCGCGGACGGGGTCCAGGGCGACGAGAGGAAGCAGGAGGTGGCCAGGGGAAGCAGGAGGTGGCCGAGGCCTCTCGGGCGCGCGCCACACCTCGCCTCTGCCTACTGGCAGAGGAAGACGACAGGGGGGGGAAGTGGAGATGGGCTGGGCCGTGCTGCTGGGCCAGGTGGGCTACCAGGTGAACGCCAGGTAGTCCTTCTCTCTCTTTCTATTATTTCTGTTCTGTTTTATTTTGTTAGATTTGTTTTGCCACTGTTTGAATTTTAAAATAATTCAAACAATGCCAGTAACTCCTCTGAATATTTTTATGTTGCTTGATGGACTTTTCCAAAAGCACATAAAATGTTTCAGGGTATTTGGAAATATATTCTATACAAGTTATGAATATAATTCCAAATGCAAATAAAATAATGATTTAAATTCAGTGCCCAAAATATTCCTCAAAATGCTCATTATTTTTGGTTTGGTGCAAAAACCTTTGCCAAATATAACCAACATTATTAAGGCCATTTTGGAAACACTGAATGCAATTTCTAGGGTTCTTTTGCCCTGCTTTTAATTAAAGTTTTGAGGCTTCAAAAATCCTCAATTCATGTTTCAGAAATTTAAATATGATGCCTGGATGAAGATGGAACTATTTACAAACAATATTCTAGGGCTGTGACACAGATAAAGAGTGAGGTGTCTATATTTGAGGGACTTTAGCATAATTGAGATATTGTGCACTCATGGTTGATCAATTTGTTTCACAGTTTGGACTATGAGATAACGATACTTTTGAACATGCGTGATATACCTTGATGTACCAGAATTACAAACCTAAGATTGGAATTTGTAATTCGACTCCATCATTAGCTTTTGTAATTCATTTAAATGGAGGTACATTTTTAAGCCGGGATTTCGTGATTTCAAATTCATATATCAAACCTAGAGATATACACATACGGGCATGTTCAAACTTTATAATCATCCACTTTATTCATACACATACACATTTTTGCTTTTGTCATCATATTTAGGATAAACACATTTGGAATTTCATTTGAACTGGACCGTATGATGGTATTTTATTGTAGTAGCTCAATGATCCATATTTGAATTGAATGAACAATCTAAGTTTCGAGTTGGAGATATTGATTTTCAAAACTTGCACATTTTTTGCGTGCAAAACAGACAAATTGTCGGCCATGATACATAGTCGGCCGTACGAGAGCAGAATACTTATAATTTTAGGCGCCAAAAGCTTTCAAACTTCCCGCTCACATCGAAATATCACGCGTCCGAAAGTTTAGCCCTGCGATATTCCTGTTTTACCCCTGCCACATGAACGGAAAATGGCTGCTTTGGTAACTCCATTGTTTTCCCCTCTTTGCCCCCAACATTCTTCCCCAGAGCCCCTCCCCTTCCCCTCCCGACCCCGCAACCATGGCAAGCCTCCGAATCTACTCCTCCACCGCAGCAGTGGACCTCACACCCCGCCGGATCTACATTCCGCACCTTAGAACCCCCAACTGCCAACTCACCACTTCACCGGAGCCGCTTCAGCGACTGGCTTGTCAACCACTCCAAATCTCCTTGACCGCCATCATGGTCCACCACACCGGATCTGCTTAATCCGCGCCCTCGTCCACCACAGCGTAGGCCCTTCACTAACTCCCTTGTCCGCCCCTTCGCTGGCCCTTCATACAAGCCCTTGTCCACCGCAATAGATCCGCCTCACCGAAAGCACTGTACAACGCGCCCGCCGAAGCCTTCGTCCACTGCACCGGACCCGCTCCACAGACACCATATTTAACTCCACCGACCCTTCTTTACCGGCGCCGCAGCCTCATCAGGTTATTTCGATTTGTACTCCTTCGGTTTTTCTCTTTATCGTGCAACTGTTCACTTACCACAGATGAGCTTTCTTGTATGTCGACAAGCGCCGCAACCGTAGCCGGAGCCGGTTCAGCGACGGCGACAGCCGGCCCAAACTCAACCGCAACACGAGCACCATCGACGACCCTTAGCTATCAAGTATGACAATGATACCCATACGCCGCCGAGAATCAGGTACTATTATCCAACGGCCGGCGCCCACGTTCACTTTCCTAGCATAAGCACCGCACCTTTGAATTTCTTGAGGGCATCATTCAGTTTTTCATGAGACGCGTTATTCTGCTTACACCTGTAGGGCCATACTTCTGGCAATGAACATGTTACATGTGCTAAATTACATACCAGTGCACATATAGTTAATATGCTTTAGTTTTGTCCTAAGTACTCCCTCCGTTCCAAAATATATGACCCAACTTTGTACTGAAGTTAGTACAAAGTTGAGTCATCTATTTTGGAACGGAGGGAGTATTACTGTACTTCCTAGATATCACTGCCTACTGTTTGACTTCTTGAATGCTATATTTATGATAATGGTGTTGTTCTGATGCCACTTGTTGGTTCCATCAGACTGCTTAATGTTCTCTATGCTTAATTACACATCAGCAAACTAGCATGTGGTTCCGCTGCTTTTTGTTTGTTTTACCCTACATTTTCTGATGCTAGCTATTACATCACTGCTGCGAGCCTCTATTCATTACTTGTTTGTGTGTTCTTGATCTTCCCAAGTTGCATGACTAGTTTGATGCTTCTATTAATTATGGAGCTGGCAACCCCATCAAGCAAAATATTTGTTCTTTTGGGGCTGGCACCTCGAACAAGCATAAAAATAGAGGGAAGCAGATATATTGTCGTGTATGCACACACCCTTCTTTCATTAGTTTAGATGAACCATTGATGATCAATTTAGACTACTGCATGCGATTAAATTAATTTTACCTAAATAGAGGGTGCAGAATAAACTACAACAACTAGATTTGCAACCACGGGATGCTGACGATATCTTCAAAGAACATTGCAATAGCAGCGACGCTTCACAGCAACATATGGTAAGCCAGTGTGTTTTAGTACATGTTAAATTTAATGCGAGTGGGCTGCTTTCTTGGCTTGTGCCCTCAACCTGTAATCTTACCGAATTACAAATAGTTCAGTTGTCTGCTTTGCTATATTGCTTGATTTGAATGCTTGTTTGTTGTTATGCTATACCTGAGTTGAACAATATGTCAGCAGTGCCTGCTGTACTATCATAAAGAAATGCATGCCTATTTCATTTGAGTCCTTAACTTTTCCTCTCAACTTCATCACAAGACTGTCTTCGTAGTTTATATGAAGCCACATTGTTAAGTGCTTTTTCAGATTATTTCAACTGCTTAGATGCCTTGGCAACTTAAATATATGGTGGTACACTCCCTTTCAACTGGGCCCCGTTTAATCCCGATTAAAGTCCACTAGTGCTATGATAGTTCAAAAGAGTTTTTGTTTTTTGAGTAAAATGAACTAGGGAGGTAGCAAAAAACTAACTAGATGGGACTGGTGGATGTCGTTCATTTGCCACTTACATCCCTAGTTTCATCTTAACATTATAATTTCTTTTCGGCTGATGCTGTTTCGAACCATTTAAATATAGTTTGCCATGCTCGACAATAATTCGTCCATCGTTTACCATGTAAGCTTATTGCCTGGATCATACGACAACTATCTCTTACTTATGTCCAACGGAAACCTTTCAGGATGCCGTTCACACTAGGACACAATGTACAACCCCAGAATCTATTTGTGGAAGCAGTGCGCCATCCATGTTACCAGATGCTAACAGTTCAGAGGCAACACCGCCGGAGAGCAGTCTGAGCACAGATATTATAGTGCTTGAGGCTCTACTAGAGGCAGAAAGAGATGTTGTGGCTGCCATGAATGAGGTATTCTTTATCTTGAGGCTGGAAATTATGGAATTAGCGGCATGCATTATGCAAGCAACCCAAGAATTGGAGGAAGTAAGAATGTTGCATTTGAATACGGAGGAGATCCTGCTATTTTTGCTATCTGAAGCCCAAGGTAATCCCGGTTCTTCTTTAGATACCAGTTGAAATTGTCATTAGATTATTGTACTTGCATGTTGTATCATGTCTCTGAATGGATTATGTTGCAAGACCCCTATGTTGTCCATGTGTTGTAATGATCCAAATTTTTTAGGCGAGGTAATCCTCAGTACTTGTATGATTGACATAAGGTGAACTGTTTTTCGTGTGAGCATATTGTATTGGATGAAATAACTGTTTGACTCAGAGTGTATCCAACGTACTGAATTCAAAGATCACGACATTTCTAAATCATAATCATATATGAAGCTGGAATAAATCTTTGTTGTGGGTTTGAAGAAATAAATAACAAAACGTAGAATTATCTGTGGATATTCGTAATCGAATACAAATTGGATTTGAATTTAGTTTGCCAGGGCCCAGGGCAAACGTGAATGCTAATTCTCCCAAGTTTTGAACGAAGCGGCTAAACACTCACTATAATTTGTGGGCTTCCCGAAGCAAGTGTTTGCGAGATGGAAATTAGTGTCTACACACTTGACATCCTTATCGACCGGATTTACACTGCTATCGATAGGGGTAGACTAGTAACTTCAATCAGACGTGACACGACGGCCCATGAGCCCATTCAGACACGGTGGCCGCCAAACGTGGGAGGCAAAAAACATTTGATTCAAGCTCGTCCGAAAGACATGTGTCTCCCTCCATTTCCCCATTCATACACGGTGGGCGGCAAAACAAACTCTCCTCGTCCGAAATCGATGTAGGCTAATATTTTAAATAGGAGCAGATGTGTAACTTCCCTCATACGTGACACAACCGCCCTACCTGTCAGCCCTGTTCATATACCATGGGAGCCAACCGTGGGTGGCAAAACACCCTCTCCTCGCCCGAAATAGTTACCGGCAAATATTTGGGAGATCCGAGATTACCGTCCTATCCCCAACCGACGCGATGTCCAAAATTTTAAACGGGGGATAAGTTCATAACTTTCCCACATTTCAGAGAAGCGCATCCCAAGGTTTGAGATCCACCCTCCCCTCCATTTCCCCATTCATACACCATCAGCGACACGACAACCTCCACACTGTGGCCAGCCTCCTCCGTCCGCCACCCCATCCTCCACCTTGCCGGAGCCGCTACCCCTACCCCGTCGTCCACTGCAAGAGATGGACGTCTCCCATCCATGATGCTAGACCAGGATCCTTTCATCGCCTCCTCTCGCTTCATCGGCGCCGTCGTACACCTTTCCGTTGCCGCTCCTATGACCGCCTCGTCCACGACAACATGATATATCCCCCAACCCGGCCGTCTGCCGTCTAAAGTCTTCTTCCCCGCTGCCGAAAGCCATCGCACCCACATCACCCTCAACGTATCAGCATAGGCCTACACGATGTCGCAAGAGAGGTGGTACTCTTCAACATGTGCTTAAGTTATTGATCTCACCCAGAAAATAGATCGTAATTTGTTGACTGTACTTTTTTTGTCCGTACCAAATCATAGTGGCTAGTTGAAAGCAAACATTGGTTGCGAAGTAGCTTTGTCCGGTTTGCACCTTCAGATCTGCCATGGCACGAGCACTATACTTGTAAAGCTTATGGTTTCCCCCCTTTATATTCACTACCATCATCGTAGGTGCTTCGTGTCGTGCTAGCACTACTCCTCAAGACCTCAACCCAAAGCTTACGTCTTGAAATACGAATCTGATATGATGCTCATATCACTAAAACAGAGAATGTTTAATTGGTCACCTAATGTTCCTATATTCGTTTCGAAAAGCATGTGCGCCACCCACTGGTCTAGCTTGTTCCACTTTCCTGATTTTTCTCTTGATGCTTAGGGTTTTTCCCTTTTATCTACTCTACTATGATCTGCGTAGGTGCTTTCTGTCGTATTAGCATTACTCCACCCTTCAAGCTAAACAACACAACACTCATAATTCAAAAGCTTAGTTGTTCAAATATGATTGTGATATGATACTGATATTAGTTAACTGACACATTTAATTGGTTAGCTAAAGGTCCCACTTGAGTTTCCAAATGCATGTCGCGACATATAGAGAGACAGCATAATTGCATTTCTTTTTCACTTGTTGATCGTACTTTCTTGTCCATACCAAATCTTAGTTGTTATTTCAAAGCAAACATCGGTTGCTAACTACCCTTTGCACGGTTTGCAGCTTCAGATCTGCCATCCCACTGCCACGGTCAACACTGTACTCATCATGCTTATGGTTTCCCCATTTTATGATGACCACAATCAGCCTACGTGGTTTGTGTGGTAATAGCACTGCTCCACCTATCAAGCTAAACAAGCTTAGTTGTACAAATTCATATCTGATATTATTGCTGATATTAGTAAAACTGAGAGATGTTTAATTGGTTAGCTAAATGTTCCTACTTTAGTTTCGAAATGCATGTGAGCCACATATGGAGAGACCGGAAAGAATAGTATTTCTCTGTGCGCTCTGGTTCATAATGGGTGGCCAACCGACATTATATTGAAAGACTTGTAATATCTTGAATCTGCTTGCTCTTCTGCTCTTCTTTAAGATGGTACTCTTCTCTTGCGCTCGACTGGTCAGGTTGAGTTGTTCTCCCTTAGTATATTTTGAATCTGCCAGGTCAAGTCGACTTGTTCTTCTTTACTATATGTTGAAGCTGTCATCTTCGAAGTGTCATCACTTCTGGAGCTCTCATATTTTGAGTAGTAGGCGACATTATATTAATGCACACAACAAATTACAGCATGCATGCCATCTCTTAAAAGAATTGCAGAGATAGCACAAAGGGGTTTATAGG
Organism: Triticum dicoccoides; assembly: GCF_002162155.2. Lineage (NCBI taxonomy): Eukaryota > Viridiplantae > Streptophyta > Magnoliopsida > Poales > Poaceae > Triticum > Triticum dicoccoides. The sequence goes on along the minus strand of NC_041381.1, from coordinate 575,675,745 downwards.
GAGGCAGTATTGGATTAGAATCACTTCTGCATTACAAATAAAATCTCACTTGTTTTTATGTTTTCATGCATGTCAGACATTGAACATTATCAAAATGAATATGAGAATGGGCGCACGAGAGGAATATGGCGAAACGATCCACTGGCTAACAAACTTGGCATGGTGGAGGATTGTAACACCCCAAAATTTTTGACCTTGATTTATTAATTAAAATTTTGCCAGGAAATTAAATTTTTATTTTCTAGTTTTATCTTTTAATTTGAGATCACTCTATCCCTCTGAATTTTTGAGTTTTCCCTTCTAGGTGGAAACCTTTCAAAAATATGGATGGACTTGTATATCTTCCGAGACCATTTCTTTTATCAGTAGGATTATTTCTACAATTATTTTTTCTGAGCTTATTTCTTTAAAATGATTTTTCATAAGTTTTAGGGTCCCATTTGCACTACAACCCTTTTAAATACTCCTTTAAAAATTCCACTAGAATTTGGAGATGTCATGTGATGTTCCCACATCACCTTTATGCAAAAATATCTTTTAGTCATTTGGAGATTTTGAACCCTACCCCAAGTTTTCGAATCTGGTCCAGTTTGTAATTTGCACTACAACCTATTTAAATATTTCTTTAAAAATCCCACAAAAATTGGGGGATGTTAGTAGTAGTGTATGATTCAACTATATGCAAAAACCTATTGGTGTTATTTGAAAATTTTGATCAAATCATCCTCATCTTCATTCTCGCCCTGCTTGGTGTTTTGTACTACAACCATGTTTTATCTTGCCCTATTGCCCTTGATGTTTCTCCTACTTATAGAACAACCTACCAAACCCTTAAGTCCAGGAGATTGGACCCATTGGGATATTTTTGGTCCATGCAATAATGCCCTTTATTTTCTGTCCAGATTTGGTTTTCTCAAAAACTTGCACTAGGGAGTTTTTGTTTTGTCAAACTAACCATGCCACCCTCTTTATCATATAAAGAGACTCTGATCTGGAGTTTTTGGCCACCCAAAGAAATGCCTAGATGCCCATGGCATTCTGTCGAGCACCTTGTGTGCATGGCCAGTTTTGGCATAGTTTTTAGTTTGCATTATGAACTTGATCCCCTGACCCAGCAACCATGTCCACTATGCTCCTAGCTACCTCTGATTTGGCCCTGTTGATTCCTAGCCTCATCCAGGCCCCCTAGCATGCCTTGGCGTTTTGCCGAGCACACAACGTGCGTACTTGGGGCGCGGCCAGAGCGCGCATTTTGCACGTGTGTGTGCCCGAGCCGCCGCGTTCGCTCACCCCGCACCCCTGGCCTTTGCTCGCCCGCAGGGCCACGCCCTGTTCTCACCCGCTCGCCAGAACCCTCCAAGCCACCCCTGGCGCCCTACAGCGCCGCCGTCAGAGCCCCCTTGGTGGCACGCCGATGTCCGTAGCAGGCTCCTGCCTTGGACGGCACCGCCCGAGCCACAGCCGCGCGCCAGCTCGCCCCTGAACAGCCCGAGCTCATCCACTCGCTCCTCCAAGCCGCCCTACATTACCACGTCGCCTACGGCCACAGAAGCAGCTCACCGCCGATCTTATCCCCAGCCGCCGCGGAACCGACCTACTTACGCTATAAATAGGGACCCCGAGCTCGTCCAGACCTCCAGGCGACCTCAGGCCATCCTTCTAGTGCTCCCATAGCCAGCAATCGACGGAGGGAGGCTGCCTTCCCTGCCTCCGGTCAGTTCGGCCGCCGCCACGCTCCGGTCCCGTCCGTCGCGACCAGGGCCTCCCCAATCCATCCAGTGCCACCGTTCGACTCCCCTCGGCCGTGCGGAGCCGCCCAACCCCGCAGCCTTAACCGGGAGCCACCGTAGCCCAAGCCCCCAATTGCTCCCGAAACCACCATCAGCCGCGGAGCTCGCCGCCGGCGACCCCCTCCACCCCCGCCAGTCTATTGACCACAAGGAGGACTGCCCTAGACTGGCGGATCCATCCCTGCCCTCGGAATCCCGCGGGGAGCCGTCGTTCGTCGATGGCGATCACCGGAGCCCTGCCACCGCTCGGCCAGAGGAGAAGGAGGCGCAGGCGACTGGTCAAACCTGACCAATGGGCCCGATGGACCCACTGTGAGCGACACAGCGACGGCCCGCGCTGGCTTTAGTGGAAGCGTAAAACCCAGAGTACGTTTCCTCCCCGAACCGTTTTCTTTTTCTGTTTTTTTATTAAAAACAGATTTTTGACTAAACTTTGAGTGGCTATAACTTTTAAAATACAGGTCCAATTGATTTGATTCTTTTTCTGTTGTTTCTCAAATTTTGTCTAGTTTATTTTCATATTTATTTGAAAATTTTCCAAACAAACTTTTTGTACTGTTTTGGAACTATGTGTTAATTAAAATTTTCGTAAAATAGGATTTTGAAGAAGAAGGCAACTTTCAAAAAGTGCACCCCCTTGAAGGCAAGCATTCTGAACCCCGGTATAATATTTGTTGTGTGTCATTTGATGCATATACGACACCACCGTGACGCAAAGTATTCGGTATTTTATGTGGTGCTATGATCATATTCATGAGTGCATACTAATGATTTCTTGCTGTTGGAATTTGATATGCTTCGGATAGTAATCGCCCTCGGATGCCTTTCGTGCCTATCGGAAGGAATCCGGGAAAGTCTCTGTCTTGGGTAGACATGAGCTTGTCTCTAGTCCTTTGTCGAGACGGTTATGTCCGGTAAGGGATGGTGAGGTATGATGAGTGGTGATTTTGTCTGATTGGGTGAAATATATTTCTTATGCTTATCATGCAGGAAATGCTTTAACCTCCTGAGTCGACCGTAGATCGAGTCTTGTTCCAGTAACCCCCATACTTGTTTCGTACTACCACTTGTCCCGGCCATAGGTAGGGTATGGTTCAGTAAGTTTTCAACCCCTTCCTAGCACACACCGTACAGAGAGGCCATGGTGGAAGATACCGGCTGCATCCGGTAGACATGCCACCTGGTCCGGGGGCATGTGTGTTTCCGGTTGGAGCCGAGGGGGTAGCTCCCCTAGTTACGCGCGTTATAAATTTTTTGATCCCATGCTAGTCGAGGTTGTAGCCTCCCCACTTATAGTTTTGCTTAACAGGTGTCGTGGGTGATTCCAGACACCGGTAAGTTAGGCTGGTGTGTGCGGTCAGGTGTGTTTTCAATTAAAAGACCATAGACGGAATTGGTCCTGATGGACTAAAGGAATCCGTTACTTGTGGGTAAAGAGTACACCCTCTGCAGAGATTATATCTATTCGAATAGCCGTGTCCATGGTTAAGGACTATAGTCTGGGATGGGTCAAGTGTCGGTCTTAGTGTCGGTCTTCGGAGGAAAAGTTGCTAAACCAGAACATGGATCATGACTCATGACTCATGATGATTATGATTACTATTATTATGGACTAACCATTTACATTATTTGAATTATTGAGTATCCCTGGGACGGTTCTACCTCCTGGATATTCACTGTGATTAAATTACTTACAAGCCCTTAATGTGATGTCGCACTGACGCCCGACTATGGCATGCTTGTTATTTTAATTATTTATAAGCCCTTTATGTGGTGTCGCACAGATGCTCGACTGTGGCATGCTTGTTAATTCATTTATTTATAAGCCCTTTATGCGGTGTCGCTCAGACGCCCGACTGTGGCATGCTTTATATTATTATCCTTTCGAGGCGTCGCTTCAGACACCCGATTGGTGCATTCAATTTCTACTCCATTATTGCATATTCATGTTGTATACAAATGACCTGCTTGCGTGCATCATGGATTTCTATTTTGTGACTGATGTTGTGATCATAGAATATTTCAGAGCATGATTATCATTCGTTATATTATACCTGTGTTCATAATGTTTGCGAGTACATTCAAAGTACTCACTGGCTTGTCCCTGGCTATTGTCTTGGCCAAATTTCTTGCATGGAGAGGAACGTTGCGATGACAGCCCCGAAACCTATGCAATGGTGATAGCAGCCTCTGAATATAGGAGTTATCCAGGTTAGCTATTCTTGTGGGAAATGGAGTCCCATAGACGCTGATGAACCACAAACCGCTTCTGCCATCAACCACTAGAAACCATGTGTTGTACTCATAGTCCAGAATGGTCTTGTACTACATATTATGTATTTTTCTTGGAATTTCTATATCAAGTTGGTGCGTCATCAGCTAACAGTAATCCTGGGGCTGTTGAGCACAAGGACCATTTTCTGGGAAATATATCCTGGGAATCCAGTCCTGACAACCTTGGTATCAGAGCCAGGCTAACCATTGGCTAATCCTATCTTAGCCAGGTCAATAAACCTAGGTTAACCAATCCACTAGACCTTAACCTAACCCCGGCCAAGCTTCTCGTGTAAGATAGCCACACAGTGACCCCGACACCTTTTGGCAGTCGGTGCCCAACCTATCAGCCTAGCCTGTCAATCACGCGCCAGTGACCGACACCTAAATAGTCCCTTTCGCAAGCGTGCGAAGGAAGACTCCGTCCCCTTTTTCTATAAAAAGGGCACGCTAGCCTCAACCCAGCACATCACAGCCTCTTCCGAAACCGAGCTATAATGCCTGGCCCCGTTGTGCACAATGAGACCACAACAACCAACCTTGGAGGTTTTGTGACCGTGCTAGCAAACCTCACCCACCGTGCCTTTGCAGTAGAAGAGTCCCAAGAATATGTTGTGTACCAAGGGCCCATGAGCGGTGAGAGCCGTCAATTCTAGGCCACTATGCATGTCTATGGTAGGGGTCTATTGCCAGAACGCCCCTACAGGTTCACCGGAAGGACAACTTCCTTTGAGCCACAAGCCATCCAACTAGCTGCTCGAGAGGCTATAGTTCAACTCCGGCACTTGTCTCCCAGAGTTAACTATCGCTCGTTCTACTACTACCCCAGCCGTGACGGGTATGGTAGGCCACCCCAGGTTGCCAACAGAGATCACGAGACGGATCCTGCATTGTTGCATCTGGTGCGCTATGTAAGTGCACTAGAGGAACTGTTCGATCAAATCACCCTTGATCTGATCGCAGCTCGTGGAGAACTGGTTTGCCGAACCCCGGCAAGAGGAGAAGATGGGCCCGACGCTGACAACCCAGTCGTGGTGTTCGGACAACCGATCGAGTCCTTGAGGTCTGCCCCAACCATCGACCAAAATACTTTGGTGTCCCCAGAAGTGCTTCGTCGTCTTTTGGGAACACGCTCCAACGGGATTGTGGCCAACAACCCCCGCGATGGTCATCATCGCTACCCCGACCCTGCAGCCCCTCAACTCCATCCAGCTAACCCCGACGGTGAAACCCGTGGAGAAGCCTCGACGTCCACAAGGCACGCCCACTTAGATATTAACGAGGTAGAATAAGTCACTCGAGTAGTACCGAGTCTTAGTATGTCCACGCCCTGTAATGGTGTGATCTTGTATCGCCATAATTAAATGTTGTCTGCTTGTGCGCCCCTATTTGAAATTGTAGCCATGCATAAGTATGTTGGCGTGCGGTTGCATTCTTAATTCCGGGCACAGCTACCAAAAACCACCCCGACGACACCCACAGTAATACATCACTTTTGTGAGATATGTGTATCTGTAGCATTGACCCCGACCCCACAGAGTAGAACCGACAAACTAGTTGCCCCACACCGTAATAAATGACCCAGCCCAGTTGTTATATAAAAGGCCACCTCGTGGCCTTGCCAAGTACCCCTCACCTTGTACACAACTCTCACAACCATTTCTTTGCCATGCCAAGCCCTAGTATTTATCTGAGAACTCCAGATGCAACCCCTGGTAGTTTTGTTAGAATATTGTGGGACTTTACCTGCAGTACCATGAGTTCTACCCATCCACCCCAGTACGAGTTACTCAAATCGAGGATCACCCCATCCACCTCGAAATATTGGGCAGTGGTGCACATCCCTCCCGCAAACCCAAACCAAGACCCAACGAAAGTCTCCTTCGTGGGGAAATCTATGCCGACTCCGCAAATGGCCATAGAAGCTGCTGCATATGAAGCGCTTGCTCGCCTTCGATTCGCGGTACCCTATGCCAGTGAACGCGGGTATTATTACTTCCCGAGTCGTGCAGCACCCGGAGAAGTAGCATCTTTTCCCGGTGGACGAATCGAGAGAGACCCAGTACTGGCCAACCTTGCCCAGTATGTCATCGCTCAAGAGCGTCTGACCCAGCGTGTAATGGGTTATCTCCAGAGCCTCGCTGATTTAAATCCTCAGATCGCCATCGGCAGACCACTGAGGCCCGACCAAGAGGGATGCGTTCTTCGACTAGTCGACCCACTTCCCTCGATAGAAGAGGAGTGTGCCCCAGTACCATAAACGTTTCCTCAGGACCCTGTCAATTTACCACTTTCGTTGTAGACATCACTGCTATGTTTATTGTCCCAACATTTATTTATATGTTGCAACTTATGCGTTGTATCCTAAATTTGTGCGATGAATTAAACATTTGGTTTCTATTAATGTGAGTAGTTTTTACTGCTATTAATTTTGATTAATTTTTTTCACTCTCGGTAAATTCTGAAGTGAGATTTTTCCCTGAGTTGCTGCAGCGTATATCTCTTCACGACATAGATTTTTATTCACGCAGCACCACGACAGCAGACACACAACCACAACCACTCAACCACGTGCACTAATTGCAAATCCACGTGCACTGTTTGCACCTAACTGATCACCTCACTAGCACCACAGTCTCTGAAGGAGAGATTTGTGGGTAATTATTCAGGTACAAGTTGCCTCCAGCACACTAACAACAGCTAGCACCCGACACCGCACTTAATCCTCATGATCACCGCCACCGCGGAGACCTAGCACTCGAGCGGCAGCATCACGACGATCATCTAGGATCATCACACACAAGAGCACGGAGAACCCCAGCAATGCCGCCAACCCTCTGCGCATCAGGACCATGTACCGGTCCGGCATCACCTCCGCCATTAGAGCCTCGTTTTGAGCTCCTGCAAACAGAAATGGAGGAGAAGGGAGGAGAAGGAGAAGCGAGGCCAGGTGTGAGGAAGAAGAAAGGAGCACCTCGGTCATTTTATAACTCAAGATCGGTGTACGGTGGGCAAAGTCCACCAGCGCCGCACGTCGCTCGATCACCGGTGTTCGGAGGCGAATCCACGAGCAGTGCCGACAGCGCACTAGCCCGCGAGGTGAGTGCATGCTGCGCCGGCAGCTAGCACGCCGCGCACTACCGCAGTACGGCCTAGATGCCCTACACGCTAGACATCGTCGATGGAGAAAGCGCGGGAAAGCGCACGAGAGAGAGGAAGAGAAGAGAGAGCCAGAGGTAGAAGAAGAGACTGACAATGGGCCCCGGGTCCACCTGTCAGCCAGAGAGAGCACTGTGCTCTCGGGTATGACCAACGTATTCTTAGAAATTTAGAATTTTATTCTAAATTTACTGTAACCAAAAGTAGAAATTTCCCATTTTCCCCCAACCATTGGTTTTTCCATGCAGCGCCAGTATTCCACACTGTAGTTTTACACCACTTAATTGCCCATTCACTGTAGCCACATTTTATTGCTCGGGTAAGATGGTTATTTTTGTGATATTACTTGGTGATAGTAGGAGTAATTTTTTTCAAAGCAGCCCTTAGCAAATCTCGAGGACGAGATTTTTCTTAAGGGGGGTAGTGTTGTAACACCCCCAAAATTTTGACCTTGATTTATTAATTAAAATTTTGCCAGGAAATTAAATTTTTATTTTCTTGTTTTATCTTTTAATTTCAGATCACTCCGTCCCTCTGAATTTTTGAGTTTTCCCTTCTAGGTGGAAACCTTTCAAAAATATGGATGGACTTGTATATCTTCCCAAGACCATTTCTTTTATCAGTAGGATTATTTCTACAATTATTTTTTTCTGAGCTTATTTCTTTAAAATGATTTTTCATAAGGTTTAGGGTCCCATTTGCACTACAACCCTTTTAAATACTCCTTTAAAAATTCCACCAAACTTTGGAGATGTCATGTGATGTTCCCAGATCACCTTTATGCAAAAATATCTTTTAGTCATTTGGAGATTTTGAACCCTACCCCACGTTTTCAAATCTGGTCCAGTTTGTAATTTGCACTACAACCTATTTAAATATTTCTTTAAAAATCCCACAAAAATTGGGGGATGTTAGTAGTAGTGTATGATTCAACTATATGCAAAAACCCATTGGTGTTCTTTGAAAAATTTGAGCAAATCATCCTCATCTTCATTCTGGCCCTGCTTGGTGTTTTGTACTTCAACCATGTTTTATCTTGCCATATTGCCCTTGATGTTTCTCCTACTTATAGAACAACCTACCAAACCCTTAAGTCCAGGAGATTGGACCCACTGGGATATTTTTGGTCCATGCAATAATGCCTTTTATTTTCTGTCTAGATTTGGTTTTCTCAAAAACTTGCACTAGGGAGTTTTTGTTTTTGTCAAACTAACCATGCCACCCTCTTTATCACATAAAGAGAGTCTGATCTAGAGTTTTTGGCCACCCAAAGAAATGCCTAGATGCCCATGGCATTCTGTCGAGCACCTTGTGTGCATGGCCTGTTTTGGCATAGTTTTTAATTTGCATTATGAACTTGATCCCCTGACCCAGCAACCATGTCCACTAAGCTCCTAGCTACCTCTAACCTGGCCCTGTTGATTCCCAGCGTCATCCAGGCCCCCTAGCATGCCTTAGCATTTTGCCGAGCACACAGCGTGCGTGCTCTGGGCACAGTCAGAGCGCGCGTTTTGTACGTGTGTGTGCCCGAGCCGCCGCGTTCGCTCACCCCGCACCCCTGGCCTTTGCTCGCCCGCAGGGCCACGCCCCGTTCTCACCCGCTCGCCAGAACCCTCCAAGCCAGCCCTGGCGCTCTACAACACCGACGTCAGAGCCTCCTTGGCGGCACGCTGGCGTTCGCAGCAGGCTCCTGCCTTGGACGGCGCCACCCAAGCCACAACCGCGCGCCAGCTCGCCCCTGAACAGCCCGAGCTCATCCACTCGCTCCTCCAAGCCGCCCCTGCATCGCCACGTCGCCTACGGTAACAGAAGCAGCTCACCGCCGATCTTATCCCCGGCCGGCGCGGAACCGACCTAGTTACGCTATAAATAGGGACCCCGAGCTCGTCCAGACCTTCAGGGGACCTCAGGCCATCCTTCTAGTGCTCCCATAGCCAGCAATCGATGGAGGGAGGCCGTCTTCCCCGCCTCCGGTCAGTTTGGCCGCCGCCATGCTCCGGTCCCGTTCGTCATGAGCAGGGCCTCCCCAGTCCATCCAGTGCCACCGTCCGACTCCCCTCGGTCGTGTGGAGCCGCCCAACCCCTCAGCGTTGACCGGGAGCCACCGTAGCCAAAGCCCCCAATTGCTCCCGAAACCACCATCTGCTGCTGAGCTCGCCGCCAGCGACCCCCTCCACTCCCGCCAGCCTATCGACCACTGGGATGACCGCCCTGGACTAGCGGATCCATCCCTGCCCTTGGAATCCCGCGGGGAGCCGCCGTTCGTCGATGGTGATCGCCGGAGGCCCGCCACCGCTCGGCCAGAGGAGAAGGAGGCGCGTGCAACTGGTCAAACCTGACCAGTGGGCCTGATGGACCCACTGTCAGCGACACAGCGATGGCCCGCGCTGGCTTTAGTGGAAGCGTAAAACCCAGAGTACGTTTCCTCCCCGAACAATTTTCTTTTTCTGTTTTTAATTAAAAATAGATTTTTGACTAAACTTTGACTGGCTATAACTTTTAAAATACAGGTCCAATTGATTTGATTCTTTTTCTGTTATTTCTCAAATTTTGTCTAGTTTATTTTCATATTTATTTGGAAATTTTCCAAACAACCTTTTTGTACTGTTTTGGAACTATGTGTTAATTAATTTTTTTTCGTAAAATAGGATGTTGAAGAAGAAGGCAACTTTCAAAAATTGCACCCCCACTTGCATACTCTTGAAGGCAAGCATTCTGAACCCCGGCATAATATTTGTTGTGTGTCGTTCGATGCATATACGACACCACCGTGACGCAAAGTATTCGGTATTTTATGTGGTGCTATGATCATATTCATGAGTGCATAATAATGATTCCTTGCTGTTGGAATTTGATATGCTTTGGATAGTAATCGCCCTCAGATGCCTTTCATGCCTATCGGAAGGAATCCGGGAAAGTATTTGTCTTGGGTAGACACGAGCTTGTCTCTAGTCCTTTGTCGAGACGGTTATGTCTAGTAAGGCATGGTGAGGTATGATGAGTGGTGATTCTGTCTGATTGGGTGAAATATATTTCTTATGATTATCATGCAGGAAATGCTTTAACCTCCTGAGTCGACCGTAGATTGAGTCTTGTTCCAGTAACCCCCATACTTGTTTCGTACTACCACTTGTCCCGGCCATAGGTAGGGTATGGTTCAGTAAGTTGTCAACCACTTCCTAGCACACACCGTACAGAGAGGCCATCATGGAAGATACCGACTGCATCCGGTCGACATGCCACCTGGTCCGGGGGCATGGGTGTTTCCGGTTGGAGCCGAGCGGGTAGCTCCCCTAGTTACGCGCGTTATAATTTTGTGATCCCATGCTAGTCGAGGTTGTAGCCTCCCCACTTAGAGTTTTGCTTAACGAGTGTCGTGGGTGATTCCATACACCGGTAAGTTAGGCTGGTGTGTGCGGTCAGGAGTGTTTTCAATTAAAAGACCATAGACGGAATTAGTCCTGATGGACTAAAGGAATCCGTTACTCATGGTTTAAGAGTACACCCTCTGCAGAGATTATATCTATTCGAATAGCCGTGTACATGGTTAAGGACTACAGTCTGGGATGGGTTAAGTGTCGGTCTTAGTGTCGGTCTTCGGAGGAAAAGTTGCTAAACAAGAACATGGATCATGACTCGTGACTCATGATGACTATGATTACTATTATTATGGACTAACCATTTACATTATTTGAATTATTGAGTATCCCTGGGACGGTTCTACCTCCTAGATATTCACTGTGATTAAATTACTTACAAGCCCTTTATGTGGTGTTGCACTGACGCCCGACTGTGGCATGCTTGTTATTTTAATTATTTATATGCCCTTTATGTGGTGTCGCACAGACGCCCGACTGTGGCATGGTTGTTAATTCATTTATTTATAAGCCCTTTATGCGGTGTCACTCAGACGCCCGACCGAGGCATGCTTTATATTATTATCCTTTCGAGGCGTCGCTTCAGACACCCGATCGGTGCATTCTATTTCTACTCCATTATTGCATATTCATGTTGTATACAAATGACCTGCTTGCGTGCATCATGGATTTCTATTTTGTGACTGACGTTGTGATCATAGAATATTTCAGAGCATGATTATCATTTATTATATTGTACCCGTGTTCATAATGTTTGCAAGTACATTCAAAGTACTCACTGGCTTGTCCCTGGCTATTGTCTTGGCCAGATTTCTTGCATGGAGAGGAGCGTTGCGATGACAGCCCCGGAACCTACGCAATGCTGATAGTAGCCTCGTGAAGATAGGAGTTATCTAGGTCAGCTGTTCTTGTGGTAAATGGAGTCCCATAGACGCTGATGAACCACAAACCGCTTTCGCCATCAGCCACTAGAAACCATGTGTTGTACTCATAGGCCAGAATGGTCTTGTACTACATATTATGTATTTTGCTTGGAATTTCTGTATCAAGTTGGTGCCTCATCAGCTAACAGTAATCCTGGGGCTGGTGAGCACAAGGACCATTTTCCGTGAAATATATCCTGGGAATCCGGTCCTGACAAGGATGGCCTATCTTATTCACCCATCAAGGTGCTTGCTCTAACTTTGCAAAGTTGTATTAGTCGCACATATTTTGCATTTGACCTCTTGCATTACTTCTACTTTGTTACACCATCTGCTTAGTTTAAGCATCATATATGAGTATATGCCATACCTATCCATTTTCTATACCTATTCCATGTGTCGTCACACTATGTTTTTCCAGTCAAATGTTGTTCTTTCGTAATAGATGTCCAAAAGGAAGAGGGTGAGTGCAGATCCTCAAGGAGTACAAACAAGGTATTTGGAAAAGGTAGTGATACCTGTTAAATCAGATAGATCAGCAGCCACAGAAAACACAGGCCCAACTATAACACACTTTACCCCTACTCCAGTGGCCAAACCCCTATTAGAACTGCTGGGAGCCCAGCGTCAGGTAGTGTCTATGATATCAATTCAAAATTTGAACTCCTAAATTTCTTCTTGTGCCTTACCTTCTCTCTTGTATGAAAACTAATTTCAGATGAATCTCCTTGCTCAAAGGATCATACGATCTCAAAACAATATTGGGCTTTGCATTGCTCTTGTCAGTACCTCTCTCCCTTTTGCCGTGTAACGGTGTACTTTATTAATTGCTATTTGATTATGTATCATCAGTCTGCACCTGAGCTTCATTATCCTTTGTTTCTTCCAATATTATTTGATCTATATTTACTCTTTACAAAATGTAGAATAATGGCAACGCTTATAGAGAATTTTCTTTGGGGAATTTATTGAATTATCCTTCCATCAACATGGAGAAGGGCTTTGTCCAGCCCGTGTTAACATGTAATGTAAGTTCATCCTTCTCAAGCCTTCAAACTTTGTTCTAGTATAGATTTGGATAGGCATCATTTCCTCCACTGCTGTTTGCTTTGCTGTTTACATCTGATTGGATGTTTGCAACAACTACCAATATCAAATTGTAGTTGTAAAAACATGTTCCTTATGCAGAACAGATCCATTTATTTGCTTATATAATTGTGAAACCTGTTACCTATCTCCTTGTTTCTCTTTCAGATTCGTATCTCTTATGCCAGGCAGAACTTTAGGGAAGATAGTGAGCCAAACAATCTTGAGGACAGCGAGATGAGCCCAAGGTCCTATCTTGATGAAGACAGTGAGTTGAAGCTACTCAGCAGCAGGTGTGAGACAACCTCTGTGCAGTTGTTGCCTCAATCAGTTCGACTTCTTCAGTCTCAACTTAAAGCGGAAAGGCTTGCTTCAGCTCAGCTCCAACTTGAAGTCAAAGATGCAATGAAGATGTCAAAGGACTGCCGTACGCACCATCATGCCATAAATCTAGTGTCGATGCATCTATCGTTAACACAACTGAGGTCTACTCAGCTTCTTTGGCTGTTTGGGGGGCCCGACCTAGCCAGGCCTAGTGCCTTCTGAAGTGCTCTCAGTTTTGTATATTCTTTTGTCGGCGCGTTTATTTGCACTGGTGGTGAACTTTGATGCCTAGTGGATGTAATATGTGTGATAGCTGTGATAGCCTAGCGTAAGTTGCTTGCTTATTTATTTCCTTGTTGTCTTGTTTATTTGTTTGCTTGTAGTCATTGCAGTTCTTTTTCCGCGGTTTAATAGTGGCTGCAATAACCTATTTTTTAAAAATAGGCCACAATAACCATGGGCTAATATTTACTATAGTGACACTGGGCCTCCTACGGGCCGTAGAAACAGTGGGCCTTCTACGGGCCGTAGAAACAGTGGGCCTTCTACGGGCCGTAGAAACAATGGGCTTTCTACGAGCCATAGAAACAATGGGCCTTCTACGGGCCGTATCATCAATGGGCCTTATACGGTCCGTATGATCGATTGGCCAAACATGGGCCAATAACAGGCCGCATTATGGCCATAAATGGGCTAGAGTTGGAATCGTCCGTTCATGGGACGACCATAACGAGCCATCCTTAATAGGCCGTATTTGATGACTCTATGAAAATGACCCAACATATTAACGTACCACAAATGGGCCGACTGTAACCACGGGCTGAATTTGGCCCACAAGCAGAAAATGACAGTAACGGGCCGTAAGTAAACGAATGCTGGAAATGAGCCCAAGAATAAATGGGCTCTTAGAAGGCCGAAAGATAACATGGGCTGGAAACGGCCCAACGGAATAACAGGCCGTTAATAGGTATAAAGTGGTACACTGTTCATTACGGGCCAGTTTCACCATGGGCCGTTAATGGGTGTAAAGGGATACACTGTTCCTTACGGGCCAGTTTCACCGTGGGCCGTTAATGGGACAAGAGTTACAAAGGGCCACATATGGGCCGAAAGACGTCATGGGCCATACATGGGCCAGAAGTGAAAACGGGCTGGAATCATATTGGATGGCCCAGATGACGCTACTGGGCCTAATTCGGATAGGGCGTAACGGGCCTTGGGTTAGCGGGCTATAAATGGGCTATATGAGAACAGGCCGTTAACAGGCTTTCCATGGGCCGGCCGCCACCTTTTGACCAAGTCAAACGGGCCGGCCTTTTCACAGGAATGGGCCACTGTTGGGACGTGCCACGTGTCGACGTATCATAGGCGCCTTATGTCCAATGAGTGGATGTCATCTGTCCCAACGATGAGCCGACATGTGTTTCCTCCAGCTAATGATGATTTTACACGTGGAAAATCCCCATTGGTCGGGGCTGTTAATGGGTTATTGGATCCAAAACTTGACCCGATAGCTTAACGACGTTCCGTTATGGTGGATGCCTCGTGTTGGTCACCCTTGACAAAAGCACTTCTATGACGCGCGATTTATCGACATGGAAGTGGACACTTCCGTGATGATAATTTTGGTAATGTCATGGAACACTTCTACGACAACACATGTATGACTATCTTGATTCTGTCATAAAACCGTCATGGATGTACATGCATGACAAAAAACGCGACCTACTGTGACAAACACATATCATCACGGAAGCGTATTTTTTTTGTAGTGTTGATGTGTGTGTTAAGGTGTTATTTTACTACGAACTCTAGGGCTGTTTGTGACACTTATATGAATAGCCAAATGGATTGATCGGAAAGAATAACTTTGAGGTGGTTTCGTACCCTAGAATAATCTCTTCGTTTGTTCTCCTCTGTTAGTGACTTTGGAGTGACTCTTTGTTGCATGTTGAGGGATAGTTATGTGATCCAATTATGTTATTATTGTTGAGAGAACTTGCACTAGTGAAAGTATGAACCCTAGGCCTTGTTTCAAAGCATTGCAATACCGTTTACGCTCGCTTTTACCACTTGTTACCTTGCTGTTTTTATAATTTCAGATTACAAAAACCTTTATCTACCATCCATATTGCACTTGTATCACCATCTCTTCGTCGAACTAGTGCACCTATACAATTTACCATTGTATTGGGTGTGTTGGGGACACAAGAGACTCTTTGTTATTTGGTTGCAGGGTTGTTTGAGAGAGACCATCTTCATCCTACGCCTCCCACGGATTTATAAACCTAGGTCATCCACTTGAGGGAAATTTGCTACTGTCCTACAAACCTCTGCACTTGGAGTCCCAACAACGTCTACAAGAAGAACATTTTGTAGTAGACATCACAATGCTCTATATAGTGATTAATTTGTGGGTTTTAGTAATTTGGGAGGAATTATATGTGGTAGTTTATTTGATTTATATGCAATTTGAGCCCAAAATAACTCTTAGTTTGCATATGTAGGTGTGGTTTACTTAGTGCCTTCCCATCTCCGTTCTAACCACCGTCGATCGCCCGCACCATCCCGTCGTCGGCACCACCTTGTGGTGAGCTATTGTTCTTATGTTATTTAGATATAAAAAAATCATGTGTTTGTGTGATTTAGATATATAGTTACTTGTATAATTATCTTACTTGTATGTTGTTTGTTATACATAGTGCCATGGTTTTGATATCCGTCCCCGTCGGTCCTCGTCCGGTTTATGATTTAGATGTAATATATTCTCTTCCATAAATATTTTGTTGCATTTCGTGTTTATAAAAAATTATGCCCATCAAGTTGACATAGATATTTTTATCTAGGAGGTATGTGAACCAGAAATTCGAACCGACCCTATTGGCGAGATGTTAAATTTAGTTGAAAATGAAAACAAGTATTTGAAAGAAAAATTGAAAAGAATTGAGGACGAGAAGATGGAATTGGAGTTGCATCTTGCCGATGTGATCAAGATGGAGAAAATGCACTTGAAGATTAGAAAGATTAGAAAATATGCCATTGATAGTGAGGCTTGGTATCATTATGCTGTTGGATCAATTGTTACAGTAGTTGCCATCTTGATCGCATTTGTTGTTGCATTTAAATGCTTTAGCTAGAGAGTTTGTATGTTGTTTTATGAGAATAAGTGTGTATGGAACTTTATGTATGAACTTGTATTAATTTGGTCTTTTCGGTGTTGTGTAATGAAGATGAGCCGACAATGGATGAACGATGACCGATGCTCTCCCCTGTTTGTTAATGGTGTGCGTACTTTTCTGCTAGCGGCTGAGGCAAACAAGCGGGCGGATGGTTTTATGTCTTGTCCATGTGCTGGTTGTAAGAATGATGGAATTACTCTAAGTCAAAAACCATTCACGTCCACCTGTTGATGCGTGCCCGATATGCGGTGCATTGCGCTATAAGATCAGACACGATGGCCCTGGTGATGTCGAGGGCGAGTGCCCCAGGAAGAAGATTCCTTCCAAGGTGACGTGGTATGCTCCTATAATACTAGGGTTGAAACCTTTGTTCCAAAACAAAGAGCATGCCAAGTTGATGCGATGGGTCGCAGTGGGTACCCGCTAATGGGTCGCAGTGGAGAAAAATCGAGAGAAATTACTGGGATGAATTCGTAGGTAACACAAGGAACGTATGGTTTGGTCTAAGCGCAGATGGCATTAATCCTTTTGGGGAGCAAAGCAGCAATCATAGCACCTGGCCTGTGACTCTATGTATGTATAACCTTCCTCCTTGGTTGTGCATGAAGCGGAAGTTCATTATGATGCTAGTGGTCATCCAAGGCCCTAAGCAACCCGGCAATGACATTGATGTGTACCTAAGGGCATTAGTTAAAAAACTCTTACAACTGTGGAATGAAAAAGGTGTACGTATGTGGAATGAGCACGAACATGAGGAATTTTACCTACATGCGTTGCTGTTTGTGACCATCAATGATTGGCCTGCTCTCAGTAACCTTTTAGGAAAAACAAACAAGGGATACCGCGCATGCACACACTGTTTGGATGATACAGACAGTATATATTTGGATATTGTAAGAAGAATGTGTACCTGGGACATCGTCGATTTCTTCTGAGTAGGCATCCCGTAAGAAAGAAAGGCAAAATTTCAAAGGTGAGGCAGATCACCGGACTAAGCCTCGCCACCATACTGGTGATGATGTGCATGATATGGTCAAGGATTTGAAGGTAATCTTTGGAAAGAGTCCTGATGGATAATCTGTTCCGAATGACGCTGACGGACGTGCACCCATGTGGAAGAAGAAATCTATATTTTGGGACCTACCCTATTGGAAAGACCTAGAGGTCCACTCTGCAATCGACGTGATGCACGTGACGAAGAATCTTTGCGTGACCCTGCTCGGCTTCTTGGTCGTGTATGGGAAGACAAGAGATACACTAGAGGCATGGGAGGACTAGCAACATATGCATGGAAAGGATGACATACATCAGGGTCATGCCAGCTACATTCTTACCAAAGAAGAGAAGGAAATCTTCTTTGAATGCCTGGTCAGTATGAATGTCCCGTCTGGCTTCTCATCGAATATAAAGGGAATAATAATATGACAGAGAAAAAGTTTCAAAAACTAAAGTCTCATGACTGCCACGTTATTATGACGCAGCTGCTTCCGGTTGCATTGAGGGGGCTTCTACCAAAAAACGTTCAATTAGCCATTGTGAAGCTGTGTGCATTCCTCAATGCAATCTCTCAGAAGGTAATCGATCCAGAAATCATACCAAGGTTGGAGAATTATTTGGTGCAATGTCTTGTCAGTTTCGAGTTGGTGTTCCCACCATCCTTCTTCAATATCATGACGCACGTCCTAGTTCACCTATGCAAAGAGATTGCCGTTCTGGGTCCTGTATTTCTACACAATATGTTCCCCTTTGAGAGGTTCTTGGGAGTCTTAAATAAATATGTTCATAACTGTGCTAGGCCAGAACGAAGCATCTCCAAGGGCCATGAAAATGAGGAGGTCATTGAGTTTTGTGTTGACTTTATTCCTGACCTTAAGCCGATTGGTGTTCCTGAATTGTGACATAAGGGTAGACTGGGTGGAAATGGCACGCTAGGACCGGATCAAATAATATCTATGGACGGGTATTCTCTTACTGAAGCACACAACATAGTTCTACAAAATTCTGCCTTGGTGGCTCCATATATAGAGGAACATAAGAATATTCTAAGCTCCAAATACCCGGAGCAGTCGGAAGACTGGATTATATGTGAATAAACGAGGACTTTTGTCGGTTGGTTGCAGACACATGCCATGCATGACATTGCTATTTTTTTTTGAGGATCACCG
>NC_041381.1:575641887-575657089 GCF_002162155.2 Triticum dicoccoides | reverse complement strand
TATTGCTCAAAACGGCTATAGAAACAGCATGTCCAGATTACAGAGGCACGGTGCATCATGCAGAGAGGTAGGAACACCACGAGAAGACGTCCTCCTTGTCACCCGTATCAACAAGACAGTGTGACTAGGTTTCTAATTGTTATTACAGAACATTGATCTACATTCCTAAAGGCCATGTCATTTCGCGCGACCCAAATGCTGGAGAGTAGCGCGAGAAGGACGAGTGGCCATGTGTTCTTAGGCAGGTGTTGGGGTAGTGGAACATCCCAAAGTTCATTAAGGTCATCATCCTGTGGCAGAACACCAACTTGATGCCAAATTCTGTTGGCGAGGGGGCATGTGATGAAGAGGTGAGTGGAGTCTTCAGGCAGCGTAGCACACCATGCACATAAGTCAGAGGAGATTATATTCTTGTGGGCAAGATTCACGGCGGTGCTTAGGCGATCTTTCAAGAGAAGCCAAGCGAAGATCTTTGTCTTGCGAGGAGCCTTGGTGTTCCAGATGAGGGGAGAAATGAGGTCCGTTTATGGCCTTGGCATAATGGTGCCGTAAGCCTGATTGATGGAGAAGTCATGACCCTGAAGGAGGAACCGTTGATCTTCCTCTGATGAAGGCACGAAGTCCTCCAAAACAGCCAAAAGCGAGACCAGCTCTGTTTCTGCTGTGAGAGAGAGACGATTACGAAGGTTTGTTTCGATACCGAAACGCAAGATGTTAGCCACTTTTACCAGCTGTAACATTGAGTGCGAGAAGAGGTGTGGGTAGGTGGTAGCTAGGGGTTTTGGGGTGAGCCAGGTGTCTAACCAGAAGTAAGTATGCGTTCCACTGTTTGTTAAAACAAAGGAAATTGACTGTAAGGTTGGGATTTGTTGCGAAATCGTGCGGCATAGAAAGGAGGTTTGGGGGCCCGAGGAGACTAGGGAATTGGGGTGTTGTAGCTCTAGCCAGTCTAACCAGGGTGATTCTATGGATGAGAGAGCTTTGGCAGCAAACTTCATTAGGAGACAGTTATTTTGAACGTGTAGATTTTTCAGCCCTAAACCACCGATTTTTTTGGCGTACAAACGTTTTTCCACGCAATCAGGCATTTTGCGCCTGAGCAGGCATCCTCACCAGCCCAAAAAAGGATCTTCTCAGGGAATCAATGATTTTTAGGTTTTTTTGGATGCGAAAGACAGGCATAAAGTATGTAAGGAGGGAGTCAAGGATGGCCGAGATGAGGATGAGTAGATCGCCCCTGTCTAGGAGCTTGGCACACCAACTAGTGAGAAGTTTTCGGGATCGTTCAATCAACGGGGCGAAGGAATTAGATGGAGGCTTGGTCGGAGCGAGGGGGAGTCCAAGGTAGGTTTGAGGAAGGGGGGCACGCGTGCAGTCCATGGAGAGGGCAGTGCTGGCAGCTAGGGTTTCATTTGCATGCAAGGTTGCTAGGGTGGTTTTGGAGAAGTTTATGGTGAGGCCAGTAGCCTGAGCAAAATTCTGAAGGATTTTTTTGAGTGTGGCAGCGGCAGCGGGGGAGTCGTCAGCAATGATCAACGTATCATCGACGTATTGGAGAATGGTAGGGGGCAGGTGGGTAAAGATGGGGTGGTGGAGATCGGGATTGGAGTTCTAGAGCAGATCGACGACAATTAAGAAAGTTTGTGCCCCCAATTCCTTAGTTGTGCTCAGTTTTCCCCACTCGCTCATTTTGCCTTGGTTTTGAGCACTTTTTCAGGGGCAAAAGTGAGGAAAATGTGAAGGCAAAATTTTTGAGTCATGGGGAAAAGTGAGTAAAAAGTTAACGAATGGGGAAAAGTTAGCACAACTAAGAGACGAGGGGCATAGATTTAAATAACCCATTAAGAAAAGGTAGGGGAGGCCGAGTCTCCCTAGCGCAGGCCGTTCTTACATGGAATCCAGCGACCTGGAATGCCATTTAGGAGGATGGCAGTCTTGCCAGTATGGAGAATATTTTGAATCCTATTACGAAAAGTTTGGGAGAAGCCACAGACAGCCAGAATTTTGTCTAGGGCGTTCCATGCAACCGAATTGAAGGCCTTCTTGAAGTCAAGTTTGAAGATCATGGTTGGGCATTTGCGAGAATGACAAGAGCTGATAAGATCTGCTGCAAAGACATAGTTTTCAGCAATGTTCCTTCAGGTAATGAATCCAGTGTGATTACCATGGACGAGGTGAGGGATGAAGGGTTTGAGGCGCGAGGTTAGGACCTTGGCAATAGCTTTGACCGGGCAGTTTTGCTAGGATATTGGTTTGAAGGCGTCAGGTGATGTTGTGGAGGCGTATTTTGGGAGGAGAGCAATGTGGGCACGGTTTAGTCACCCCGTGTCTATCACACCTTGGCGAAATTGTGCGAAAAAGGAGAGTATTTCCTGTTTGATAGAGGGCCAGAAGGTTTTATATAAGGATGGGCCGAAACCATCGGGGCCAGGGCTTGCTTGTGGGTTCATTTGAAAAAAAGGCCAATTTGATCTCATCTTTGGTGAATTGCACATCAGGTGCATGAAGACCAGGTACGGGGTGAGGATAGATCGACGCGAGATCAAAAGGCCAAGTCGTGGAGACAGTAGAGCCGATGAGCATGACAAAAAATCTCTCGCAGGATGTCAGCTTTTTGGTGATGCGAGGTAAAAACCGAGCCGTCTCAAGTGAGGGAGAAGATTTTGTTTTTTCGAAGCCGTTGTGAGGCAGACATGTGGAAGAACTTAGAGTTTTCACCACCCTGAATTGCTCATGACACTTTGGCACGCCATTTCCAGTAAGACATTTTTTCTAGAATGGTGCTTTTTATGAGAGAGACGATGATCTTACGTGTGGGTTGTTCTGGTGGGGAGAGGGGCCTAGATTCTTCTACGTGGTCGAGAGCAGAGATGACAATTTTGCAGCGAGATTCACGGAGGGGGGCGGGAATGCGCGAGCAAGCCCATTTTTTGAGTGTGGCATGAGTTTATTTGAGCAAGGAGGCGAGGGAGGCGGCAGAGTTGGACGGTGAAGTGGTCCGATGTGAGGCCCAAACCGAGGAGATTATATCTCGGCATGGTTGCAATTTGGCCCAATCAGGTTCAAATTTAAAGAAGTTTGAGCGCGGGATTGTTGTGTGACGTGGATGATGAGGGGGACGTGATCAGACATGAAACGCTTAAGGGATGTGAGGGAGGAGTTGGGGAAGGCATCCTCCCAAGCTAAGTTGAAGAAGGCGCGATCGATGCGTTCTAGGGTGGGTGTGGTTCTATTGTTAGTCCAGCTGAACTGACGGTCTAGAAGTGCTAACTCGATGAGGGCAAGCTCACCAATAGTTTGGTTGAAGGCGTTGGCCTCTGTCTGTCTAAATGCATCATTGTTTTTGTCTGAGGGGAAACAGAGGAGGTTGAAGTCACCGACGAGTAGCCAGGGCAATTCATCTGGTTGGGCAATAGCAAACAGTTCATCAAGGAATTGTTGCTTGAGAGCACGCGAGGAGGGGGCGTAAATGTTAGTGATGGGTATGTTACGGTCAGTTGTCGTTGATCGCAAGATCAGGGTTGAGGAGAAAGAGAGGTGTCAGAAGGAGATCACTTGAAACAAGGCGGGGTTAACGGCAGAGATGGTGCCGCCCGCAGTGCCTACGGCTGGTAAGTAGCATACTTGATCAAGCTGACGAGGCATGAATGATCTTAGCTTCGGATCAGGTAGCGTGTCAATTTTGGACTCTTGTAGTAGAGCGATATGAGGATTGATTGAGATTAGTTCAGAGAGGATGTTGGAGCATTTGTCCTGGCCACCAAGGCTGCGTACATTCCACGAGCATATAGAGAAAGTTGCATTACTCATGAGAAAGATTCGTACACCAGGGTTTTTAAGACCGA
The DNA here is from genome assembly GCF_002162155.2 of Triticum dicoccoides. Lineage (NCBI taxonomy): Eukaryota > Viridiplantae > Streptophyta > Magnoliopsida > Poales > Poaceae > Triticum > Triticum dicoccoides. The sequence continues at coordinate 575,653,244 of NC_041381.1, read as the reverse complement.
ACTACAACAGTTACACGGTAGCAAAAGGTACACTGCATCGATAGAACAGTACATGATCGGGCGATCACACACGAAGGGACAAAAGTACAGTGACACAACTAATGCAAGTACGACGCGTGCAACTGGCGGCAGCGTTGAGGCACACCCCGCCGTGCAGAGCATAGGTGGCATGCTGATCATGGAGAATCTTCAGCACTGGAGGCCGAGTCGTCAGCTTCGAGGATGGCGACAACGTGGTCATCATCCGCCCGGCAAAGCAGGGCAATGGCTACGAGATCTTCAGTTGAGGCAGGAGGGGCATCGGAGACGTCAAGGCGAGCCTCATGGATGGCGCGGTCGATAGCCGTGCCCACGTCCGCAGCAGAGAGGCGAGCTGCCTTATCCTTGACCACCTTGGCGAGCATAGGCGAGTATTTGGCCTCCTTGCCAGCAAGCTGCATGCTATGGCGCAGCTTGTCCTTGGAGCAGGACTGGTCACGGGCCGTCTTACGTTGTTCCATGCGTATGATACACTCATGGGTGTCCAGATCATGGAGAGGAAGCACTGCATCAGATTTGTCATGGGTCAAGGTAGTTGTGGTAGTATGTAGAGGAAGTAGTTGAGCAGGAGACTGGAGGAGTGTGTCTTTACCAGCAGTACGTGACGATTCACCGGCCGAAAAGGTGAAGTTGGGGGTGATTGCCGTGTCAGGAGCCGCCGGCACGACCGCTGTAAAGGCGGAGGTGTCGGAAGGAGTGAGTAGGCGGGCATGCGGTGCAGCGTCCGCCTGGAGCGTAGGCGGGGGAGGCGGGGTCACGACCCTGACCAGCGGTGATGGCCGGATGACAAGAGGGCCCGATGAACCCCCCACGGGTGCATGCACCACATCCACGGATCTTGGCTGGTCTTCATGCAGGAGCGAGGCGTGCATGTCCTCAGAGCCGGCAGATTCGTCATCGGAGATGACGAGGGGCTGACGCATGGAGCCAGGTGGAGGCGAGGGAAGGAGCAGGGCAGATCCACCGGTGGCATAGCCAGATGAGACCGGAGCCGCATGTGCGGCTCCACTGACAGCCACAGGGCGTGTGCCACCATATGTGGGGTCGGCGCGCCAGCCATCATGAATGGCAGTGATAACTGGGGTGAGGTGTTCTGGGGAGGCGGGTCGTGGAGAGCCACGTTGAGAAAGAGGGGCGGAGTCTCCGTCAGAGGAGTCGCCACCGAAAGGGTTGGCGCCGTCGCCGTGGTGCCAGCGTGAGATCTCCACTACTTTGGCTATCTTGATTTCGCTGATGGGAGGGAGTTGGATGACGATGCCGGGTGGGGCTGGCTTGCCGGACTGGAGCAGGATCAAGGCGCGGACAGACGTGTAGTCAATGCCATGCAGGCAGAAGTCATCAACGGCACATACATCGCCGAGAAAAGCCAAGGCGAAGTGAATGCCGTCATTGTGCCATAGTTCGTGCGGGAACTCAGAGACCTTGATTTCGGCGAGGTCAGTGAAAATAGCAATGGCGCGGTCGAAATTGAAAGCACAAGTGCTCCCTGGGTGATTTTGGTAATTTATGTCAACATATCTCTTGTTGGACTAACACTTTTACCTAGTATGTTTCAGATAATTTCAACAATGGAGTGGCATGGACTAGAGGATGCGGAACCCCTTCCAGATACTAAGGACAAAGGATTGGCTCAAGCTCCATGCACAAGACTCTACTCTTTCTATTTTAGTGATCCAGGATCACATTGAGTCTATAGGAAAAGCCAATACTATCAAGAGGGGATGAGGTGTTGCTTAATGGCTTGCTTGCTCAAAGTGCTTAGTGATATGCTCCAAAGCCCTCAACTACCTTCTCACATCCACATATGACCCAAACCAAAAGTCCAACTCGGCCCCACTGATTCTTTCTATCCGGCGCCACCGAGTTCACATGTCATAGCCACTGCCACAAATCCTAGGCAAATAGGTCTCACTGGTAGGGATCTCGGTCTCACCGAGATGGGATTGTAATCTCTCTGTTTCCCTTCGTAACGTTTCGGTCCAACCGAGATGAGCGATTGGTCCCACCGTGACTGCAATGCAAACTCTCTGTTTCCCTTTCGTAACATTTCGGTCTCACCGAGATGAGTGAATTGGTCCCACCAAGTTTTCCTGACCAACTCTCTGGTTAGCTTATTACCAAAATTGGTCTCACCGAGTTTGTGTAATGGGTCTCACCGAGATTAAGTTATGCCCTAACCCTAACCATATCGGTCCTACTGAGTTGCATGCCGGTCCCACCGAAAATCCTAACGGTCACATTATTTGCTAAATCGTTCCGACCAAGTTTGACGATTCGGTCCCACCGAGATTGGCAAGTTTTGTGTAACGGTTAGATTTTCGCCGCCGAAGGACGCCGCCGGCCTATAGCCTGGGGGCTGACGGCAGTAGCGGGGGCCTTCCCTCTCTCATGCGCCATAGGGGCGGTGCGAAGCCCCGCGGTGTGTGGAGGCACGGCCGATCTGGCCTTGGTGGCGTGGCGAGCCTGCCTTCCGGCGGCGGCAGCGATGGACCATCTGACCTCGGTTCGGCGATGGCGACATGGAGGTCCTGGTGGTTGGGTCAGCGCCATGTGTGGTTTGCCCTCTGGACAGATCTAATCTGGCCGGTGCGACTTGCTCAATGTGCGGCAGCTCAGATCGGCGTCCCGTTCACACGATGCTTGATGGAGGTTCCTCGAGCGGATCCGGGTGAAAACCTAGTTCTCGGCTTGATGCCAAGACCGGCGTTGGCGGCACTCTTTTGTGGCATTACCTTCTTGAAGTCATCTCCGTGGAGAAGCTCCAGACCTCTATCCGCTACCTCCAGGGGAAACCCTAAATCAGTAGATCAGATGAAGGCGGCGCGTTGGTGTCGTTTCCTCCTTGGGGGCATCATTCTTGGAGGTGTACACGGATTCGAGGGACCATTGGACGGCTTTTTTGGTGGAGCGGTGCTTCATCCTACACATTGATGACGACGGATCTCGGCGACGTGGTGCAGTGGAGATCGGCGCCCGATGCGCAGTGTTGGACTCGCGCACACTACCGGACTCGTGGGCTATGCCTACGGCCAAGGGCCGTCGGCATAGGTCCTATGCCATCGGCATATATCTATGCCTACGGCTGCCGTCGGCATAGCCCCGTCAGTGTAGATCACGTTAGCGTACTTCTGTCAGACCGTCGGCATAGTATAGCTGTCGGCATAGGAGGGTAAGCCGACGGCCGTGGGGCAGCCGTCAGCATACTTCAGCCGTCGGCGTAGTTTTCCGTCTGACGGCAACGGACGGCGCCGGCCAAACTGCTGGCGACTCAGGAGAAGACACGTGGAAAAGATATGCCTACGGCAAAGCCGTCGGCATAGATTAAATCTATGCCGACGGCTTCGCCGTAGGCATATCTTTGCCACGTGTCGCCCCCTGATCTATGCCGACGGCTTTGCCGTAGGCATAGCCCTGTCACGTGTCGCCTCCTGGTGGCTCCTGAGCGTATATATGCCGACGGCTTTGCCGTAGGCATAGTTTTTTATTATTATTATTTTCCCTGTTTTCTCTTTTTCAATTCATTTGATAGCATTTCAAAGCAGAATAATATGAAATATGACAGTTCATCATCATCGTTTAAACATAGTCAAGTTCATCATCTAAAGATCATCGCCGGCGAAAGTTCACGAACATAAGAGTAGTGCAAGACATGAAACATCATAAAAGTTGAAACATGAAAGACATGGCACAACGGCCGCATACACGGAATCATCATCGACATCAAGCACCACCGAGTCCACCTCCGCCAAAACCACCAGCACCACCGAGTCCACCTCCGCCAAAACCACCACCTCCGCCAAGTCCACCTCCGCCAAAACCACCACCACCACCAAGTCCACCTCTGCCAAAACCGCCACCGCCAAGTCCACCTCCGCCAAAACCGCCATCGCGACCACCATCACTCTGCCAGATCGGAGTGACTGGGGTCGACGGAGCAGGAGTCGAGCCACCGGTACCCTACATGTTTGAAAGAAGATTCTAACGGTAAATATGACATGATAGTGTTGAATGAACGAGAACTAGTTTGTCATTAGTTAGGCAAATTTACTAACCGGAGTATCACCGCCTAGTGCCAGCCATTCCTCGAACGTGGGAATGTGTGGGGCGTCTCCCGCAGGTGGTGGTGGGGGTCCAACTTGTGGTGGCTCCGTGCGGTTAGTCCAAGACGCCAACATAGCCTGGATGTTAGTTAAACAAGTCCACTTAGAAACAAGCCGTGATCAACAAAGTCAGAAGGAATGAAAGTGCAAATTTGAGCTTGGTTTAAGAGGGCAAAACTAACCGCCATCACTTGACGGCTGTAATCATCGTTTGCCTTCACTCGTTGCAAGTACTCCCTCACCTCAATATGCCTATGCTCGAGAAAGGCCTGATATGCCTACAAAATTGAGGTTGTTTCTAAGTGGGCAGTGATGAAAATAAACTAAGAAAGATAGAGACAAAGAAGATAAGGGGAAGTACTTACAGCACGTTGGCGGACTAAGGGAAGCTGTGAACGCCCCGTACTCTCTAACGGGCTCGGGTTGGTAGCTCGAAGCTGTGTGTACGAGATCGAAGGAGTGATCAAGCCATCGAAACACGGATACCGGCCATGGGACTTACCCTGGATGGCCACCACCGCCGTGTCGACGATCTGAGACTGGGCGACCTCAGGAACGGGAACATCCGGATGCAACTTCTGATAGTTCTGAGTGTAAGACTCTAGGTGTTGCTCGGTGTTGCCGTAGTACTTGCTCTCGCCCTCCTTGCGATCACTCTGCTCGCAGGCCAGCTTCCACGACTCCATGTCTGAGAGCGGCCTCTGCAACTTGTCCTCCTGCAACGTCAAACAGAAGTTAGCCATACATAAGAACATGACGGTAAAGAAGAACCAAAATGCATCTTTCATATAGATATACCTTCATGGCCTTGAAGCCCTAGTGGTTCCTGTTTCCTTGGCCGTGTGTCCCATCTTTTCCACGGTTAGCCCGGGCCTTGATGCTCTTGGCAGCAAACTCTGGATCGTCACCGACCCACCTATCCACCAAACACGCCCATCCGTCATGCCTTCCATAGCACCAACGAGTAACAACCTATGCAAATTTTGGAAGCATGACATGTGAGCACGAAACATATAGTTAACTCCTTGAAATAATGAAAAGTCAGTAATAGTTACCATCATGAACTGCTCCCTGCTCATGGTAATTTTTTGCCTCTGTGCTTGAGTTTTGGTCACTTTTTGTTGCAGGTAGATGTGGTAGTACTGTGAGACGGCAACCCAACGCACCTCGTACTGCAACTGACGAGCTTTCTTCTTTGCAGACGCAAGTAAGACCACATCGGCTCTGGCCTTGTGCTCGCCAAGAACTCTATAGAGTTGCTGCAATCATGCATAAAACAGAAGCAAACAAGGCATGAGTTGAGTGATTCAATGATAAACTATGAACAAAACTGAAGACAAGTGATTCAAAAGGGAACTTACCCAAAATTTGGTGATCACGACCTTAGCGGCCGTCCCGTACTCCGCGTTGCTGCAAGCCTCGTAGTGGGCCCAGCTTGTGGCCAAAACACGCAGCTGCGGGTCCCTGTCTGGCCGCGGGCAGAATAGGCCAGGCCAAAACTGCTTCAACAGGACAGTGAGAAGGTCGTTCGGTTTACGGCCCTTTCCGCGAAGGATCCAGTTACTGCAAAAGAATCAAAGGGTTGCCATGTGTACAATAAAAAAATGTTGTCATGTGTTGAAAATATGATTGAGATGCACTTACTCTGTCCCCGCAGGTTCAATGAGCCACTTGTGCGCCTCGATAGAAGGTGGTGTAGGTACTCCGGCATTACCACGCAGCCACCCCTGCGGAGCACCCGGTGGCAAGTCACCCCACAACTCGGGGTCAACCTCCCCTCCACCCTCCTCGCCCTCCTCCTGACCCTCCTCCTCGGCCTCCTCCTCCTCGGCCTCCTCCTCCTCACCCTCCTCCTCATCAACATCAGGAGCATACTCCTCCTCCTCAGACTCAGAAGCTGCATTAGCATAGGAGGGCATCGAAGAAGACCCTCCTATTTCGGACACGGCCCGGAGTTTTTTGGCCCGGTTGCCTCTCCCCCCACCTCCTCGTCCTCTAGGGGCTCTCCCCCCACTCCCTCCTCCTCTAGGGTCTCCTCCCCCGACCACTCCACCTCCCTGTGAGGTGCCATCCTCGCGTAGTCGGGAGGGAACCTTGTGGGCTCGTCCACTCCGAGTAAGTCCTCCTTTGAGTTTACTGAGGAAACTGGCACCGCTGGACTTGCCCATGATTAGCAAACCTACATTGAGAAGAGAATAAACAATTAGTAAGGATATAAAAAAACAAGCATACAGGAAAGACATTAATAATGGAAGAGCACATTAAGCATACTATTGTAATGATCATTAAAAGAACATACATTTTCTAGAACCCATATGAATCATCACTATTGTAATCTATTTGTCGACTGGTCTCATCGTCACTATCCCGCATATCTTCTTCGTTGTTTGACGGAGGTGGAGGCTCTTCCTCATCGTCACCGTCAGTGTCTTCATTTAACTTTTCAAGCATAATTATGTCTCTTTGATTCACAACTGCCTCACCATCAATCCGTGCGCCGTTGTCGTTTGGGTCCAGGTCAACATAACCCAAGTCATCATCCTCCTTGTTTCGGACCACGTCATCATGTTCCTCTTGAAAGAACACTCCCTCGTATGTCATGGGGTTTATGTTGTAGTAATCATCATCGTTCGGGTCCGGTAGCTTACCATGTGGCGACACCTTGAACACAACTTCCCAACCCTTTAGGTACTCTTTCTGGCATGGGTAAGGCAGATAATATACTTGTGTGGCCTGGGTAGCGGCGATAAAGAGATCAGCTCCGGCATAGACGGTTGATGGTTTAACTTCAACTAAACCAACAGAAGGCGTATGTCTCAGACCCTTTTTGGGGTCGAACCATCGGCATTTGAACACAGTGAGACTTAGGTGTTTACGGCCACGTTTGAATGTAAGCTCGTATATTTTTCCTACCCTTCCGTAGTAATCTACTTTATTATCTCCTTCGGTGAAGACTCCGGTATTTATGGTTTTGGGATCAGGCTGACTGTTCTGGTGCTCCTCTGTATGGAAGCGATACCCATTCACATCAAATTTTTGGCATGTAATGACGGTAGGGTCAAAACCCACGGAAACCCATCTCAATTCTTCATCCATTGATTCGTTCGGATCATTTCCCTACAAGTTTAATTGAAATTATAGGGTGCATGAGTTTAATTGGAAGTGTGAAATGGGTAATAGGGAAGTGTGAAATATTACTTTCTCCGTGAACCACGCAACGAAATTTTTCCTTCCATCATCACCCTTTCGGAGAAGAGCAAGTGCCTCCGCTTCAGTAGGAGGCAGCTTTCCCATCCACTCTTCCTCAACGAATCAACTACAATAAGAAAAGCGGTATAAGAACTAGGCAAAGTGAACATAATGAATTGACTAAAATAATGGTGCAAAGGTATTACCTCATCCACTCATCCTCAACTTCCTTGATGTTGTGCAAGATATAGAACATGACATCCTCCCACTCATCTCGTGGCATGACATAAGATGTCAAGCATCCAGCCCTGCCACCTTGCCCGATGAATAGAGGCAACTTGGGTTTATACTTGGGTTCTTCTGTATTGTATCGAGACACCTTATTGTGCAATGTGGGAACATGGTCCGGATAGTAGGCTCTCCTGAGGTCTGCCACCTCCTCTAGGATAACTGCCTCAGCTATGGAAGCTTCAATCTTAGCTTTGTTTCCACATTTCTGTCTTAGATGCTTGTTCTGTCTCTCAGGGCCGTACTGCCAACGATACTGCACAGGGCCCCCCAACAATACCTCGTTCGCAAGGTGCAAAATGAGATGTGTCATCGGAGTAAAGAAGCCTGGCGGGAAGATCTTCTCTAGCTTGCATATCAACTCCGGTGCCTTCTTATGCATTTCTTTTATCTTCTCAGGACATACTTCTTTAGCACAAAGCGTTCGGAAGAAATGGCTTAACTCCGCAAGCACACGCCAGACACGCTCGGGAACATAGCCCCGAACCATCACCAGCATAATCTGCTCAATCCATACATGATAGTCATGACTCTTGAGCCCGGTCACTCTGCCTGTTGAAAGATTGACCCCCTTACTTATATTCGACACATAACCATCAGTGAACTTCACGACGTGTTTCAGCCACTTGAATGCCTCCATCTTATGATCCTTTTTTAAGTACGAAGTCAGCATCTAGCTTGAACCAAGATTTTCGACTGCCTGTGGGAGGTTGCATGTGAAGACGTGGTCTATCACAAATATTCTGTTGATCGACTCTAGCATTAACATTATCCTTTGTCTTATTAGGAATGTTGAGGATCGTGTTAAAAAGGGACTCTGCGACATTCTTTTCGGTGTGCATCACGTCGATGTTGTATGGAAGTTTGAGGTCCTTAAAATAGGGAAGCTGCGTGAAGGGGGTAATGTGAGTCCAGTTGTGCGTCTCACCATATCCTTCAAAACATTTTTTTCCTTTACCTTTGCCTTTGCCTTTGCCTTTCCCTTCACCGGCAGGCTTAAGGGCTTTGAGCTGAACAAGCACATCCGCACCAGAAAATGTTGGAATCTCGTTTACTTCATGGACAACTTTTCCTTTTGTGAAGTTCTTCTTGTCTTCCCTATCAAGATGGTCTGGAGGGAGGAACTGTCGATGCAGGTCAAAGGCGATATACTTGCCACCCTTCTTCAGCCAAATGAAAATCAAGGCCTGCATGCACACTGGCCAAGGCATCTTTCCACTTGTACACCATCCGCAAAACAGGGCATAGCCGGGAAAGTCATGCATGCAATACTGTAGCCAAAATTTCATCAAGAAATTTTTCTGCAGATGTCGGTCGTATGTCAACCTCGCGAAGTACCAAGAATGTTGCAAATCATCCACCAACGGCTGCATAAACACACTCAAATTCTTCCCTGGATATTCAGGCCTCGGAATTATAAGCAACAGGAACATGGTCTTGCGTTGCATTATGGCGCCGGGAGGGAGATTGAGCGGAATAACAAATACGAGCCAGCAGCTGTATGGATTAGACGACATACCATATGGATTGAACCCATCACCTGTTATAGCAATTCTGACATTCCCAGCCTCGACTGCTTCCTCCGGGTACTTTATATCGAATGACTTCCATGCTTCACCTTCTGATGTATGTACAATTTTTTTTGGATTGTACCTTTTCCCTTCCTTGTGCCACTTCATCATTTTGGCAGACTCCTCGGTGATGAAAAGGCGCTACAGTCTTTTTATAAAATCAAGATACCGAAGAACCTTCATAGGGATTTTTAGCTGCTGCTTCTGACCATGCTTATCGACCACCTCAATATACCGAGAGGAACCGCACTTCCTACAGTAGTTGTCATCCGCATACTCATGCCTAAACAAAAGGCAATTCTTTGGACAAACATGTATTTTCTCATAGTCCATGGAGAGCGCCTTCATGATTTTCTTCGTACCGTACATGGTTTTCGGCAGTTCATGGCCCTCGGGCAGGCTGTTAGCCAATACTCCCAGAAATGCTTCGAAGCAACCTCGGCTACAGCCGTACTCAGCCTTGACTGCCATCAGTTGCGAGATGGCATCCAGCACAAACAGCTTGGCACCCTCATAGAGAGGTTTCTTTGACGAGGCCAAGATTTCCAGGAAGGCCTTTGCGGTTTCCTCCGGCTCCTCCGGTTCATTCGCTAAATGTGACGGAGGTGTCGGCTATGCAGCAAAGACATCATCTAGCATGTCTCTAACCCCATCGTCCTCATAACCAGCGATGCGTTGTCGTATCACATCCTCTCTACCATGGTCCCGCTGGGCAAAGTTTATCGGCATATTAAAGTTGGGCATAAATCCATTCGTGCGAAGGTGCTTAGTCATCTCACTCTTATCTCTGCGGATACGTCTCTTACATTTGGCACACGGGCATTCTGGCACCATCCTCACTGGACTACGGAATATCTCTTTCAAAAACACATCAGTTTTCTCGGCCCACTCTGTTGTTACTTGATTTCGACGGAAAAACCCACTATACATCCACTGATTATCTGCCATCTCTGCTTTATTGGAAGCCACACAACAAAATTAAGGATTCATTTAAATTACCCACATCAATATTTTAGTTTTTACAAGGTTGACGAGAAACGACATTTAATCCACCTACATCTCTAATAGGTAAAGATGGGTCCTAATCCCACCCGAGAATGTGTAGATTGAGTACGGTCCATGCTCTACCCCATTCCGAGACAAAATTTCGGCAGCACCTCCCCGCTGTTCTCCAAATACACGTCTCGGCAAAATGCCGAGAGAATGTGCATCCGGAGAACAACGGGGAGGCGCCGCCGAAATCCTGTCTCGGAACGGGGTAGAGCATGAACAACGTACCCAATCTACACATCCTCGGGCTGTCCGTGGAAAGCGCTGGACAATCCGAAAGAGCTGCGGTGATAAATATGCAATTGAATGCATATTTATCGATGCAACCCTTTCGGACGGGAGACCTAGGTTACGCGACTTGATGTGAAAATTCAATCTAGTTAAAAGAGGCTAGGAGTTGAAGGTGGATTCGTAGCTCACCCTTCGCTGTAGAGGAAGTAGTCTAGCAGCGGCAGGATCACGGACCAAACCTAGACGACGAAGGCTCCAGTGAGATGAAATACCACAAAGCCTGTAAATTTTACCGAGTCAAAAATTTGAGGGCATCACATCACATAAAGCATTGACACTCCAAACTATGAAAAAATCATATTGCTGATGACATCTAGTCAAGGTTTTAGATCATCATGATACTTCAAATCCTAATTTTCATCAAGTGTCAAATTTTGTTCTTCAATTTTTTTAGCAAGATCATCATGATAAAATAACTACTCATCAGATACAAATTTTGTCAACATCACAAAATGAAACTATAGCTATTTGACAACATCTCAAATATACCAATTTTGTTCTTCAAAAAAAATTTAGCGCATCTCACATAGCTATTTGACAACATCACCAACTTGACCAAAGCTATAACTAAGCCATATAAATCAATCCATCATTCATCCATACAACATGCATCTATCACATATATAACAAGCTGTAAAAATTGCAAAAAAATGAAGAAAAAAAACTCACTGGGGCGGCCGGGGACGGTGAGGCAGGGGCGGCCGGGGGCGGCCGGTGCAGCGGGCGAGCAGGGGGAGGCGGTGGAGGGCAGGGCCGGCTGGGGACGGGAGCGCCAGGCGCACGGGCCGGCAGGAGCCGCGGCCGGCGCACAGTCGGTGGGAGGCTGGGG
>NC_041381.1:575640866-575641553 GCF_002162155.2 Triticum dicoccoides | reverse complement strand
GGGGAGGGCGGCGGCAGGGGTGGGGTGTGCGGCGAGGGGGCGGGGTGGAGTGGGTGGGGTGGAGTGCGGCAGCGGTGAGGGGGCAGCCGGGGTGCGGCGGTGAGGGGGCAGCTGGGGTGCGGCGGCGGCGCAGCTCGGGGGGGAGGAGAGAATGAGTGGAGGGGGTGCGCCCCGCGGGTGGATAAGGCAAACTATGCCTACGGCTAAGCTGTCGGCATAGGTAAGGAGGCCATGTGGCACCTATGCCGACGGCTTAGCTGTAGGCATACTTTTTTTTATTACCCACGTCACTGATCCGCGTAACGCCCACCGTATGGCCGCAGCTATGCCGACGGCTTTGCCTCGGCATAGTTTTATTTTCCTTTTTTATTTTATATAATTTTTTTAATGTTTTCTTATAGTTATATATTTATTCTTTTTTATTTCATATAGATTTTTAAATTTTTTATAGTTAGAATTTTCCTTTTTTATGTATTATTATTTCATATAGATTTTTTATTTTTTTTAAACCGCTCGGCCCTCTCCTCTCCCGGAACCACACAGAGGGGAGGGAAGGGGAGGCGCCGAATTCGAGTAGCTTCGTCCGCCAAGGCCGTGGCCTGGTCGCGGGTATGGGAGCGCCATGGCCGCCCTCGATCGCGTGCTCGATCTGGAGCTTAGTTCGTCAGGTGAGTGAAGGGGGAGGGG
>NC_041381.1:575636715-575637324 GCF_002162155.2 Triticum dicoccoides | reverse complement strand
GCTCAGCCCTCTCCTCTCCCGGAACCACACAGAGGGGAGGGGAAGGGAGGCGCCGAATTCGAGCAGCTTCGTCCGCCAAGGCCGTGGCCTGGTCGCGGGTATGGGAGCGCCATGGCCACGCTCGATCGCGTGCTCGATCTGGAGCTTAGTTCGTCAGGTGAGTGAAGGGGGAGGGGGTCGTCGACGGTGAGGGTGGGTTTGAGGGCGGGGGTAGCTTAGTTCGTCAGGTGAGTGAAGGGGGAGGGGGTCATCGATAGAGGGACACCTGAGAGCAACATCCGGGCCAAACCCACTGCTACATATCCACACCATGTAGACCCGACACGTCCGTTTCCCCCCTCCCGGTGCCGGCGGCGGCGCCGTCCGTTAGGGGGGCCACACCCCGAAGATGCGTGCCGCCTCTTCGGACATGCCACAACACCACCCTGCTTGTATGAGGGCCCGGTACAACGCTCCGGTGGCATTGCTACCCCCCAGGGCCCCCGTCCCGACTAACCCAGGAGCGGTTGATCACGAGATCTAGCCCTTTGACTTCCCACGGACGGGCTCTGACCAGTGGACCTCTCCACCCGGTTGCGTCAGGTCTACCCATAGGGACACCTGGGAGCA
>NC_041381.1:575636012-575636691 GCF_002162155.2 Triticum dicoccoides | reverse complement strand
GGTCGTGGGGTGCGGCGGCGGCGCAGGTCGTCGTCGGGGTGGCAAAGAACGAGTGGCTGCACGCTGCTGCGCGCTGGTGGGTGGATAAGGCCACCCTATGCCGACGGCTAAGCCGTCGGCATAGCTGAGGTCGCCACGTGGCAGCTATGCCGACGGCTTAGCCGTAGGCATATTTTTTTTAATGATTTTAATAGCTTATATTTTTTCTTCCTTTTGTTTTTTTATTTCATATAAATTTTTGATGTATTTATAGTCATCAGTTATATTTCTATACACAGAGGGGAGGTGAAGGCGCCACGTGGCATTAACTGTCTTCAAATATTATTAACTGTCTTCAAATATTATTAACCGTGTCATTGCCGTCCGTGAGGGGGGCCACGCACCGGAGACGCGTGCCGCCTCTTCGGACATGCCACAACACCACCCCGCATGTATGAGGGCCCGGTAGGACGCTCCGGTGGCATTGCTACCCCCCAGGGCCCCCGTCCCTCCTAACCCTGTAGCGTTTGACCATCGGATCTAGCCCTTTGACTTTGCACGGACGGGATTTGACCAGTGGACCTCTCCACCCGGTTGTGTTAGGTCAGCCCATAGGGACACCCGGGAGCAACATTCGGGCCAAACCCACAGCTACATCCACTCCGTGTAGACCCGACGCGTCCATTTCCCCCCTCCAGGT
>NC_041381.1:575615765-575632956 GCF_002162155.2 Triticum dicoccoides | reverse complement strand
GCCGTCCGTGAGGTGTGCCACACCCCGGAGACGCGTGCTGCCTCTTCGGACATGCCACAACACCACCCCGCATGTATGAGGGCCCGATACGACGCTCTGGTGGCATTGCTACCCCCAGGGCCCCCGTCCCGACTAACCCAGGAGCGGTTGACCACGAGATCTAACCCTTTGACTTCCCACGGACGGGCTTTGAAGAGTGGACCTCTCCACCCGGTTGTGTCAGGTCAGCTCAGAGGGACACCTGGGAGCAACATCCGGGCCAAACCGACTGCTACATCCCCTCCGTGTAGACCCGATGCATCCGTTTTCCCCCTCCAGGTGCCGGCGGCGGCACCGTCCGTGAGGGTGTCACACTCCGGAGACGGGTGCCGGGTGTTTGCAACCGCCACTAAACTTCTGTCGCATAGCTGTTTTTTATTTTAATAAAATATAAGGACTTATGTTCAAAAGAACATGAGGGCATATTATTAATGTGCTCGAAAAAAATACAAACTATATATATATTCATAATCTATGGAAAAAATTACAAACTACATATATATATTCATATAATATATAAAAAAGCATAAAAACATATTTTAAAAAAGCATAAAAACATATGTAAAAAAAGCATAAAAACGTATGAAAAGCATGTAAAAAATAGCTATGCCGACGGCAAAGAAACGGCTGGGTTTTGGGATGAGCCGTGCCGCGGATCGGTGACGTGGCGCCTATGCCGACGGCTGCCGTCGGCATATCTACGCCGCGGATCGATGATGTGGCATGCGGAGATATGCCGACGGCCGCCCGTCCCGACCTCGGCATAGGGTTGACGGCGTTAATGCTGGTCACGGGCGGGGTCGCCGGGCCCACTTTGTATGCCGGCGGCTATCTTATACCGACGGCTGCTGTCGGTGTGTTTGTAGATAGGCCGACGGCCGTTCTGTGCCGACGGCTGCCGTCGGCTTATATCAGGGTAGCCCGACGGCCAAGCTACGCCGACGGCCAGGACGAGGCTGTCGGCATATCTCAAACTAGGCCGATGGCAGCCGTCGGCATTGATTTGGCCGTAGGCATAGGTCAGTTTTCCGGTAGTGGCAGGAGGAGGTTGCTGTCAGGCGTCATGATGGCGTCGATGGCAGAGTGGCCTGACAAGGTAGAAGCCTCAATATCTGCTCTGAAGACGAAACAGTGGAAGATGGCGGCGACGACACATGTGAGTGCGTCAGACCAGTTTACGCCTTAGACCCGGTATGTGGCTCGGGTGGGGCTTTTGGCTTTTGATGATAGGCTTAGGTGAGTGGACTGGGTATTTGGCCCAGCTAGCGCCCCTTCATCATATGGATAGCAGTAGTGGCATATGATGCAAAGATGGCGGATTCAAGCATATTGTTGTAATACTTTGTAAGGTCCTCGAAAATAATTAATAAAGTGGCCGCATGCATCTCCCAGATGCAGAGGCCGGGGGTCATCCTTCTTTTCTAAAAAAAGTAGTATAAGCAAACTTACAACAGGAGGCAAAACTTTAACATGGGTGCTCGGACTAATTAGCTCCATCCCAGCTACAGACTGTTGTGTAAGCCCTGTGCCTAGGATAGCTTAGCTTGTTAGTTGATTTCAGTTTAGCAGTTGCAGTCAGCAGGGCCTTTGACTCACGCTGCGTTCATGGGGGAGGCGCGTCGTGTGGCGCGGTTCAGACGTCTTGGATGGCATTCGTCGATGA
Source organism: Triticum dicoccoides (assembly GCF_002162155.2). NCBI lineage: Eukaryota > Viridiplantae > Streptophyta > Magnoliopsida > Poales > Poaceae > Triticum > Triticum dicoccoides. Next base: position 575,631,254 of record NC_041381.1, on the reverse strand, counting down.
CAATCGTGTCGCGCTTGTAGGAGATTGTGTGTGACTCCGTCGGTTGTAATTTCCTTTCTACTTAAGCAATAGAGTCCCAATAGAAAAGCTCTCAGTTGCAGCACCAAACGTTCCAGGGTGTGTTCGCGTGAGTTATCGTGCTGTGGCTGCAGGTGCTCGCCGGTGACATGCAGGAGGCAGTCGCCACTCCGGCGAGCTCTGACAAGTGGCATCAGAGCTGGCAACGGTTCGGGAGTCGATCTTCGCGTGCTGCCGTAGTTGGAGTCACGACTGCGGGATCGAGTGGGCAATGACGGGCACTCCGCCGTCGTCACCGAAGAAGAAGGACGCCAGGAAGCCTGCTGATGGCGCGGGCGGGAGCGACACCAAGGGCACCTCTATGCTCCAGCAGTTAGTGCGTGAGGTGGGGATCGAGACTACTTACCCCGTTCTCACCAAAACAAACTACTCTGATTGGTCACGGTTGATGAAGGTGAAGCTCAAAGCTCATGGGCTATGGCGAGCAAATGACGTCGGGGATGCCTATGGCGGGCAATTGACATCGGGGATGCCGACGACCAGGAGGACATGATGGCGCTCAATGCGCTCTGCACTGTCGTTCCCCCTGAGTTGGCGAGGGTGATCGCCGACAAGGAGACGGCGAAGGAGGCCTGGGACGCCATCTCCACCATGCGAGTCGGCGACAACAGGGTCAAGCAGAACAAGGCGCAGCAACTTAATTGGGATTTCTAGCTTGCCATCTTCAAGAACAGCGAGACGGCGGAAGAGTTTGCGCTGCGTCTCACGGGGATGCAGGACTCTCCGCGGTCCCTTGGGGAGGAACTGGAGGACAAGCAGATCGTGCTGAAGATCCTGAGGAGTGCGTCGGCCAAGTACCAGCAGATGGTGGTTGCGATCCGCACGCTCCTCGACGTCTCGACGCTCTCGGAGTCTCGGTGGTGGATTTGACGAGGCGGCTCAAGGCGTCGGAGGACTCCTTCGATGAAGCTCCGGCGACACTTCACCACAACAGCAAGTTGTACATGACGGCGGAGGAGTGGGAGTCGAGGAGGAAGAAGACCGATGGGGAACGTCACGCCGACGGTGGGAGCGGGAGCTCTAGCGGCCGTGGTGGTGGGCGTTCGCGAGGACGCGGGCGTGGCGGAGCTGGGCCGTTGTCTCGCGGGCCGGCCAACAACTCCGGCAAGCCCATCAGCAAGGATGAATGTCGACGGTGTGGGAAGAATGGGCACTGGGCCTGTGAGTGCCCAACTAAGCCCAAGAACCAGACAGCCCATCTGGTCCCAGAAGAAGAGGAGGAGGGGACCTTGCTGCTCCTCCAGTCAACGCCGCTGGTACACATCGCCGCGAGTGAGGAGCGGCGATCCACACCGCCGTCGCGTGCCCCTCTGGTGCCGTCGCGGAGTTCATCACCGGGGCATCTCCTTGTTGCTGCGCGTGCAGGTGCAGGTTCCCCTCCAGGCGGGATCCGTAAGGACGGTGGCGCAGATCGGGAGGAGGGAGATGGCGGGTCGAGATCCAGTGTGCCGGCGGTGCGAGCTCCGATATGACTACACGAGCAGAAGGTGTTCGCGTAGCTCGAATATGAGGAGGAGCATGACGCCAGGTCGTGGGTGCTGGATACCGGGTCCATGATACGTCTTCATCGTATCTATTTTTCCAAACATTTTTGCCCTTGTTTTGGACTCTAACTTGCATGATTTGAATGGAACTAATCCGGACTGGCGTTGTTTTCAGCAGAATTGCCAGGGTGTTATTTTTGTGCAAAAATAAAAGTTCTCGGAATGACCTAAAACTTCACGGAGAATGTTTTCGGAATTAAAAAAAATACTGGCGAAAGAATCAAGACCAGGGGGGCCCACACCCTGTCTACGAGGCTGGGGGCGCACCTGCCCCCTTGGGCGCGCCCGCTGTCTCGTGGGCCCCCTAAGGCTCCATCGACCTCAACTCCAACTCCATGTATTCACGTTCGGGGAGAAAAATATCAGAGAGAAGGATTCATCGCGTTTTACAATACGGAGCCACCGCCAAGCCCTAAACTCTCTCAGGAGGACTGATCTGGAGTCCGTTCGGGGCTCCGGAGAGGGGAATCTGTCGCTGTCGTCATCATCAACCATCCTCCATCACCAATTTCATGATGCTCACCGCCGTGCGTGAGTAATTCCATCGTAGGCTTGCTGGAAGGTGATGGGTTGGATAAGATTTACCATGTAATCGAGTTAGTTTTGTTAGGGTTTGATCCCTAGTATCCATTATGTTTCAAGATTAATATTGCTATGACTTTGCTATGCTTAATGCTTGTCACTAGGGCCCGAGTGCCATGATTTCAGATCTGAACCTATTATGTTTTCATGAATATATTTTAGTTCTTGATCCTATCTTGCAAGTCAATAGTCACCTACTATGTGTTATGATCCGGCAACCCCGAAGTGACAATAGTCGGGACCACTCCCGGTGATGACCGTAGTTTGAGGAGTTCATGTATTCACAAAGTGTTAATGCTTTGGTCCGGTACTCTATTAAAAGGGGGCCTTAATATCCCTTAGTTTCCAATAGGATCCCGCTGCCACGGGAGGGTAGAACAAAATATGTCATGCAAGTTCTTTTCCATAAGCATGTATGACTATATTCAGAATACATGCCTACATTATATTGATGAACTGGATCTAGTTCTGTGTCACCCTATATTATAACTATTGCATGAGGAATCGCATCCGACATAATTATCCATCACTGATCCAATTCTTACGAGCTTTTCACGTATTGATCTTTGCTTAGTTACTTTACCGTTGCCACTGTTACAATTACTACAAAACTACTACTGTTACTTTTGCCACTGTTACTGTTACTTTCATATTACTTTGCTACTAAATACTTTGCTGCAGATATTAAGTTTTCCAGGTGTGGTTGAATTGGCAACTCAACTGCTAATACTTGAGAATATTCTTTGGCTCCTCTTGTGTTGAATCAATAAATTTGGGTTGAATACTTTACCCTCAAAAACTATTGTGATCCCCTATATTTGTGGGTTATCAAGACTATTTTCTGGCGCCGTTGCCGGGGGCATAGCTCTATTCTTTGAGTCACTTGGGATTTATATCTGCTGGTCACTATGAGGAACTTGAAAGACGAGAAAACTAAGATTTATCCCTCAACTACGAGGGGAGGTAAGGAACTGCCATCTAGCTCTGCACTTGATTCTCCTTCTGTTTTGAGTAAACTTGCGACACCTAAACCTGCTTCTGCTATTAATTCTGATATGTCGCTTGTTATTGATGATGCTACTTCTGCTATGCGTGATGCTTATGATGAAACTACTTCTATGCTTGATAATATTGTGCCATTAGGTGAATTTCCTGATGAACAACTTGCTAGGGCTAGAGAGAATGAAATTATTGAAAATGATAATACTGATGAAAGTGATGATGAAGATTCTCCCCCTAGATATGAATTGCCTGTTGTGCCTGAGGGTTATGTTATGGATGAAGAAACTGTTAGAGATTTTCTTGCTTGCAATGATAGATCTGATCTTAAGAAATTATTAGCTAAGCTGAAAGAAAAGTCTATGAATGCTAGAATGAAATATGACCTTGCTTTTGCTACTTCACCTATCTGTATTACTGATAAGGATTATGATTTCTCTGTCGATCCTGAGATAATTACTTTGGTTGAATCTGATCCTTTTTATGGCTATGAATCTGAAACTGTTGTGGCATATCTTACTAAATTGAATGATATAGCCACCCTATTCACTCATGAGGAAAAAAATCATTACTACTATATCCTTAAGTTATTTCCATTCTCATTAAAGGGTGATGCTAAAATATGGTTTAATTCTCTTGATCCTGGTTGTGTGTGTAGTCCCCGGGATATGATTTATAATTTTATGCTAAATATTTCCCCGCTCATAAGAAACAAACTGCTTTAAGGGAAATATATAATTTTGTGCAAATTGAAGAAGAGAGTCTCCCACAAGCTTGGGGGAGGCTTCTCCAATTACTAAATGCCTTGCCTGATCATCCTCTCAAGAAAAATGAAATACTTGATATCTTTTATAATGGACTAACCGATGCTTCCAGAGACCACCTGGATAGTTGTGCTGGTTGTGTTTTCAGGGAAAGAACTGTTGATCAAGCTGAATTGTTATTGAATAATATGTTGACTAATGAAAACAATTGGACACTTCCTGAACCAACTCCTAAGCCAACTCCGAAGAAAAAGGGTATTCTATTTCTCAGTCCTGAAGATATGCAAGAGGCAAAGAAACCTATGAAAGAAAAGGGTATTAAAGCTGAAGATGTTAAGAATTTACCGCCTATTGAAGAAATACATGGTCTTGATAACCCGACATAGGTAGTAAAGATAAATTCTCTCTATAAGTTTGATGAAGGTGCTATTCCTCATTATAAGTCTGCTAGTCAATGCTTGGATGAGTTTGATAATTTTATTGTTAAACAAGAAAACTTCAATGCTTATGTTGGTAGACAATTGAAATGCAATGCTTATATGATTGAACACTTGAGTGATTATATGTCTAGAGTTAAAGGTGAACTTAAAATTATTAGTAAACATGCTTCCATGGTTACCACTCAAGCAGAACAAGTGCTTAAAGCACAAAATGATTTGCTCAATGAATTAAATAATAAGAAAAATGATAATGCTATTAGAGTTGTGACTAGAGGTGGTCGAATGACTCGGGAACCTTTGTATCCTGAGGGCCACCCTAAGAGAATTGAGCAATATTCTCAGAGAAATAATGTTGATGCACCTAGTCCTTCTAAAAAGAAGAAGAAGAAAAATGATAGGACTTTGCATGCTTCTAGTGAACCTGATATTTCTAGTGAACCTGATAATGTTGAGAATCCCAATGATATTTCTATTTCTGATGCTGAAACACAATCTGGTAATGAACATGAACCAAGTGATGATGTTAATGATGATGTTCATGTTGATGCTCAACCTAGCAATAATAATGATGTAGAGGTTGAACCTACTGTTGATCTTGATTAACCCACAATCAAAGAATCAACGTTATGATAAGAGAGACTTTGTTGCTAGGAAGCATGGTAAAGAAAGAGAACCATGGGTTCAGAAACCCATTCCTTTTCCTCCTAAACCATTCAAGAAAAAGGATGATGACGATTTTGAGCGCTTTGCTGAAATGATTAGACCTATCTTTTTGTGTATGCGTTCGACTGATATGCTTAAAATGAATCCTTATGCTAAGTACATGAAAGATATTGTTACAAGTAAAAGAAAGATACCGGAAGCTGAAATTTCCACCATGCTTGCTAATTATACTTTTGAGGGTGGAATACCAAAGCCTGGGAGATCCAGGAGTACCAACTATACCATTCTCCATTAGAAGAAACTATGTTAAAATCTGCTTTATGTGATCTTGGAGCCGGTGTTAGTGTTATGCCTCTCTCCTTATATCGTAGACTTGATTTGAATAAGTTGACACCTACTGAAATATCTTTGCAAATGGCCGATAAATCAACTGCTATACCTGTCGGTATTTGTGAGGATGTGTCTGTTGTGGTTGCAAATGTCCTAGTTTAACGGACTTTGTTATTCTTGATATTCCCGAGGACGATAGTATGTCAATTATCCTTGGTAGACCCTTTTTGAGTACCGCAGGGGCTGTTATTGATTGCAACAAAGGCAATGTCACTTTTCATGTTAATGGTAATGAGCATACGGTACACTTTCCGAGGAAACAACCTCAAGTCCACAGTATCAATTGTATTGGAAAATTTTCAATGATTACTATTGGAGGTTTTGAATTTCCTCTTCCTACTGTCAAGAAGAAATATGATATTCTTATTGTTGGGGACATGCATATCCCCGTTGAGGTAACTTAGTGCTATTCGAAGATTCTCCGGTTTCATGCGATTCGGAATGAGTTTGTTAAAAAGACTTGATCAACCTTGTTAGTGTATTCCTGTTGATGAGCATGAGATGGATGAAGTTAGGAAGCACAACTCTCTCTACCCTCCTTTTTCTTTCTATTATTTAGATTAAATAAAGCAAAAATAGTTTTTTTTTGTCTGTTTTCTGATTTATCCTTGCAATAAAAATACCCCGAAAATAAAAGTTCTCCAAATGTCCCAAAAATGAAATATGATTTTTCGTATAATATTTAAGAATATTTGGCACTAAGAACACATCAGGGGGCCACACCACCTGGCCACGAGGGTCCAAGGCGCGCCCTCCCCCCTGGGCGCACCCCCTTGCCTCGTGAGCCCCACGTGGCCCCCCTCCACTTATTCTTGCACCCACACACTTCGCCTTCCTCCAGAAAAAATCACCACACAGCTCAAACTCATGTTCTAGCTCGTTTTGTTGCGATTTTTGATCTCCTTGCTCAAAGCTTCATGCACGAAACTGTTTTGGGGGATTGTTCTTCGGTATGTGACTCCTCCAATGGTCCAATTAGTTTTTGTTCTAGTGCTTTATTTATTGCAAAATTCTGCTGCTAAGGTGACCCTGTTCTTGAGCTTGCATGTCAAATTTATATGGTCAAAAGTAGTTCTAATGCATGATATAGCCTCTAGGCATTTGTGGGAGTAGTTGCTATCAATCTTGTTGAGTTTGGTTCACTTTTATTTTGAGTCACTAAAAATTTCATAATTTTTTCAGAGAAAGAAAAATTCATAGGAAAATATACCAAGGTGGTTCCTCAAGGAAGCAAGGACCAAGGCTCGCGATACGTGAGCCAGACGATGAACCACCGAGGGAATCTCAAGTGCGGCCTTGTGAATGGTCGTGAGAGGAATTTATGGTCCAAGCAGGCATTAAGGAGGAATTTGACGCGTATGTGCGTAATGCTGAACTTGAGGGCTTTGTGTCAGATAAGTGCCCCCAATACTACTACCTAACGTTAACTGATTCCATTGTGAGAAGATTCAAATTCACATCCTCACTCAAATCTCACACTGTCTTGTTTGATCTTTATGATAAATCATATACCATATACCTAGAAGATTTTAATACTGCTTGTAAACTCCCGCAGTGGGGCAATTTTAGTGAACCTCGCAAATCTGAATATAAAGATTTTCTTGCTAGTATCACTGTGGGGGAATCTAGAGAAATCACACAAGCTACCATAGGGAGCATCCATTTTCCTACTATACATTATTTTGCTCTCTTTATAGGTAGATGCATTAACGGTAAAGATGAGGCTTGTCACATGTGCGTTCTAGATCTTAGTGTCCTCAAGAGTGCAATATTAGGTGATAAACAATATAACTTGGGAGCGATTGTTGCACGAAGGTTGCATTATAACAGTATAAGTGGAGATTTGTTTGGTGGGATTTATGCAACACGTTTAGCTAACTATCTTGATGTACCCATACATGCAACTGATATAGAGTTGCCTCCTGTTTATTTAGATTATAATGCTATGGTTCGCCATCAATTTATTGAGAGGAATGAACAGCCCCTTCAGTACCGACTAATCGTTGACAGACAGCGCGCTGTCCATATTGCTCTCCCTGCTCCTACTTTCTTTGACTTTCAGGCAAAAAGGAGATATGTTATAACCAGGGAGGAGGCAAACGAGTATGAAAGGAGGACGGAGGCAGCTCGCCTCTAAGCTGCAGCTCGTCAGGCAGTAGCGGTTGCATCTCAGTACGACCCCAGTTACAACTTTGGATATCCGCCAGGCCATCCGTGGGCATAGACCAACTTAGGCCAAAAGCCTAAGCTTGGGGGAGTACGTATTTCTCACCGACATTATGTTCATGTTCACACACTCATTCCAGTTGTCGGTGCTTATACTTCTTCATTGTGCTATCCATGCTAGTTTATTTTCTTTTCTAAGACTCCTTCTTGTGTGTTTGAAAAACCTTAAGAAAAACCAAAAAAAATTAGTTGTAGCTTTTAGCTAGTTTACTTTCCATGCCTGTAGTAGTAAGAATTAAAAGAAAACCCAAAAATATTTTTCGTTCTTCTTTTGCTTGTTGGGAGCTTTCCCGTGTAAATAGTTTTAATTCTTTTCTTTTCTTTGGGGGTCGAAAGGAGAAGACCATGATGAAAATGTTAAGTGGCTCTCATTTGCATTATTGTTGATTTAACCAAGAGCCCATATTACCTTGTCTTCTCTGATGTATTAAATGCTTGCAGATTCCAGCTTAGTCCAATGCACGTGCACTATTATTATTATCCACACTGTTCGGTCGTGCTAGTGAAAGGCAATAATGACGATATATGATGAACTGATTGAGATGAGAGAAGCTGGTATGAACTCGACCTATCTTGTTTTTGTAAATATGATTAGTTCATCATTCCTGATTCAACCTATTATGAATGAAACATGTTTGCAATGACAATTAGAGATTATTGTTGCTCATGCCATGCTTAATTAGCTAGGATTTTATAATTGTTTACCTTGCGTGCCAACATGCTATTAAAATGATTGTGATGTGGTATGATAGGGTGGTATCCTCCTTTGAACGATTCGAGTGGCTTGACTTGGCACATGTTCACACATGTAGATGAAACAAAATCAACATAGCCTCTTTATGTTCATGGTGATTTATATCCTACTCATGCTTGCACTCAGTGTTGATTAATTTTAATGCATGTTCATGACTGTTGTCGCTCTCTAGTTGGTCGCTTCCCAGTCTCTTTCTAGCCTTCACTTGTACTAAGTGGGAACACTGCTTGTGCATCCACTTCCATAAACTCCAAAGTTATTCCATATGAGTCCACCATACCTTCCTATATGCGGTATTTTCCTGCCGTTCCAAGTAAATTTGTATGTGCCAAACTCTAAACCTTCAAATGAAATTCTGTTTTGTATGCTCGAACAACTCATGTATCAACTAGGGCTGTCTATATCTTCCATGCTAGGTGGGTTATTCTCATGAGGAGTGGACTCCGCTCCTCACTCATGAGAAAATGGCCGGTAACCGGGATGCCCAGTCCCATGCTCAAATCAAAAATAATTGCAAAAAAAACTCCCCCAAGGATTGTTGTTAGTTGGAGGCACCCGTTGTTTCGGGCAAGCCATGGATTGATGCTTGTTGGTGGTGGGGGAGTATAAACTTTACCATTCTGTTTGGGAACTGCCTATAATGTGTGTAGCATGGAAGATATCGAGATCTATTGGTTGTTATGTTGACAATGAAAGTATGCCACCCAAAATATTATTTATCTCTGTTTCAAAACTTGAGCTATGGCACCTCTACAAATCTCTGCTTCCCTCTGCGAAGGGCCTATCTATTTACTTTTATGTTGAGTCATCATCCTCTTATGAAAAAGCACCAGTTGGAGAGCACCGCTATCATTCGCATGCATTGATATTAATTTATATTGAGAATGACTGTGACTGGGTCTCTTTTACCCTGAATTACAATGTCTAGTCAGTCCTTGATCTTCAGGGGTGCTCTGCATTTATGTTTTGCGGTCTCAAAAAGGGCTAGCGAGATACCATCTTGTCATGTCATATTATGATTGTTTTGAGAAAGTGTTGTCATCCGAGATTTATTATTATTGCTCGCTAGTTGATTATGCCATTGATATGAGTAAACATGAGACCTAAATGTTATTGTGAATGTGGTTAGTTCATAATCTTTGCTGAAAACTTGAATGATGGCTTTACATATTTGCAACAACAAGAGCAAGCAGAGTTTGTAAAAGTTTTTCTTTATCACTTTCAATTTGTCAACTGAATTGCTTGAGGATAAGCAAAGGTTTAAGCTTGGGGAGTTGATACGTCTCCATCGTATCTACTTTTCCAAACACTCTTTCCCTTGTTTTGGACTCTAACTTGCATGATTTGAATGGAACTAATCCGGACTCACGCTGTTTTCAGCAGAATTGCCATGGTGTTATTTTTGTGCAGAAATAAAAGTTCTCGGAATGACATGAAACTTCATGGAGAATATTTTCGTAATTAATAAAAAATACTGGCGAAAGAATCAAGACCAGGGGGCCCACACCCTGTCCACGAGGGTGGGGGGCGCGCCTGCCCGCCTCGGCGTGCCCCCCTGTCTCTTGGGCCCCCTAAGGCTCCACCGACCTCAACTCCAACTCCATATATTCACGTTCGGGGAGAAAAAATCAGAGAGAAGGATTCATTGCGTTTTACGATACGGAGCCGCCGCCAAGCCCTAAACTCTCTTGGGATGGCTGATCTGGAGTCCGTTCGGGGCTCCGGAGAGGGGAATCCGTCGTCGTCGTCATCATCAACCATCCTCCATCACCAATTTCATGATGCTCACTGCCATGCGTGAATAATTCCATCATAGGCTTGCTGTACGGTGATGGGTTGGATGAGATTTACCATGTAATCGAGCTAGTTTTGTTAGGGTTTGATCCCTAGTATCCATTATGTCTAAGATTGATGTTGCTATGACTTTTCTATGCTTAATGCTTGTCACTAGGGCCTAAGTGCCATGATTTCAGATCTGAACCTATTATGGTTTTGTGAATATATGTGAGCTCTTGATCCTATCTTGCAAGTCAATAGTCACCTACTATGTGTTATGATCCGGCAACCCCGAAGTGACAATAGTCGGGACCACTCCCGGTGATGACCGTAGTTTGAGGAGTTCATGTATTCACTAAGTGTTAATGCTTTGGTACGGTACTCTATTAAATGGAGGCCTTAATATCCCTTAGTTTCCAATAGGACCCCACTGCCACGGGAGGGTAGGACAAAAGATGTCATGCAAGTTCTTTTCCATAAGCACGTATGACTATATTTGGAATACATGCCTACATTACATTAATGAACTGAAGCTAGTTCTGTGTCACCCTATGTTATAACTATTGCATGAGGAATCGCATCCAACATAATTATCCAGCACTGATCCAATGCCTACAAGCTTTTCACGTATTGATCTTTACTTAGTTACTTTACCGTTGCCACTTTTACAATTACTACAAAACTGCTATTGTTATTTTTTGCCACTGTTACTGTTACTTACATATTACTTTGCTACTAAATACTTTGCTGCAGATATTAAGTTTTCCAGGTGTGATTGAATTGACAACTCAACTACTAATACTTGAGAATAATCTTTGGCTCCCCTTGAGTTTTCTCAAATTTTGAAAAGGGGATCATTTGGTTTTAATTATTTTTGTTTCCTAATATTTCTAAAATAAAAATACATGAGAGGAGATAAAATGACTTCTCCAAAATAAATGAAATATTAGAGGAAAATTATTAAAATCAAATAAATAAATTTACTAGGAATTTATTGCAATTTTATTTGAATTGGAAAAATTGCATGTTTTCAACATTGCATTTTTAGATTTTTATTTATTTTTCTAGGATTTGTTTTTGGCGGTATCTTATTTTTAAAAAAAGTCAGCGCCCGACCGGGCCGAAGCCTAGCCGAGCCGGCCGGCCCAACCCCGCGCTGCCACCGACATCGCGGGGCTAGCATATGTAGGGGAAAGTAGGTGTAACTGTCCACCCAGAGTAAAGATTTATTGTTTCAGAAAGACTGTGTCTCGAATCTCCGACCATGGGTGTATTCGAGTCTTGTGGGGAAAAGTGCGCAAACCTCTGCAGAGTGTACAAACTAATCATGGTTAGTCGTGTCCTCGGTTATGGACGTTTTGAGTATCTAGTTCTTGGATTATCATGTTGATCTCATCACTCTAAATATAATTTGATTGGGTTTAATGATGATGCTTAATTGGGATTGAGTTGGAGGAACCTTCTCAATGTTTAACAACCACCATGATAGTTAAATAAAATTTATTCCTTTGTTGTAGGAAAAAATTGGCTTTATGCAAAACTGTAACCATAGAGCTTTCCACCAGCCATATATGCATGTAGTGATAGCAATTATTCTATTCATTACTCTAGGTGTTACGTTGCCAGCATAGTCCATGTGCTGACCTATTTCGTGCTGCAACGTTCATGTTGCAGACTTTTCAGACGACGAGTAAGGTGCCATAGGTCGTTGTCTTTCACTTAGTCATGCCGTTGGAGTTGATGGACTCACTTTATCTTCCAAGCCTTCCGATGTTATCCTTTTAGATGGCCTTAAGCCATATTATTGTAATAAGTTCTCTTTTGAGACATTCAATGTAATAAGTGTGTCATTGCTACTCTGTTATAAATCCTCAAGTACTGTGCGTGTCAGCATTACCGATCCAGGGATGACACTGATGCACACAGATCAGACTGTTTGAGGTCTGGTCGCTAGAACCGTTCTCTTCACGTGCAAGAATGGAGAGCATCGGTCCTTCTTGGGATTCTACTACATCCCCAAGCTCACCATGAACATCATGACACTAGTAGAAAAATGGCCTAATGTGAAGCATATTAATCCCGGTTTGTAACTGAACCGGCACTAATGTGACCATTAGTGCCGGTTCCAATGGCTAAGCGGGCGGAGCTCATTAGTACCGGTTCGTGGCGTACCTTTAGTACCGGTTCATGCCACGAACCGGTACTAAAGAGGCTATGGCAGGTTGTGGCCAAGCTGGGGCCCCACCGGCACCTTTAGTACCGGTTCGTGGCATGAACCGGTACTATAGTTTTTTAGTTAATTCTTTTTGTAGCTGTTTTTTAGTCCCACCTCGCCAAGCGAGAGGCACTCGCAGCGGTTTATAAGCCCTGAGTGCAGAGACGATAAAGGAGAGGTGCAATGCTCACCTGCATGTTGCTTAGCTTCAAGCCTTGAGAAAATGGTGTAGACTGCACGGAGCTATCAGGGTTTCAGACGAAAACTACACATAGCTCCGTGCAATCTACACTATTTCCTCAAGGCCTGAAGATAAGCAACGTGCAGGTGAGCATTGCGCCTCTCTTTCATTTTTAATAACTTATTTTAACTCTGGACTTTTTGTGCCTTCATTTGCTATTTTTCATGCATTTATTGATTTGTTTTGAGCTGAATGACCCTGAAATTGAAAAAAACTACAAATGAACTCCAAAAAGGTTAAAACTTGGCATGGTATCATCATTTCACCCATGTAGCATGTGCAAAAAAGTAGAGAGGATTACGGCAAAAACTGGATGCACTTCGTGTACAAACTGGACAATCTCTTAGCAAGTATCAGGGTTTCGAACGAAAACTCATCTGTTACACCGGCTATTCAATATTTTAATAACTTAGTACTACTCCGGACTTTTTTGGGTTCAGATGCACAATTCAAATCCACGTCATCAACTTTCAACCCTTTTTGACATAATTTGCTATTTTTGATGCATTTACTGTTTGTTTTCAGAGCTAAATCACCGTGAAAGTGAAAAGCAGTACAAAATGAACTTTGAAAAGGTTGAAACTTGGCAAGGTATCATCATTTCACACGCATAGCATGTGCAAAAAAGTAGAGAGCATTACAGCAAAAATTGGATGCACTTCGTGTACAAACTGGACAATCTCTTAGGAAGTATCAGGGTTTCGGACAAAAACTCATCTGTTACACCGGCTATTAAATATTTTAATAACTTAGTAAAACTCTGGACTTTTTTGCGTTCAGATGCACAATTCAAATCCACGTCATCAACTTTCAACCTTTTCTGCTTTCATTTGCTATTTTCGATGCATTTACTGATTTGTTTTCAGAGCTAAATCACCATGAAAGTGAAAAGAACTACAAAATGAACTCCGAAAAGGTTGAAACTTGGCAAGGTATCATCATTTCACCCGCATAGCATGTGCAAAAAAGTAGAGAGGGTTAGGCAAAAACTAGATGCACTTCGTGTACAAACTGGACAATCTCTTAGGAAGTATCAGGGTTTCGGACGAAAACTCATCTGTTACACCGGCTATTCAATATTTTAATGACTGAGTACAACTCCGGACTTTTTTGGGGTTCAGATGCACAATTCAAATCCACGTCATCAACTTTCAACCCTTTCTGCCTTCATTTGATATTTTCGATGCATTTACTGATTTGTTTTCAGAGCTAAATCACCGTGAAAGTGAAAAGCAGTACAAAATGAACTATGAAAACGTTGAAGCTTGGCAAGGTATCATCATTTCACCTGCATAGCATGTGCAAAAAAGTAGAGAGGGTTACGGCAAAAACTGGATGCACTTCGTGTACAAACTGGATAATCTCTTAGGAAGTATCAGGGTTTCAGACGAAAACTCATCTGTTACACCAGCTATTCAATATTATAATAACTTAGTACAACTCCGGACTTTTTTGCGTTCAGATGCACAATTCAAATCCACGTCATCAACTTTCAACCTTTTTTGCCTTCATTTGATATTTTCGATGCATTTACTGATTTGTTTTGAGAGCTAAATCACCCTGAAAGTGAAAAGCACTACAAAATGAACTCCGAAAAAGTTGAAACTTGGCAAGGTATCATCATTTCACCCGCATAGCATGTGCAAAAAAGTAGAGAGGGTTACGGCAAAAACTGGATGCACTTCGTGTATAAATTGGACAATCTCTTAGGAAGTATCAGGGTTTCGGATGAAAACTCATCTGTTACACTGGCTATTCAATATTTTAATAACTTAGTACAACTCCGGACTTTTTTGCATTCAGATGCACAATTCAAATCCACGTCATCAACTTTCAACCTTTTCCGCCTTCATTTGCTATTTTCGATGCATTTACTGATTTGTTTTCAGAGCTAAATCACCCTGAAAGTGAAAAGCACTACAAAAAGAACTCTGAAAAGGTTGAAACTTGGCAAGTATCATCATTTCACCGGCTATTCAATATTTTAATAACTTAGTACAACTCCGGACAATTCAAATCCACGTCATCAACTCCGGACTCCGTGAAAGTGAAAAGCACTACAAAATGAACTGAAAAATCACTACAAATATGAATATAATGATAAAACACACTAATATTAAGTATAAGAAACTCTAAATACAGTAAAAAACTACGCTCAAATAAATAGAAGAAAATATATAAACCATAAAAGAAAAAACTATATGAAAAAAATTATTTCCGCACTGCCCAGTGAGCCTGCTCGGCCTTGGGCATGCTTATGCAGGCCCATAAGGCCCAGTAGGCTCACAGGGCAGTGCGGGAAAGTTAGGCCCGGAGGCGTACATTAGATAGGAGCTCGAAGGAGCAGCCGCGGCTGGGTTTATAAACCAGTGCGGCTGCCCTTCGCTCGGCGAGGTGGGACTAAACATTGAGCACCGCGGAACGGGAGCGCACCCCTTTTAGTACCGGTTCGTGGCTTTAACTGGTACTAAAGGGTGGGTCTTTAGTGCCGGGTGGAGCCACGAACCGGTACTAAAGGGGGTCGCTTCCCGCCGCTTCGCCTGGCCAAATTTAATCTTTAGTATCGGTTCCTGTCTCCAACCGGTACTAAAGGCCTCCCATATATAACCAGCACTTACGAAAATTTTCAGTTATCTCATCTTCATCTTTCTCCCGTCCCCGCGCCGCCCCCGTCGCCGTCGTCGCCGCCCCCGTCCGTGCGCCGCACCCATCACCGCCCCCGTCACTGTCGTTGCCGCCCCCATCCGTGCGCCGCCTCCGTCGCTGTCATCGCCGCCTCAGTCTGTGCGCCGCCCCTGTCGCCGCCGTCGCTGCCCC
>NC_041381.1:575580931-575615405 GCF_002162155.2 Triticum dicoccoides | reverse complement strand
GGTCGGCCCCCTGCCGCTCGCCAGCGGCCTCCTGTGCACACATATGCACACACACACACACACAAATGTTTAATGCCAAAATGGTAGATTATATAAATGTTAGATTATATAAGAATTAGATAATGTTAGATGAGTTAGTTTTTTATACTTTCAGTTATAGATGAATTTATATTAATTTTAGATGAATTAATATATACTAAATTTAGGTATATTAGATTTGATCATCTAATTGAAATTTTAGTATATAGAACTAGCTACTTTATTTTTAGTAAGAAAATTAATAGAACTAGTTTAGTTGAATTAGTTGAATTAGTTGAATTAGGAGCTATACTTTATTTAGGTATACTTTTAGTAAGTGCTTAGTTAATTAATTAGTTGAATTAATAGAACTAGTTCAGTTAGTTGAATTAATATAACTAACAAGTGTTTAATGTTTCACCTATGAACATAGGAAATGTCGTCTCACGACGAAAATGATTCCATTACGTGCGAAGGCTGCGAAGACCAACGCGGCCTGTGCGATGATGACCCACAAGTATAGGGGATCTATTGTAGTCCTTTCGATAAGTAAGAGTGTCGAACCCAACGAGGAGCAGAAGGAAATGACAAGCGGTTTTCAGTAAGGTATTCTCTGCAAGCACTGCAATTGTAGGTAATAGATAGTTTTGTGATAGGATCATTTGTAACGGGTAAAAAGCAATAAAAGTAAATAAGGTGCAGCAATATGGCCCAATCCTTTTTGTAGCAAAGTACAAGCCTGGACAATTTCTTATAACGAGAAAAGCGCTCCCGAGGACACATGCGAATTATCGTCAAGCTAGTTTTCATCAGGCTCATATGATTCGCATTCGTTACTTTGATAATTTGATATGTGGGTGGACCGGTGCTTGGGTGTTGCCCTTTCTTGGACAAGCATCCCACTTACGATTAACCCCTATTGCAAGCATCCGCAACTACAAAATAAGTATTAAGGCAAACCTAACCATAGCATGAAACATATGGATCCAAATCAGCTCCTTACGAAGCAACGCATAAACTAGGGTTTAAGCTTATGTCACTCTATCAACCCATCATCTACTTATTACTTCCCAATGCCTTCCTCTAGGCCCAAACAATGGTGAAGTGTCATGTAGTCGACGTTCACATAACACCACTAGAGGAAAGACAACATACATCTCATCAAAATATCGAACGAATACCAAATTCACATGACTACGAATAGCAAGACTTCTCCTATGTCCTCAGGAACAAACGTAACTACTCACCTAGCATATTCATTTTCATAATAAGAGGGGTATTAATATGCATTAAGGATCTGAACATATGATCTTCCAACAAATAAACCAACTAGCATCAACTACAAGGAGTAATCAACACTACTAGCAACCCACAGGTACCAATCTGAGGTTTTGGTACAAAGATTGGATACAAGAGATGAACTAGGGTTTGAGAGGAGATGGTGCTGGTGAAGATGATGGAGATTGACCCCCTCCCAATGAGAGGATCGTTGGTGATGACGATGGTGATGATTTCCCCCTCCCGGAGGGAAGTTTCCCCGCAGAACAGCTCCGCCGGAGCCCTAGATTGGTTCCGCCAAGGTTTCGCCTCATGGCGGCGGAGTTTCGTCCCGTAAGCTTGCTTATGATTTTTTCCAGGGTAAAAGAATTCATATAGCAGAAGATGGGCACCGGAGGGCCACCAGGGGGCCCACGAGGCAGGGGGCACGCCTAGTAGGGGTGGGCGTGCCCCCACCCTCGTGGCCAGGGTGTGGGCCCCCTCTTGTACTTCTTCCGCTCAATAGTTATCATTAATTCCAAAAATGACTTTCGTGGAGTTTCAGGACTTTTGGAGTTGTGCAGAATAGGTCTCCAATATTTTCTCCTTTTCCAGCCTAGAATCCCAGCTGCCAACATTCTCCATCTTCATGATAAACCTTGTAAAATAAGAGAGAATAGCCATAAGTATTGTGACATAACGTGTAATAACAGCCCATAATGCAATAAATATCGATATAAAAGCATGATGCAAAATGAACGTATCAACTCCCCCAAGCTTAGGCCTCGCTTGTCCTCAAGCGGAAGCCGATATGGAAAAATATGTCACATGTTTAGAGATAGAGGTGTCGATAAAAATGAAATACGGACATGAGGGCATCATGATCATTCTTATAACAACAACATATATAGATTTTGTCATATGATTTCTTATGCTCAAGTAACAATCTATTCACAATGTCAAGTATGGTTTAGAAATTTCATTGAGAACTAACAAACGATAATCTCAGTCATTGAAGCAATTGCAATTTATCATAACATCGGAAAGAGTCAAGAATAGAGCTTTTCAGCAAGTCCACATACTCAACTATCATTTAGGGCCTGTTCGGTAGCTACCTAGCTTCTCGATCCAAAAAATCCACAGTGGATCTGCGCCGAACAGTCCGGCTCCCGGAAGCTGGCTTCCCGGATCTGATAAGGTTCTACGTGTAAAAAACTGTAGCGGCGTATTGGGTGATCCCAGGAAAAACAAGATCTGGAGTTAGCCTAATTTACAAACGAATGCCACCGCCAAGTGACTCTAGGGGCACGTACCGGTTCGCTATATTCTCTCTCCCCTCTCCCGATATGTTTATCTCTCGTGAGCGGGCCACCTTACCTCACTAATGGGTCAACTTCACTCCTTCCTGTGTTGGCGGCCCATATAAAAAAATAGAAGCTGGATCAATGGCACCGAATGATTTTCTCAGCAATGATTCGCCCGATAGAAGCGGGAAGCTGGCATGCGGAGCCGGAGCTGGAGATTTTGCGAAGCTAGGAAACTACCGAATAGGCCCTTAGTCTTCTACAATTGCTAACACTCACGCAATACTTATGGTTATGAAGTTTTAATCGGACACGGAGAAAGATAGGGGCTTATAGTGTTGCCTCCCGATGTTTTACCTCAACGGTAATGTCAACAACAATAGTTCATGCTAACTTACATACAATTGGATATATATATATATATATAAGGATCTTTCCAACACGAGATGCTTGCCAAAAGGATAAAATGTAAAAGGGAAAGGTGAAGATCACCTTGACTCTTGCATAATGTAAAAGATAGGCCCTTCGCAGAGGGAAGCAGAGGTTGTCATGTGCTTTTAGGGTTGGATGCACAAAATCTTAATGCAAAAGAACGTCACTTTATATTGCCACTTGTGATATGAACCTTTATTAGGCAGCCCGTCTCTTTTATTACTTCCATATCACACGATCGTATAAAGCTTATTTTCTCCGCACTAATAAGTCATACATATTTAGAGAGAATTTTTTATTGCTTGCAACATGACAACTTACTTGAAGGATCTTACTCAATCCATAGGTAGGTATGGTGGACTCTCATGGAAAAACTGGGTTTAAGGATATTTGGAAGCACAAGTAGTATCTCTACTTGGTGCAAGGAATTTGGCTAGCATGAGGGGGAAAGGCAAGCTCAACATGTTTGAATGATCCATGACAATATACTTTAATTGAGATGTGAGAAAACATAAACCATTACGTTGTCTTCCTTGTCCAACATCAACTCTTTAGCATGTCATACTTTAGTGAGTGCTCACAATCATAAAAGATGTCCAAGATAGTGTATATATATGTGAAAACCTCTCTTTCTTTATTGCTTCCTATTAATTGCAATGATGACCAAAACTATGTTTGCCAACTCCCAACAACTTTTAAGCCTCACACTCTTTATATTTGAAGTCATTACTATCCATAAGATCAATATGAACTCTTTTATTCTTTTTATTCTTTTATGCACTTAAGATCATAGCAAGATAGCAAAGCCCTTGACTCACCACTAATATTTATTATATATATCTCACAGACTCGATTACATAAAGGGATCTCAAAGCAAAACTCAAAACTAAATCATACCAAAGCTTTATTCTACTAGATCAAGATATTACCAAAAGGATCAAACTAAGAAAAATGGTAAAGATAGAGGTGTGATGGTTATACGATACCGGGGCAACTCACCCAAGCTTGGCAGTTGCCAAGGGGAGTGCACATACCCATATGATTATGTCCTCGGAGGTGGTGAAGAGGGAGTTGTTGATGATGTAGGCTTGCCATCCGTATTCCAAAGAATAGGCTCACCATCATAGAAGGATGATCGAGTCTCCGGGATCCTCAAGTCTGCAGCCAAACTCATCCTTTTAAATCTATATTCATACTCATAGTTTTGGTTTTGCAGGTCATAGATCTGGGCTTGGAGGTGCTCGATTTTCTCATGAAGCTTGAAGATGGCCTCCCCAATGTTCTTCGTGTCCAGCTTGTGGTTGTTGGTGAATTCTGCGATCATCATCTGGTTGGCGTTAAGTTCGCGCTCCGCCATCCCTTGGCACTTGAAAACTTGTTGTTCCATCACTTCGAACTTTGTCTCCACGCTTCTGGTACTCCTTGGTCCCTCCACATCGCGGATGTGCAGCACCCCCTCACGCATCTCAATGGTTTGAGGGTGATGCAGCACCTCCGCGAGATAGGGATTGATGACTCTCTTGAAAAACTTGTCCTTGGGAGCGCTTGGAGACGTCATGGTGCTCTAGATCTGTCAGAAAAACAACTCGAAACGTAAAACAGAAGATTTTTGTGTGATACGGTGGTCAAAACCTTCGGGAGATTATATAATGAATTTTTACCGACTAAAAGAAGTATCGTGCAAGAAAATAGAGTCCGGAGAGCACACGAGGTGCCCACGAGGTAGGGGCGCGCCCTCCACCCTTGTGGACGCCTCGTGTCCTTCCCGGACTACTTCTTATTTTCCTATTTTCTTAAATATTCCAAAACGGAGGAAAATTTCTATTAGAATTGTTTTGGAGTCGGTATACTTACCATACCACATACCTATTCCTTTTCGGAGTCCGAAACGTTCTGGAAAGTGTCTCTTATGTATTCCTCCGGGGTCACAGTTTCAATAATATTAGTTTTAACATTAATAGGATTACCTGAGATATAATGTTTGATTCTTTGACCGTTCACCACCCTCGGACTTGTGCCTTCGAAGTTGTTGATTTTTATGGCACCGAAACAATAGACCTCCTCAATAACGTGAGGGCCTTCCCATTTAGAGAGAAGTTTTCCTGCAAAAAATCTTAAACGAGAGTTGAATAGCAACACATAATCACCTACGTTAAACTCATGCTTTTGTATCCTTCTGTCATGCCATCTTTTATCTTTTTCTTAAAACAACTTGGCATTCTCATAAGCCTGGGTTCTCCATTCATCGAGTTTGCTAATATCAAATAACCTCTTCTCACCGGCAAGTTGGAAATCATAATTGAGCTCTTTAATATCCTAATATGCCTTATGTTCAAGTTCGAGAGGTAAGTGACATGCTTTTCCATAAACCATTTTATACGGAGTCATACCCATAGGATTCTTATATGTAGTTCTATAGGCCCATAATGCATCATCAAGTTTCTTGGACCAATTCTTCCTAGATCTATTGACAGTCTTTTGCAAAATTAATTTGAGCTCTCTATTGCTCAACTCTACTTGACCACTAGACTGCGGGTAATAAGGAGATGCAATTCTATGATTAACATCATACTTAGCAAGCATTTTACTAAAAGCTCCATGAATAAAATGTGAGCCACCATCAGTCATGAGATATTTAGGGACTCCAAACCTCATAAAATAAACTTCTTTAAGCATCTTAATAGAGGTGTTATGATCAACACTACTAGTTGGAATAGCTTCTACCCACTTAGCAACATAATCAACAGCAACTAAAATATGTGTATATCCATTAGAGGCAGGAAAAGGTCCCGTGTAATCGAAGCCCCAAACATCAAATGGTTCAATAACAAGAGAATAATTCATAGGCATTTCTTGATGTCTACTAATATTACCAATTCTTTGACATTCATCACAAGGCAAGACAAACTTACGGGCATCTTTGAAGAGAGTAGGCCAATAAAAACAAGATTGCAATACCTCATGTGCAGTTCTATCTCTAGCGAGGTGTCCTCCATATGGTTCAGAGTGACACTTGCGTAGGATATATTCCTGTTCATGCTCAGGTACACAACGTCTAATAACACCATCTAATCCTTCTTTATAAAGGTGTGGGTCATCCCAGAAGTAATGTCTTAAATCATAAAATAACTTTTTTGTTTTCCTGGCATGTGCAACTAGGTGGTATAAATTTAGCAACAATGTAATTAGCATAATCAGCATACCATGGAGCACTACTAGAAGCATTTATGACCGCTAATTGTTCATCAGGAAAGCTATCATCAATAGGTAGTGGGTCATCAAGAACATTCTCTAACCTAGACAAATTGTCTGCAACGGGGTTCTCAGCTCCCTTTCTATCAATAATATGCAAATCAAATTCTTGGAGCAAGAGAACCCATCTAATAAGTCTAGGTTTAGCATCTTTCTTTTCCATAAGATATTTAATAGCAGCATGATCAGTGTGAATAGTTACTTTAGAATCAACAATATAAGGTCTGAACTTATCACATGCAAATACAACTGCTAAGAATTCTTTCTCAGTAGTAACATAATTTCTATGAGTAGTATCTAGAGTTTTACTAGCATATTGAATAACATTTAGTTTCATATCAACTCTTTTCCCTAGAACATCATCTACAGCATAATCGCTAGCATCACACATAATTTCAAAGGGTAAATTCCAATCAGGTGGCTGAACAATAGGTGCAATGATCAAAGCTTTCTTAAGTATTTCAAAAGCTTCTACACAATCATCATCAAAGACAAAAGGAATATATTTTTGCAATAAATTAGTCAGAGGCCTAGAGATTTTAGAAAAGTCCTTAATGAACCTCCTATAAAAACCGGCATGACCAAGGAAACTTCTTATACCTTTAATGCCCTTGGTACACGGCATCTTTTCAATAGCATCAACTTTAGCTTTATCAACTTCAATACCTCTTTCAGAAATCTTATGCCCCAAGACAATACCTTCATTAACCATAAAAGTGGCACCTTTCCCAATTCAAGACGAGACTAGTGCCTTCACATCTCTGCAAAACCCGATAAAGGTTGCTCAAGCAATCATCAAAAGAGGATCCATAAACGAAGAAATCATCCATGAATACCTCACAAATCTTTTCACAAAAGTCAGAGAATATAGCCATCATGCATCTTTGAAATGTAGTAGGTGCATTACATAAACCAAAAGGCATGCGTCTATAAGCAAAAGTACCAAAAGGGCAAGTAAAAGTAGTCTTTGCTTGATCATCCGCTGACACAGATATTTGAGAGAAACTAGAATAACCATCTAGAAAGCAGAAATGTGTATGTTTGAATAGTCTTTCTAGCATTTGATCAATAAAAGGTAAAGGGTAATGATCTTTCTTAGTAGCTTTATTTAATTTACAGAAATCAATTACCATCCTATAACCTGTAATAATTCTTTGTTGGATCAATTCATCTTTATCATTAGGAACGACAGTAATACCTCCCTTCTTAGGGACACAATGGACAGGACTTACCCACTCACTATCAGCAATGGGATAAATTATACCTGCCTCAAGGAGCTTTAGTATTTCCTTTCTTACCACTTCTTTCATCTTAGGATTTAACCGTCGTTGATGATCTCTAACTGGTTTGGCGTCTTCGTCCAATTTAATTTTTTGTTGGCATAGAGTGGGACTAATGCCCTTAAGATCATCAAGAGTATATCCAATAGCAGCACGGTGCTTCTTCAGAGTTTTCAATAATCTTTCCTCTTCCTACTCTGAAATGTTAGCACTAATAATAACAGGATATACCTTCTTTTCATCAAGATAAGCATATTTAAGAGTATCGGGTAAAGGTTTAAGCTCAAACACGGGATCACCCTTGGGTGGAGGAGGATCCCCTAGGATTTCAACAGGTAAGTTGTGTTTCAAAATAGGACCCTGTTTAAGGAATACTTCATCTATTTCCCTTCTTTCATTCATAAACATATCATTTTCATGGTCTATCAAATATTGTTCTAACGGATCAGTAGGAGGCCCGGCAATAGAAGCAAGACCAATAATTTCATCCTTACTAGGCAATTCTTTATCATGGGGTTGTCTATGAAGTTTAGCAAAATTAAACTCATGTGTCGTATCCCCCAGGCCAATTGTAACAACATCCTTTTCACAATCAATCTTAGCATTAACAGTATTCAAGAAGGGTCTACCAAATATAATGGGAAAAAATCTATCTTGTGGGGAACCAAGCACAAGAAAATCAGCAGGGTATTTAACTTTCCCACACAAGACTTCAACATCTCTAACAATCCCAATTGGTGAAATGGTATCTCTATTGGCAAGCTTAATTGTAACATCAATATCTTCTAACTCAGTGGGTGCAATATCATGCATAATTTCTTTGTATAAGGAAATAGGTATCGCACTCGCACTAGCACCCATATCACATAAGCCATGATAACAATGATCTCCTATTTTAACAAAAATAACAGGCATGCCTACAACAGGTCTATGTATCTTAGCATCGGGTCTAGCAATATTAGCACCTTCCTCACAGAAGTAAATAACATGCCCATCAATATTATCAGCCAAGAGATCTTTAACCATAGCAATACTAGGTTCAACTCTAATTTTCTCAGGTGGTGTAGGTGTTCTAGTATTACTTTTACGAACCACAGTTGAAGCTTTAGCATGATCTTTTATCCTAACAGGGAAAGGTGGTTTCTCAACATAAGTAGTAGGAACAATAGGATCATTATAAGTGATAATCTTTTCTTCAACTGTAATAGGTGCAACTACTTTTACTTCAATGGGGGGATTATATTTAAACCACTTCTCCTTAGGGATACCAACGTGAGTAGCAAAAGATTCACAGAAAGAAGCTACTATCTCAGAGTTAAGTCCATATTTAGTGCTAAATCCACGAAAAGCATCGGTATCCATAAAAGAATTAACACAATCAAACTTAGGTGTCATACCTGACTCTTTACCATCGTCGGAACCCCAATCTTCAGAGTTGCATTTAATTCTTTCCGATAAGTCCCACTTGAATTCAATAGTTTTCAGCATATAAGAACCAACACAAGAAGTATCGAGCATGGTGCGATCATTGAAAGAAAGCCGAGCATAAAATTTTTGAATAATCATTTCTCTTGAGAGCTCATGATTGGGGCATGAATATAACATTGACTTAAGCCTCCCCCAAGCTTGAGCGATGCTTTCTCCTTCGCGAGGCCAAAAATTATATATATAATTACGATCACAATGAACAAGATGCATAGGATAAAACTTCTGGTGAAATTCCAGCTCCAATCGTTTATAGTTCCAAGACCTCGTATCATCACATAGCCTATAACATGTCAATGCATCTCCCTTCAAAGATAAAGGGAAGACCTTCCTCTTAATAACATCATCGGGTATACCTGGAAGCTTAAATAATCCACAAACTTCATCCACATAGATAAGGTGTAAATCGGGATGCAATGTTCCATCTCCTGCAAAGGGATTAGCTAGCAGTTTCTATATCATACTCGAAGGAATTTCAAAGTAAACATTTTCAGTAGGTTCAGTAGGTTGAGGAGCAACTCTTTGCTCTACTGGTCGGGGTGAAGATACCCCGAACAAGCCCCTCAAAGGATTAGTTTTCATAGTAACAAGTGACAGAAAATTTCAGCACACTATATAAATGTTTCCTTACCAAGTTCCACTCACCAAAGGCGCTTCACTCCCCGGCAACAGCGCCAGAAAAGAGTCTTGATGACCCACAAGTATAGGGGATCTATCGTAGTCCTTTCGATAAGTAAGAGTGTCGAACCCAACGAGGAGCAGAAGAAAATGACAAGCGGTTTTCAGTAAGGTATTCTCTGCAAGAACTGAAATTGTAGGTAATAGATAGTTTTGTGATACGATAATTTGTAATGGTAACAAGAAATGAAAGTAAATAAGGTGCAGAAATATGGCCCAATCCTTTTTGTAGCAAAGGGCAAGCCTGGGCAATTTCTTATAATGAGAAAAGTACTCCCGAGGACACATGGGAATTATTGTCAAGCTAGTTTTCACCATGCTCATATGATTCACGTTCGTTACTTTGATAATTTGATATGTGGGTGGACCGGTGCTTGGGTGCTTCCCTTTCTTGGACAAGCATCCCACTTATGATTAACCCCTATTGCAAGCATCCGCAACTACAAAAGAAGTATTAAGGTAAACCTAACCATAGCTTGAAACATATGGATCCAAATCAGCCCCTTACGAAGCAACGCATAAACTAGGGTTTAAGTTTCTGTCACTCTAACAACCCATCATCTACTTATTACTTCCCAATGCCTTCCTATAGGCCCAAACAATGGTGAAGTGTCATGTAGTCGACGTTCACATAACACCACTAGAGGAAAGACAACATACATCTCATCAAAATATCGAACGAATACCAAATTCACATGACTACTAATAGCAAGACTTCTCCCATGTCCTCAGGAACAAACGTAACTACTCACAAAGCATATTCATGTTCATAATTAGAGGGGTATTAATATGCATTAAGGATCTGAACATATGATCTTCCACCAAATAAACCAACTAGCATCAACTACAAGGAGTAATCAACACTACTAGCAACCCACAGGTACCAATCTGAGGTTTTGGTACAAAGATTGGATACAAGATATGAACTAGGGTTTGAGAGGAGATGGTGCTGGTGAAGATGTTGATGGAGATTGACCCCCTCCCGATGAAAGGATCGTTTGTGATGACGATGGTGATGATTTCCCCCTCTCAGAGGGAAGTTTCCCCGGCAGAACAGCTCCGCCGGAGCCCTAAATTGGTTCCGCCAAGGTTCCGCCTCGTGGCGGTGGAGTTTCGTCATGTAAGCTTGCTTATGATTTTTTCCAGGATAAAAGACTTCATATAGCATAAGATGGGCATCGGAGGGCCACCAGGGGGCCCACGAGGCAGGGGGGCGCGCCTAGTAGGGGTGGGCGTGCCCCCACCCTCGTGGCCAGGGTGTGGGCCCCCTCTTGTACTTCTTCCGCTCAATAATTGTCATTAATTCCAAAAATGACTTTCGTGGAGTTTCAGGACTTTTGGAGCTGTGCAGAATAGGTCTCCAATATTTGCTCCTTTTCCAGCCCAGAATTCTAGCTGTCGGCATTCTCCCTCTTCATGATAAACCTTGTAAAATAAGAGAGAATAGCCATAAGTATTGTGACATAATGTGTAATAGCAGCCCATAATGCAATAAATATCGATATAAAAGCATGGTGCAAAATGGATGTATCATGCGACAAAAATTTCCTAGTTGATGGTAAGTGCTTCAGCATCAAGCTGGATGAGGGCTTCGAAGTGGATACAGTAAGTCACAACGACAAGTGTTTTTTCGTAATTAAGCATGACTTATACATGCTTCATTTGCTTCAACTTATTATTTTAAATTTTCGCTATTCTACTAGCATATCCCTGCCATGCAAGAATTTTTGTCTTGGATAAGATAGGTTTTAGTTCTAACAAAACTATGGAGGTAAAGATAGTTTACTTGAAGACCAAGCATGGTTATACCTTCAACGTCAGATTATACAATCAAGACACCTACACCCATTTTGAATGCAAAACTTGGCAAGCACTATGCAAGGCTTATGCATTTGAGCCTGATATGTTTATCACCTTTGATATTCGTCCCGAAGATGATATTGAAGGTAATAGAGACATTTGGGTCGATGTGCAGACACCTCCAGTTCTACCATTATGTGAGTTTCTCAACCATATTTATGTTCGATATTGTTTTTTCAAAAATAGTTGACAACTAATTTCTATTGATAGCTTATTTCCATTCAAGCAAACATGTCCAGCGCTTAGTAGACAGGACTGTCCACTGTCCCGGGGCTGAACTAAACTGCGAGGAGATAAGTCTATATGTTTCATGGCTTGAGGATCTTGATGCTGTCAAGAGAAATTATTTTCCTAGATTTGCAAATCTTAGTACTCAAAACGTGCGACCAATAGTGTTCGTATTGAACTATGGTCACATGTATTTAGGAAAGATGGTAAGATTTTTACTATTTGTCCTCAGTGCATCTTTTGCATACATTATTTTTTAAGCTAAACTTCATGTTGCTAAGTATGATACTATACGATGTTCTCTTCAACAGGGACTCCCGATGATAGTTGTGCCTCAATGGATCTCGACTAACGGTCGCATGTCAATTTTTAACTTATGGCCAAGACATCCTACATTGCACACGAGTGCATTCAGGATTTCTAGAACCGAGGAATGCTTAATAATAAAAGACTAGAGCAAAATTGTGAATGATCGCAGAGAAGTACTAAGAGTCAACAATCAGAAGCGCAACCCACGATTAGGAGACAGGTTCATCTGCATGCTCCAATATGATGAATCAGGAGAGCTACACATGTTCTATGCCATTTTACTTGAGAGAGAGCAGCAGGAGTGATTAGCATGCTCTTAGTACTTGTCCTCTCATGTCTGTGTTCTTCGTCCTGAACTTAATCTCAAAGAGTGATCATGTTGAACTCGATGATATCTTTCCTTCTGGTACAAAGTGAATGTTTCTTCTTTAAGTTGGCATTGGTGGTGATTAGATAGCGGTAATGACTATGATGATTAAATAGTGGTAATGACGACTATAGTGATTTTTAGCTAGCTAGTATATATACCGTTAACTTGTTGGTGATGATATATATGATGCAATAGTTTTTATATTAATATGATGATGATGATGAGTTATTATATCATTTATGAAAGAAACCGCAGATTAGTTTCAACTGGATGGATCCTAGCTAGCTAAGTGATCAAGTATATGCCATATCCATATTAATTACTTGCTCACCTAATATAAGTGATCAAGTAATATATATGGATATGGCATATATACTTTGTTCACTTAGCTAGGATCCATGCATGCATCCAGTTGAAACTAATCCGCGGTACTTTCATCTAATGATTTAACAACTCATTATAATGTAAAAACAATCTCTAAATTAAATTGAAAACACAAAACTAAAGGAAAAATAAAAAATAAAACCAAAACCCCCCGAACATTTAGTACTGATTAGTGTTACCAATCGGTACTATAGGTCTCCCCACACCCGGCCCTGGCTCGTGCCACGTGGGTGCACTTTAGTGGCGGTTCGTGTCGAACCAGTACTAAAGGGGGGACCTTTAGTCCCCACCCTTTAGTGCCGGTTACAGAACCGGCACTAAAAGCCCTTACAAACCGGTGTTATAGCCCGGTTCTGCACTAGTGTGAGTATTGGGCAACTGGATGAGGTGGGCTACAAGGTACGCATCAATGATGGTGTGATGCAGATTCGGGAGCCAAGCAAGAAGCTCCTGGCAAAGGTGGTGCGCGCGCCCAACAGGCTGTATGTGCTTGACCTCAACATAGCACATGCAGTTTGTTTGGCGGTGCGTGGCAAGGAAGACGCCTGGCGTTGGCACGCCAGGCTTGGGCATGTCAACATGGTGGCGCTGCGCAAGATGGCTCGGGAGGAGCTTGTGCATGGGCTACCAATGGTGGAGCAGGTGGATCAGCTCTGCGAGGCGTGCCTGGCCGGGAAGCATCAGCGCTCTTTGTTCCCAGAGAAGACCGAGTACCGTGCACGGTGCATTCTGGAGCTTGTGCATGGGGACTTGTGTGGGCCTATCTTACCAGCGACGCCAAGCGGGAACTCCTACTTCCTTCTGCTGGTGGATGAAAAGAGCAGGTACATGTGGGTGGCACCTCTGCCATCCAAGGATCGTGCAGCTACTACGATCAAGGTGATTCAGGCGCAGGCTGAAGGTGAGTCCGAGCTGAAGCTGGGGGCGCTCCCGACTGACAGAGGAGGTGAATTCAACTCAATCGAGTTTGGAGAGTACGGCACGGCTGGGGGAGTTCGTCGTCAACTCACTGCTCCCTACAGCCCACAGCAAAATGGAGTTGTTGAGCGCCGGAATGGCACGGTGGTGGCCATGGCACGCAGCATGCTGAAGGCAAAGAAGCTACTAGCTGGTTCTGGGGTGAGGCAGTCAACACTGTTGTGTACATCTTGAATCGGTGCCCGACGAAGGGAGTGGAAGGCATGACTCCATTTGAAGCTTGGCACGGGAAGAAGCCAGCAGTTCATCACCTGAAGACCTTCGGTCGCATCGTCTATGTGTGGAACACCAAGCCGCACCTTCAGAAGCTGGAAGACCATGGACGGAAGATGATCTTCGTCGGCTATGATCACGGCACCAAGGCATTTCGGGCTTACGACCCTGAGACGCGTCGCGTTCATGTGTCGAGAGATGTGGTGTTCGATGAAGAAGCCCAGTGGAACCGAGAGGAAGGCGAGGAGGCGTCGGCGACGACCTATGGCGATGACATATTCACTCTCGAGTACACTTCGCCATACTCGGGTGGTGAGCTGGGCGGCGGTCTGGAGGAGGACTCAGCCACACCGGCGACACCGACAACTCCCCCTACTTCTACACCAACATAGCAGGGGAGCTCTGAAGAAGCTACAGCGACTCTAGAAGACGTACAGTTCGTGTCCCGCATTAGGATCCTGGAGAGGCGCTGGATGCTGAACACGATGAGGATGCGCCTCTGAGGTTCCGGGCAATGGAGGATGTCGTGGGCCCAGGTACGCCGCTCGGCTATGTTGTGCATGATTTGGGAGCTGGTAGGCTGCTAGTGGTGAGTGCAGAGGAGGCGGCGTCAGTGAAACAAGCAATGGAGGAGTCTTGTTGGCATCAGGCAATGGAGGAGGAGTTGAAGTCACTTGAAGACAACAAGACATGGTCACTTACTGAACTTCCTCAAGGTAGAGAAGCCATTGGTCTCAAATGGGTTTTTAAGGTGAAGAAGGATGAAAATGGGAAGATTGTAGGATACAAAGCTCGACTGGTGGTGAAGGGGTATACACAGAGAGAGGGAATTGACTATACAGAGGTGTTTGCACCTGTGGCTAGAATGGAGACAGTGAGGCTGTTGTTAGCTTTAGCAGCAGATGAAGGCTGAGAAGTTCACCATATGGATGTCAAGACAACTTTTCTGAATGGTGATATCCAAGAAGAAGTTTATATACAGCAGGCCCCTGGTTTTGCAGTACCTGGCTAGGAACACAAGGTGTTCAAGCTTCACAAGGCCTTGTATGGGTTACACGAGGCACCTCAAGCTTGGAATCAGAAGCTAGATGAAGAATTGGTGAATATGGGGTTTGAGAAGTATCCATCTGAACATGCCATGTATTGCGGAAGACCAGGTGCAGACAGGCTGATAGTTGGTGGTGTATGTTGATGATCTGGTGATCAATGGGGCCAACGACAACAACATTAAGAAGTTCAAGGCACAGATGGCTAAAGTGTTCAAGATGAGTGACCTTGGATTTCTCACTTTCTATCTGGGAATTGAAGTGAATCGGGAGGAAGATGGGATCACTCTGTCTAAAGGGAGCTATGCAAGGAAAATACTGGAGAAGGGAGGAATGCTGGAATGCAATCTTGTTCAGGTGCCCATGCAGGCTAAGCTGAAGTTGAGAAGCAAAGGAGACAATCCCTATGTTGATGCAACTGAGTATATGAGTTTGATAGGAATCTTGAGGTACTTAGTGAACACAAGACCTGATCTGGCATTCTTAGTTGGTTATGTGAGCAGGTTTATGGAGAAACCTCAAGAAGAGCACCTTGTAGCTGTGAAGCAAATCTTGAGATACATTGCTAGAACAGCAGATGAAGGTGTGTTCTATCCAAGGAGAGGAGGGAAGACAACACTAGAAGGGTTTAGTGACAGCGATCTTGCAGGGTGTTTGGATAGCAGAAAAAGCACCTCTGGAGTTCTCTTCTTTCTTGGTGAAAGTCCAATCAGCTGGCAATCCTCTAAGCAGAAAGTAGTAGCTCTTTCAAGTTGTGAGGCTGAATACATTGCAGCTACTACTACAGCATGTTAGGGTGTGTGGTTGGCAAGGGTACTGGCTGAAGTTCAGGGAACAAAAGCAAGTAAGCCAGTGTTGAGAGTGGACAACAAGTCCACAATTTCTCTAGTCAAGAATCCTGCACATCATGATCGGACTAAGCACATAGAGCTGAAATACCATGCAATCCGTGATTATGTGCAGAAGGGGCTGATTGAGGTGAAGTTCATTAGAACTAGTGAGCAGCTTGGTGATGTGCTCACAAAGCCACTTTGCAAGACCAAGTTTGATGACAATCATGTCGCACTTGTAGGAGATCGTGTGTGTCTCCATCTGTTGTAATTTCCTTTCTACTTAAACAATAGAGTCCCAATGCAAAAGCTGCCAGTTGCAGCACCAAATGAGAACATGTTCCAGGGTGTGTTTGCGTGAGTTATCGTGTTGTGGCCGCAGGTGCTCGTCGGCGACGTGTAGGAGGCAGTCGCTACTCCGGCGAGCTCTGACACAGACAGCAAATCCAAAATCACTAAGAGGCGATCTTGTAGCGAAACTCCCTAACTTCTCAATATTTTTTCAGGATAAAAGACAGCAGCAAACAACAAAAAGCACAACACAATGCATGGTCCGAGCTCAAACAACAGCAACTTCCCAAGAATCCGGGAAGAATAAAGGATCCTACTGACCTGAAGAAGGAGAAAGGAGCAGCTGAAGAGGGTACCGGCAGGAGCTGGGAGTGGAGGAGGCGCCACTACAGCCGGGCTCTTGTCTCTTTCACTTCCCTTTAGATGGTGTACGCACTCGTGGTACTCCAAATTCATCCCCTAAAAGAGAATATTCTGTCTAGTCATCAAGATTCTTCAATTCGGTTTTAATTTTCCCGCACCTGTCGTCCCCTAAATCTCATACTCCATACCAACTTTTTCATATTTTATTCATCCAATCTCCAACTACCCTCCCTCCTATTTCTCTCCCTCCCCTGCTTTTCTTCTTTCCCGTCCTACCCTGTTCCCCGTCCAGCCCTGCCCACCGGTGGCCTTCCTCCCGCGCCTGCCCACCGGTGGCCTTCCTCTCTCTCGCCCGCCGCTGGTCATCGAAGGAGCAGGGGCCCCGCCGCCATAGGGTGGTGGCCTCCCTCCTCCGGTCGGATGAGCTCCCGAGATGGCGCGCCAGGGGAAGCCGATGGCGCCTTCCTCCTACCTGCGGACGCCGGTGAGGCGCGCAGCGCCGTCCGTCCTTCCGGCCAAGCTGTAGCTCCAGGATACTGCGGTGCGACGCGGCCACCCGCGCGCCAGCCCGCCCTCTCTCTCTCTCTATCTCTCCCCCTCCCTCGGAACGGCGTGGGGGAGATCTCCTTCGCCTCTGGCCTCCTCACCCTTCTCCGCGCCTGGCACCTCGATCTTCGCCCTCCCCTGCTCTGCGCCACCGTGGACCCGCGGCGCCTCTCCCTCTCTGACCGGAGTAGCGGGGTGGCGGACGGCCGCGTGTTGGAGCTCCCTCCTCGGCCGGCGGTGCGCGGGGAAGAGGTGTCGGGTGGTCTCCCTCCTCGAGCTCCCACGGGCCCGGCAGCCTCGAGCTCGGAGAGGAGGCGCGGTAGGAAGGGAGTTCCTCACGACAGATGTGGAAGAAGAGCTTGCTGATTTGGCTGCATACACCTCGAGCTCCTCCTCGAGCCACCATGGAGAGCTCCTTCCTCCCTCGCGGAGCTCCGCGCGGCGGGAGCTCCCGTTCGCCCCTCCCCGCGGCTGTGTGACGGCCAGTACACAGCGGCGTTGAGGAGCTCTAGAGATCTATCTCGGCGGGATTCCGGCTAGCTTGCCGACGTCGTCCTCCATCGACTCGGCCGGCGGCTCGAGGGCGGAGCTCGCGTGCCCCTCCTTCCTCACCTCCCCATCTCTCTATCAGACGGCCGGCTGCTCTGCACTGCGGATGCTTGCTCTGCTCCGTCCCGCCGCCCGGTGGTTGGGGAATGGCGTGCGGGGTGTGCGGGCCCGCGCCACGTCCGCTCCTCCGGACGTACTGGGAGCCCGCCAGGAATGGCGGAAATGGGACGGTACGCAAGCGTTGCGTACCGCCCGTCTCCCAGCACCACCTGTTGGAAATATGCCCTAGAGGCAATAATAAATTGGTTATTATTATTATATTTCCTTGTTCATGATAATCGTTTATTATCCATGCTATAATTGTATTGATAGGAAACTCAGATACATGTGTGGGTACATAGACAACACCATGTCCCTAGTAAGCCTCTAATTGACTAGCTCGTTGATCAATAGATGGTTACGGTTTCTTGACCATGGACAT
This sequence comes from Triticum dicoccoides, assembly GCF_002162155.2. Taxonomy (NCBI): domain Eukaryota; kingdom Viridiplantae; phylum Streptophyta; class Magnoliopsida; order Poales; family Poaceae; genus Triticum; species Triticum dicoccoides. Next base: position 575,597,251 of record NC_041381.1, on the reverse strand, counting down.
TGGATGTCATTGATAACGGGATCACATCATTAGGAGAATGATGTGATGGACAAGACCCAATCCTAAGCCTAGCACAAAGATCGTAGTTCATATGCTAAAGCTTTTCTAATGTCAAGTATCATTTCCTTAGACCATGAGATTGTGCAACTCCCGGATACCGTAGGAATGCTTTGGGTGTACCAAACGTCACAAGGTAACTGGGTGGCTATAAAGGTGCACTACAGGTATCTCCGAAAGTGTCTGTTGGGTTGGCACGAATCGAGACTGGGATTTTTCACTCCGTGTAAACGGAGAGGTATCTCTGGGCCCACTCGGTAGGACATCATCATAATGTGCACAATGTGACCAAGGGGTTGATCACGGGATGATGTGTTACGGAACGAGTAAAGAGACTTGCTAGTAACGAGATTGAACAAGGTATCGGGATACCGACGATCGAATCTCGGGCAAGTACAATACCGCTAGACAAAGGGAATTGTATACGGGATCGATTGAGTCCTTGACATCGTGGTTCATCCGATGAGATCATCGTGGAACATGTGGGAGCCAACATGGGTATCCATATCCCGCTGTTGGTTATTGACCGGAGAACGTCTCGGTCATGTCTGCATGATTCCCGAACCCGTAGAGTCTACACACTTAAGATTCGATGACGCTAGGGTTATAAAGGAAGTTTGTATGTGGTTACCGAATGTTGTTCGGAGTCCCGGATGAGATCCCGGACATCACGAGGAGTTCCGAAATGGTCCGGAGGTAAAGATTTATATATGGGAAGTCCTGTTTTGGTCACCGGAAAGGTTTCGGGTTTTTCCGGTAACGTACCGGGACCACCGGGAGGGTCCCGGGGGTCCACCAAGTGGGGCCACCAACCCCGGAGGGCTGCATGGGCCAAGTGTGGGAGGGGACCAGCCCCAGATGGGCTGGTGCGCCCCCCACAGGGCCCAAGGCGCAGGGAAGTGGGGGAAGGGGGCAAACCCTAGGGCAGATGGGCCCTAAGGCCCACCCTAGGTGCGCCTCCCCCCTCTCCCCTTCTGGCCGCCACCCAGATGGGATCTGGGGGCTGCCGCCACCCCTGGGGAGGGAACCCTAGAGGGGGGCGCAGCCCCCTCCCCTCCCCCTATATATACTTGAGGGTTTTGGGGCTGCCAACACATGAGTTTCACCTCTTCTTGGCGCAGCCCTACCTCTCTTCCTCCTCCTCTCCCGCGGTGCTTGGCGAAGCCCTGCAGGATTGCCACGCTCCTCCACCACCACCACGCCGTTGTGCTGCTGCTGGACGGAGTCTTCCTCAACCTCTCCCTCTCTCCTTGCTGGATCAAGGCGTGGGAGACGTCACCGGGCTGTACGTGTGTTGAACGCGGAGGTGTCGTCCGTTCGGCACTCGGATCTCCGGTGATTTGGATCACGTCGAGTACGACTCCTTTAACCCCGTTGTCTTGAACGCTTCCGCTTAGCGATCTACAAGGGTATGTAGATGCACTCTCCTTCCCCTAGTTGCTGGTTTCTCCATAGATAGATCTTGGTGACACGTAGGATAATTTTGAATTTCTGCTACATTCCCCAACAGTGGCATCATGAGCTAGGTCTATTGTATAGATTCTTTGCACAAGTAGAACACAAAGTAGTTGTGGGCGTTGATTTTGTTCAATATGCTTACCGTTACTAGTCCAATCTTGTTTTGACGGTATTGTGGGATGAAGCGGCCCGGACCGACCTTACAGGTACACTTACGTGAGACAGGTTCCACCGACTGACACGCACTTGGTGCATAAGGTGGCTAGCGGGTGCCAGTCTCTCCCACTTTAGTCGGAATGGATTCGATGAAAAGGATCCTTATGAAGGGTAAACAGCAATTGACATATCACGTTGTGGTTTTTACGTAGGTAAGAAACGTTCTTGCTAGAAACCCATAGCAGCCACGTAAAACATGCAAACAACAATTAGAGGACGTCTAACTTGTTTTTGCAGGGTATGCTATGTGATGTGATATGGCCAAGAAGAATGTGATGAATGATATGTGATGTATGAGATTGATCATGTTCTTGTAATAGGAATCACGACTTGCATGTCGATGAGTATGACAACCGGCAGGAGCCATAGGAGTTGTCTTTATTTATTGTATGACCTGCGTGTCATTGAACAACGCCATGTAATTACTTTACTTTATTGCTAACCGGTAGCCATAGTAGTAGAAGTAATAAGTTGGCGAGACAACTTCATGGAGACACGATGATGGAGATCATGATGATGGAGATTATGGTGTCATGCCGGTGACGATGATGATCATGGAGCCCCGAAGATGGAGATCAAAAGGAGCAATATGATATTGGCCATATCATGTCACTATTTGATTGCATGTGATGTTTATCATGTTTATGCATCTTATTTGCTTAGAACGACGGTAGTAAATAAGATGACCCCTCATTAAAATTTCAAGAAAGTGTTCCCCCTAACTGTGCACCGTTGCGAAAGTTCGTCGTTTCGAAGCACCACGTGATGATCGGGTGTGATAGATTCTTACTTTCACATACAACGGGTGTAAGCCAGATTTACACACGCGAAACACTTAGGTTAACTTGACGAGCCTAGCATGTACAGACATGGCCTCGGAACACAAGAGACCGAAAGGTCAAGCATGAGTCGTATAGTGGATACGATCAACATGAAGATGTTCACCGATGATGACTAGTCCGTCTCACGTGATGATCGGACACGGCCTAGTTGACTCAGATCATGTAATCACTTAGATGACTAGAGGGATGTCTATCTGAGTGGGAGTTCATGAGATGAACTAAATTATCCTGAACATAGTCAAAAGATCTTTGCAAATTATGTCGTAAGCTCGCGCTTTAGTTCCACTATTTAGATATGTTTCTAGAGAAAATATAGTTGAAAGTTGACAGTAGCAATTATGCGGACAGTAGAAGGCTTATGTCCTTAATGCACCGCTCGGTGTGCTGAACCTCGAACGTCGTCTGTGGATGTTGCGAACATCTGACATACACGTCTTGATAACTATGTGATAGTTCAGTTAAACGGTTTAGAGTTGAGGCACCAAAGATGATTTAGAAACGTCGCGGAACATATGAGATGTTTCGAGGGCTGAAATTGGGATTTCAAGCTCGTGCCCACGTCAAGAGGTATAAGACCTCCGACAATTTTCTTAGCCTGCAAACTAAGGGAGAAAAGCTCAATCGTTGAGCTTGTGCTCAGATTGTCTGAGTGCAACAATCACTTGAATCGATTGGGAGTTGATCTTCCTGATGAGATAGTGATGTTTCTCCAAAGTCATTGCCACCAAGCTGCTAGAAGCTTCGTGATGAACTATAACATATTAGGGATAGATATGATGATCCTTGAGCTATTCGCAATGTTCAACACCGCGAATGTAGAAATCAAGAAGGAGCATCAATTGTTGATGGTTAGCGAAACCACTAGTTTCAAGAAGGGCAAGGGCAAGAAGGGGTACTTCATGAAACGACAAATCAGTTGCTGCTCCAGTGAAGAAACCCAGGGTTGAACCCAAAACCGAGACTAAGTGCTTTTGTAATAAGGGGAACGGCCACTGGAGCAGAATTACCCTAGATACTTGGTAGATAAGAAGGCTGGCAAGGTCGATAGAAGTATATTGGATATACATTATGTTAACGTGTACTTTACTAGTACTCCTAGTAGCACCAGGGTATTAGATACCGGTTCGGTTGCTAAGTGTTAGTAACTCGGAATAAAAGCTATGGAATAAACGGAGACTAGCTAAAGGTGAGCTGACGATATGTATTGGAAGTGTTTCCAAGGTTGATGTGATCAAGCATCGCACGCTCCCTCTATCATCGAGATTTGGTGTTTGCGTTGAGCATAGACATGATTGGACTATGTCTATCGCAATACGGTTATTCATTTAAGGAGAATAATGGTTACTCTGTTTATTTGAATAATACCTTCAATGGTCTTGCACCTAAAAAAATGGTTTATTGAATCTCGATCGTAGGGATACACATTTTCATGCCAAAAGATATAAGATAGTAATGATAGTACCACTTACTTGTGGCACTGCCATGTAAGTCATATTGGTGTAAAACGCATGAAGAAGCTCCATGTTGATGGATCTTTGACTCACTCGTTTTTGAAAAGTTTGAGACATGCGAACCATGTCTATTGGTGTATACGCATGAAGAAACTTCATGCAGATGGATCGTTTGGACTCACTTGATTTTGAATCACTTGAGATATGCAAATCATACCACATGGGCAAGATGACTGAAAAGCCTCGGTTTCAGTGAGATGGAACAAGGTAGCAACTTGTTGGAAGTAACACATTTTGATGTGTGCAGTCCAATGAGTGTTGAGGCATGCAGTGAATATCGTTATGTTCTTACTTCACAGATGATTCGAGTAGATGTTGAGTATATTTACTTGATGAAACACAAGTCTGAATTATTGAATGGTTCAAGTAATTTCAGAGTGAAGTTGAAGATCATTGTGACAAGAGGATAAAATGCCTATGATATGATCATAGAGATGAGTATCTGAGTTACAAGCTTTGGCACGCAATTAAGACATTGTGGAAATTGTTTCACAACCAATACCGCCTGGAACACCATAGTGTGATGGTGTGTCCGAACATCATAGTTGCACCCTATTGGATATGGTGTGTACCATGATGTCTCTTATCGAATTACCACTATTATTCATGGGTTAGGCATTAGAGACAACCGCACTCACTTTGAATAGGGTACCACGTAATTCCGTTGAGATGACACCATTTGGAGAAACCTAAGTTGTCGTTTCTTAAAAGTTTGGGGCTGCGACGCTTATGTGAAAAAGTTTCAGGTTGATAAGCTCGAACCCAAAGCGGATAAAATGCATCTTCATAGGACACCCAAAACAGTTGGGTATACCTCCTAATTCAGATCCGAAAGCAATAGGGATTGTTTCTTGAATCGGGTCCTTTCTCGAGGAAAGGTTTCTCTCGAAAGAATTGAGTGGGAGGATGGTGGAGACTTGATGAGGTTATTGAACCGTCACTTCAACAAGTGTGTAGCAGGGCACAGGAAGTTGTTCCTGTGGCACCTACACCAATTGAAGTGGAAGCTTATGATAGTGATCATGAAACTTCGGATCAAGTCACTACCGAACCTCGTAGGACGACAAGGACGCGTACTACTTCAGAGTGGTACGCAATCCTGTCTTAGAGGTCATGTTGCTAGAAAACAATGAACCTACGAGCTATGGAGAAGTGATGGTGGGCTCGGATTCCGACGAATGGCTCGAGGCCATAAAATCCGAGAAAGGATCCATGACTTTGGAAGAACTACTTGATGGTCGTAAGGCTATTGGGTACAAATGGATTTTAGAAGAAGACAGACAATGATGGTAAGAATCACCATTAAGAAAGCTCGACTTGTCGTTAAGATGTTTTCCGACAAGTTCAAGGAGTTGACTACGGTGAGGCTTTCTCACTCGTAGCGATGCTAAGAGTCTGTTGGAAATGGATTAGCAGTTACTGCATTATTTATGAAATCTTGCAGGTAGGATGTCAAAACATTCTTTCCTCGACGATATCCTTGAGGAAAGGTTGTATGTGATACAACCAGAAGGTTTTGTCAATCCTAAAGAACGCTAACGAATATGCAAAACTCTAGCAATCCTTCTAAGGACTGGAGTAAGCATCTCGGAGTTGGAACGTACGCTTTGATGAGATGATAAAAGATTTTGGGTTTATACAAAAGTTTATGAGAAACTTGTATTTCCAAAGAAGTGAGTGGGAGCACTATGGAATTTCTGATGAGTATATGTTGTTGACATATTGTTGATCAGAAATGATGTAGAATTTCTAGAAAGCATATAGGGTTATTTGAAAAGTGTTTTTCAAGGGAAAACCTGGATTAGGCTACTTGAACAATAAGCATCAAGATCTATAAGATAGATCAAAAATGCTTAATAATACTTTCAAATGAGCACATACCTTGACATGATCTTGAAGGTGTTCAAGATGGATCAGTCAAAGAAAGGAGTTCTTGCCTGAGTTGTAAGGTATGAAGTTAAGAGTTAAAGCTCGACCACGGCAGAAGAAAGACAAAGGACGAAGGCCGTCCCCTACGCTTCAGACGTAGGCTCTATAGTATGCTATGTTGTGTACCGCACCGGAAGTGTGCCTTGCCGTGAGTCAGTCAAGGGGTACAAGAATGATCCTGGAACGGATCATTGGACAGCGGTCAAAATTATCCTTAGAAGAATAAGGAAATGTTTCTTGATTATGGAGGTGATAAAGAGTTCGGCGTAAAGGGTTACGTCGATGGAAGCTTTAGCACTTATCCGAATGACTCTGAGTAGCAAACCGGATACGTATAGTGGAGCAACCATTTGAAATAGCTTCAAGTGGAACGTGGAAGCAGCATTTACAATATGACATAGAGAATTGTGAAGTACATACGGATCTGAATAATGCAGACCCGTTGACTAAAACTTCTCTCACAAGGAAAACATGATCAAACCCCAGAACTCATTGAGTCTTAATCACATGGTGATGTGAACTAGTTTAGTGACACTAGTAAACTCTTTGGATGTTGGTCACATGGCGATGTGACCTATCAGTGTTAATCACATAGCGATGTGAACTAGATTATTGACTCTAGTGCAAGTGGGAGACTGTTGGAAATATGCCCTAGAGGCAATAATAAATTGGTTATTATTATTATATTTCCTTGTTCATGATAATCGTTTATTATCCATGCTATAATTGTATTGATAGGAAACTCAGATACATGTGTGGGTACATAGACAACACCATGTCCCTAGTAAGCCTCTAATTGACTAGCTCGTTGATCAATAGATGGTTACGGTTTCCTGACCATGGACATTGGATGTCGTTGATAACGGGATCACATCATTAGGAGAATGATGTGATGGACAAGACCCAATCCTAAGCCTAGCACAAAGATCGTAGTTCATATGCTAAAGCTTTTCTAATGTCAAGTATCATTTCCTTAGACCATGAGATTGTGCAACTCCCGGATACCGTAGGAATGCTTTGGGTGTACCAAACGTCACAACGTAACTGGGTGGCTATAAAGGTGCACTACAGGTATCTCCGAAAGTGTTTGTTGGGTTGGCACGAATCGAGACTGGGATTTGTCACTCCGTGTAAACGGAGAGGTATCTCTGGGCCCACTCGATAGGACATCATCATAATGTGCACAATGTGACCAAGGGGTTGATCACGGGATGATGTGTTACGGAACGAGTAAAGAGACTTGCTGGTAACGAGATTGAACAAGGTATCGGGATACCGACGATCGAATCTCGGGCAAGTACAATACCGCTAGACAAAGGGAATTGTATACGGGATCGATTGAGTCCTTGACATCGTGGTTCATCCGATGAGATCATCGTGGAACATGTGGGAGCCAACATGGGTATCCAGATCCCGCTGTTGGTTATTGACCGGAGAACGTCTCGGTCATGTCTGCATGATTCCTGAACCCGTAGAGTCTACACACTTAAGGTTCGATGACGCTAGGGTTATAAAGGAAGTTTGTATGTTGTTACCGAATGTTGTTTGGAGTCCCGGATGAGATCCCGGACGTCACGAGGAGTTCCGAAATGGTCCGGAGGTAAAGATTTATATATGGGAAGTCCTGTTTTGGTCACCGGAAAGGTTTCGGGTTTTTCCGGTAACGTACCGGGACCACCGGGAGGGTCCCGGGGGTCCACCAAGTGGGGCCACCAACCCCGGAGGGCTGCATGGGCCAAGTGTGGGAGGGGACCAGCCCCAGGTGGTCTGATGCGCCCCCCACAGGGCCCAAGGCGCAGGGAAGTGGGGGAAGGGGGCAAACCCTAGGGCAGATGGGCCCTAAGGCCCACCCTAGGTGCGTCTCCCCCCTCTCCCCTTCTGGCCGCCACCCAGATGGGATCTGGGGGCTGCCGCCACCCCTGGGGAGGGAACCCTAGAGGGGGGCGCAGCCCCCTCCCCTCCCCCTACATATACTTGAGGGTTTTGGGGCTGCCAACACATGAGTTTCACCTCTTCTTGGCGCAGCCGTACCTCTCTTCCTCCTCCTCTCCCGCGGTGCTTGGCGAAGCCCTGCAGGATTGCCACGCTCTTCCACCACCACCACGCCGTTATGCTGCTGCTGGAGGGAGTCTTCCTCAACCTCTCCCTCTCTCCTTGCTGGATCAAGGCGTGGGAGACATCACCGGGCTGTACGTGTGTTGAACGCGGAGGTGTCGTCCGTTCGGCACTCGGATCTCCGGTGATTTGGATCACGACGAGTACGACTCCTTCAACCCCGTTGTCTTGAACGCTTCCGCTTAGCGATCTACAAGGGTATGTAGATGCACTCTCCTTCCCCTCGTTGCTGGTTTCTCCATAGATAGATCTTGGTGACACGTAGGAAAATTTTGAATTTCTGCTACGTTCCCCAACACCACCGTCTCCACCTCTCCCACTCCCGTCTTCCCGGCGCAGGCGCTGCCGTCCCCTATACACCCCGCGACCCAGACGGTCAGCCCCGTCACACCCCTCCTCCTACTCCGACGCAGCGACCAAAGGCGCGGGGAGATGGAGGCCGGTGCCGCCGCCATCTCCTCATGGATCTGCCGGGGGACACGCGGCCGGGTCGTCCCACTGGCCCAGGGCGACAGGTGCTACTGCTCGCGCGCGTGGTTCCCGGCCACCAGCTCCCCCGAGCTTCTTCATCGTCATTGTGCTCGGGGGCCGCCCAATGAATCTCCACCGCCGGTCGGGCTATCGCGGGCTGAGGCGCGTTCGGGGATCGTCCAAGGGAGACGACGGTACTGAGGACGGGAGCGGCGCCAGGAGATGGTGGCGCGATCCCTCATCGCCTTTCCCGTCCCGAACCCAACGGATGGGGCGCGCGCACTGGATGGGACGCCGAGCACGCGATCGGGGAACGAGGAAGAGGAGAGGGGAAGAGGAGGAAAAGCCTGAATCCCATCTAACGCTAGAAAACAGATCGCCCCCGTCCATCCATAGGCCTATATAAAAACAGCGGCTGGCTAGATCCATATCGCCGCCGCAACAACCACGGAACCACCCCTCCGCCGCCGCCGCCACTCACCACCACCATCTCCTCCTCGCCGCCGCCGCACCTCCGTGTCGCCGCCGCCGCCGCCAAAAGGGAAAGATGGTCCGCGTACGCATCTTCTGCCATGCGGACCTCCAAGCCCTGCGGAACCGCTCCGATCAGCTCCTGTCTGTACAGCTCGTCTCTCTGGATTCCGTGCGCATAGCGAGCGACTCGTGTAAGCTCCTCCTCAACCTGATTGAGGGGAGGGACTATCCCAAGAAGGTCAAGCTGATTGAGCGGAGGTACTGGAACTGCCGCCAGATGGTTCTCCTCTCGCTGATAGCAGGCGTGGCGCTGGAGCTCCACAAGATCAAGCATGATCTGTATCCCCTCCTCGTTTCTCCGGAGGCCAAGCTGGAAGGGGGCTTCCTGAAAGACCTCCTACTCCTGAAGCACTCAGCACTTACGCTCGCACGTCTGGCCAAGGACGCTAAGGAAATAGTCGAAGGACATGATCAGGAGGTTGTGATCGATGGGCTCTTAGGCAAAGTTAAAAAGTTTGGCCAAGTGGTAGAGGATACCGCTGATCTGGTACTGAAGAAAGGTGCTCACAACATTGCCTGGCTTCAGGCACGTCTCCCGTCCGTTCTCGATCCGGTCGACCTTCTGTTGTTGACCCCGGTTCAGTTCCCTGATCCTCATAAGTAGACTATATATCAGCTGTTTCTTGCCAGCTCTGGACTGTTGTGATGAATTGGTATTTTTTAGGGGGCCTGGCAAACAGCTTACAACTGTAGAGGTAGTTTGCACAGCTCTCAAATGTTACCATGTTTACTCAAGGTTGAAAAAGGCGGTAGGCGTAAGCGAGGCGCTTGGCCTTCGCCTAGTGCCCAGGCGGTGCTTAAGCGCCTTAGGCGCAGCCTAGGCGGTAATATGATTTTTACTATCAGAGTGTATATGTGGTTATTATATGTGTATTTTATTAATTCAGGGCATATAAGTATGTTAACTACTAGCTACTACGATTGGAATATGGCCCTTTTGGCATATCAGTGCAATATGGAATGTTTTCTCACTCAGGTAGACAATTTCTTACTTGCTCCGCCTAGACTTCTGCTTATGCCCTAGGCGAGGCGATTGGCCATTGCCTAGCGCCTAGGCGTGCTTAAGCGCCTCCTAGGCACTGCCTTTTCCAACAGAGTGTTTACTTCTTGGAGTGGCAACACCCTTTATATTTGGATGGATTTTAAATAATTTGTATTATGGTGCTGTTTTCTCATTCTGTGCTAGGGTACAACTTGCAATTACTTTCAGTTAGGATGATTCTGTGGAATGGCAGCTCCACCACCATTCTGTGGAACGGCAGCTCCACAAATATTACGGAAAATTTTGTTACGGAAACACGGTTTTACTAATCTTTAAGATTGATATACTATTTATAGTAGCTAGCATTGTTGAACGAACGGTCTTTCCAGACTTACCGCCTTTTGCAAGTGATTTACAAGACTATTGAAGTTCACAGCTAGACCGCCACCAATCTGGAGATTGAGAATTATATGAATGTGATATGTAACTTTATTTATATATGAATGTGATAATACACGTGTTTTCCAATGTCATACAAGGTTTTTAGCTGTGCTCAATTCAAAAAGGATTTCGACAAAAAGTTTTTAGCTGTGGATATATTTGTGCTGGAAGTAAATCAGTTCATAAATATGGAAACAATCGGGGGGAAATCAAATGTTTATCCTGTTGTTTGTAAGTACATCAAACAAAAACATAGCTTTGAAGATTGTGTCTACATCCGAATGTCACTGCCAGTCACTTATTTCAGCTGCTTACTGAAATCTGGGAGATCGATGAGCTGGATCCTTGGTATGGCCCCTGCTCCTTCCCTCTCCTTCTGTGTGTTGTATCCCCATTTCACTGCCCAAACGGCATCCATCAACATCAGCTAAATAAATTAGTTTTGACAACAAGCAATCAACCACTGGGGTTAGCTACCACCATGATTTACCCAGGTACAGGTTCCATTTGTCCAGCGCTGGTTCTTTCATCACATTCTTCAGAGTCGCTAGTCGGTCCTCGATGAAACTGTTAAAATGCAACAAAGGAAAAAAAAAGACAAAATTGTCATTCCTTGATTTTCTTGAGTTTGAAGGTAGTATTATCAACAACAACAACAACAACAACAACAACAACAAAGCCTGTCAGTCCCAAACAAGTTGGGGTAGGCTAGAGCTGAAACCCAAAAGATATCGAAACCAAATCACGGTTCTAGAACGTGGATAGCTAACTTCCACGCACCCCTGTCCAGAGCTAGATCTTTGTTGAAAGCCCAATCCTTCAGATCTCTCTTCACGAACTCCTCCCAAGTCAAGAAGGTAGTATTATCCATTGCATAATTTGTATATCGAACAATGATTCCGATGAGCTAACTTTTGCTCCATGATATACAGATAATCTATCTAAGAATCAAGATAGAGGCATAGTAAAGTGATCTCCATAATGCACAAAAGATTACTTAGTTTGATTAACATGTATTCTAAGCATAGATTACCAAGTAGACAGGAAAAAAAACAGTATTATGACCAGCTCTAAGAAGTATTATGTCCCAGCTAATTGAATACATACATAAGGAATATTTATATATTGTTCGCCAGAATTTCAAATGCAGTATATGGTATTAAATTCAATCATGCAAATGATGGACTTACTGAAGTGTTAGACCCTGGTGCTGCGGCATTTGCTGCAGCTGCTGGAGAACTTTAACCTTTGGACTGAATAATGAAATCACAGAGTCGGTAAGAATATCCTTAATAAGTGAAGGAACAGCAAGAAAGTGCTCTACTAACCCAGTGCCAAGGCCATATATCCTTTCAGAGGGAATATCTACACCAGCCAGTTCTTTAAGTAGCGCTCCAGCAAATCTACTCTGAAAGACAACCAAAAAGTGATCAGTAGAAAGATTAGCTTTTCGCATTGCCTACAGTGCAGAACTGTGAAAATAAATATGAATGAATTAACTGAAAGCTCGAGACAAACTTCTAAATCATAAGTATCAAAAAATATCAATAAAGTGGTATAGCCTAAAGATGGTTGTTGGAATCATTTGTTCAGAAAAAAAATGCCCAGTTGTTCATAACATGTACATAGAACAGAAACTGAAACCATGAACCCATGACATAGAGATCACGGAAAGTTAGGTCGCACAGGAGAAAAATGTTGGAGATACCTGTTTTGTTGTGACTATGTAAAGTTCAGAGCTCGAAAGCTTTAATGCATCAGCCGTCCCAGGATAAAATCTGCAGTCACATTGGCTTGTCCATGAATTGCACAATATCCTTTGTTTGATATGTAGTATAATGAACATGAGAAACTTCAGAGTCACCACATTATTTCAACCTTTTCTGATGTGTACTAGCTGAAAAACTGAAAAGAATGTGGGAAAAGTACAGATAATACCGTCTCGGAAGAGACTTACAAGATTCTGATCATTGAAGTCAAACATTACTTTTATGTGGATCAATAAAATCAACTTAAATTGTAAGACTGAATCATACACACAAGCAGTGAACTAATAACACACATCAAAGCACATATTGCACATGCATGCCCATGGAACATGCATGCACATAAAGGGCTAGGTGGAGCCGATAATCAAGAATTATTAATTATCAAATTTATTTCCATCTTATTTGATAGCCACTAAACAATATAACATCAATTCATACAAATTAGGAAGTCATTTAATAGTTAGTCCCACTAAGATACAATGAAGCTTCTGGCACTATTTCTTAAACCATCTTTGCATGCTCTATCTAAGGGAATAGAAATGTATGATCTCTATTGCATTCATGTGGTCATGGGCTTGAGTGTTTCCGAAAGTTTTGAAGTATACTTCTCAACTGACGATAGAGCACCAACCACTAATAGTAAAAAACAAGTGTTTAGCTTAATGCAACTTAATTTCTTTGAGTGTATTGGTAAGACCAAAAAGAGGATATACACCAATTATTTCATAGATCAGTCACCTGTTAGCACCTATCCAGCCAGAAAAATCATTTTCAATCCAGTCATCCCTTACACGGCCAAAAAGATCTACAAGAGGTTCCCTATCTTCTTTCCACTCATCCATGAGAGTGGGCTTCAGTTTTGATCAGTTCTCCAATATTTCTTGGATGCTAACCCCATATGCAACCTTGGAAATATCACCTTAATATAAAAAATCGATCAGGCTAGAAGCCTATAACCATTTACCTATTCTTCTACCACCTAAGATAGGCCTTGATGTTATTTGGTCACGAATACAATACCAATGAAGCACTATAGAACTTGCTGAAGATTTTCGAACAGATGGTATCTGGATCTCAACAAGCAACCTTACAAGCAACAGGTTCTCATATCCTGTGTCTATCACTGGACGAAGCTGAAATAGCAAGAAAAATTCTAAGTAATGACTGTAAATAGTAAAATTATGAAGACGGACGGTATGTTACTCGTCATGGAACCAATATGAGAACATAATCCTATTATGCTTCATGAGGACAACAAGCTAAATTTATTCATAGCACCATTCTTTAAAAACCCTTATTTTAAAAAAGGTTGATTATTATTGGTGCTCTACTATCCATACTGATAGCAGATATCTGTAGCAAGTGGATTGTTGATATGTTTACGCAACTTTGGACAAACAAGTACTCCCTCTGTAAACTAATATAAGATGTTTTAGATAACTAAAGTAGTGATCTAAAACATCTTATATTAGTTTACGGAGGGAGTATGTCACAATACGTATGTATCAGTATATGGGATAACTTCATATAGTTGATATATGAATGAAGGGGGCAAATATTCACTTTGTTTGCTTGGTCAAAACACTATGGATGCAGTTAAGTTTTCAGCTTTCATATGTTCTGGGAAAGACAAAGTGAGGAAGGTTTGACACTCTATTATTCTGTACCAACATCCTCTCAAGTGCCCACCTGCTTACAACAACCTTAAAATTTGTTTAGATACCAACACTGTACTTCAATGCCAGGGCTCTTAGTTACCAACGAATGCACCTAAGTTTAACCCGGTTCCGGATCTGTATCTGCGCCTTGAGGAGCAGACAAACTGCACCTAAGTTTCTGCAAAGTTTCAGAATACTATGGCGGCAGGCTGATGCGTAGTGGGAATTTCACTACTAAGGGTGCATGGTGATGATTGGCGAGGAGCATTAGAGGAAGTAGATTCATAGTTGAGTATCAAAGCCCTAAGCAACAATAAGCTACTCTCTCCATTCCAATGAATAAGGTGCGCACAAATTTCCAAAGCCAACTTTGACCATAAATTGAATCAATAGTTTATATTTTTGTCACTTCAAAATTATGCCCTTAAAAAGTTCTTTCAAATATGAATTCAACAGTATAATTTTTATCACATATAGCACACATTTGGTTGGTCTAATTTATGGTCAAAGTTGAATTTTTGGATACATGCACACCTTATTCATTGGAACGGAGGGAGTAAGTTGAACTAAGTTCAGTAATTCAGGACAGGGCACAGACATCACAAAACCAGCAACATGAGCAAACTCCACAGTGTGCGCTGTTCCAACCCACTAAACTACATTACCCATCACATTTTGGGGGTTAAATATTATTCGTTTTCCTGTTCTTTTTAGTCACATTCTTATCACCCAAAGCTGCTACGGTAAGCCACAAAACTAGGGCCGCTTTGCTGTTGCTGTGGTAACCTGAACTGCAACATGGAATCTAATTAGGGCAGGGGAAGATTTATTAGTTCCCAAATCTTCATAAAAGACGCTTCCAACTAATCAACAAATTCAGTTTCACAAAACCACAGCATTTCTAAATGGAGCTCTGACTGCTAATGTTAACTAGTACTCCCTCTGTAAACTAATGGAGCTCCATTAGTTTACGGAGGGAGTAACTTGGTAGTTGAAAACAATGCAAACAAACAATCTGACGGGATGGAATACTGACATACATACTGTAGTAACTGTACAATATGCAGAGGCAGCAGCTAATAAGTAGTGGGTGGGGAACAAGAACAATGGAGGAGGCTTACCGTGTGCATCTGGTCCACTATCCACTCCTCCATGGCGGCGTCGACCTGCTCAAACACCCACGGCCACCTTACCTTGGCGGCCTGCCACAGCACACCCAGTCAACCAACCACAGCCACGCATTCAACGGAAAGAAACACGGCGGAGGACGGGATCAGGAGCAGACCTTGACGGCGGAGAGGGAGCTCTCGCCGCAGCTGTTGCAGAATACGCCGTCGAAGTCGAGGGTCGCCGCCGCCCATCGCGGCGCGCGAGGGCCTCAGCGCACTTACCACTCCCCTCCCCGCTCTTCCGGGGGGCGGAATGGACCGAATGGAGCACGGGCGGACCCGAATACCCCAGCTAGCCGCGGACGGTGAAGCCCCCACCCACCTCTCCAGGCGGCCAGGCGCCGGAGCCCCCAACAGCGGCCATTCCGTGCGAGGCTGAGCAAGAAGGAGAAGAAGAGGCAGTTGGATCTTTTTTTTTAGGGGTAAAGAGAGAGAGTTGGGGCTATATGGGTTTTCTTCTGTCGTGGGCCAACAGAGAACGACGACAGAGAGGAAAAATGAATGATGGAGTGCCCGGCCCATGAAAACTAAAATATCTTTTGTCAGCTTTTAGAGCGAAATCACTAATTAAGGAGTACTCCTTGCGAAGATCACTCCAACTTTCCCAGGTTGCGACAAGTGGCGCGGCTATGAGTTTTTCCTTTTTTCGTAGATCCGTTTATTTAAAATGTTTTATCTCTTAAACCGTGCTTCCAAATCTCGAACT
Source organism: Triticum dicoccoides (assembly GCF_002162155.2). Classification (NCBI taxonomy): domain Eukaryota; kingdom Viridiplantae; phylum Streptophyta; class Magnoliopsida; order Poales; family Poaceae; genus Triticum; species Triticum dicoccoides. Next base: position 575,581,393 of record NC_041381.1, on the reverse strand, counting down.
GCTTTCGCCATTGGATTCCTCGCGTCGAGATCTTCAAAACTAGATCCCATGTTGATAGATTTTGAGAACTTTTTTTCACGAAAAAACCGGACTACAAAAACCGACGAAAAAACCGAACCAGGAACACGGGTTTTTTTCCCTTTCCGAAAGAGGCACGCCCGTGCCTCTGACGAAATCATAACCGTGCCTCTCGCGGAAACAAAACTGTGCCTCTCATGAAAGAAAAGAAAATAGAAAACGCGTTTTTTCCTTTTCCGAAAGAGGCACGCCCGTGCCTCTCGCGAAAGCACAATCGTGCCTCTGGCGGAAGCAAAACCGTGCCTCTCGCGAAAAAAAATAGAAAACGCGTTTTTTCCTTTCCGAAAGAGGCACGCCCGTGCATCTCGCGAAAGCACAACCGTGCCTCTGGCGGAAGCAAAACCGTGCCTCTCGCGAAAGAAAAAAAAACAGAGAACGCGTTTT
>NC_041381.1:575517528-575580707 GCF_002162155.2 Triticum dicoccoides | reverse complement strand
CGAAAGAAAAAAAACAAAAAATACTTTTTTTTCGTTTCCAAGAGGCTCGCAAAAGCACAACCGTGCCTCTCGCGGAAGCAAAACCGTGCCTCTCGCGGAAGAAAATAAAGCAGAAAACACGTTTTTTTCCGTTTCCAAGAGGCACGGCCGTGCCTCTCGCGAAAGCACAACCGTGCCTCTCGCGAAAACAAAATTGTGACTCTCCCAAAAAAGAATGCATTTTTTTGCGGAAAAAAAATTCAAAAAAAATTTTTGATTGAAAAGTTAGGGAAGACCGGTAAAAAACCAAAACGTCAAAAAACCCTGAAAAAAAAACCTTTTAAAAAGCCGAAAACGCGTGCGTAAAAATAAAAAAATAAAAATCCGAAGGGAGCGTCCAAAACGCGACATGTGGCGAATGACTGTGAGCATGCCAAGTGGCGTTGATCGTTGCGAGGCTACCGAAGGAGCGCTCGTTAATTAGTTGCTCCCTTTTTAGAGCCGAGAGCAACTAATCTTCTTAGCTAGAGTCCCGAAGGGTCAGTTTTAATGCATCAAAAGTGTGTCAGATGCCGTTACATGTCGTGTGTTAATCACTTCCTCATGATTTTATTTATTTAACACATTTTCAAGGATTAATGGTTTTCTTTAGTTTTGGCTTTCTGCGTAGTTTTTTTTTATATTTTGAGAAACAATTGAAAAACAAATTATGAAAAAATGCATTTTTTTAAAGACATATGTTTGCTTCAACAGATTCTTTTATGACAGGCACAACTTTGCTTCCACACGAAAGAAAAATTAGGAGAGGTACAAATTTATTTTCGCGAGAAGCACAACCTTGAAATGGAAAATAAATCATGTTTTCATTTTTTATGAGAGGCACGGCTCATGAATGCGCAAGTTTGCTTTTATGAGAAAGGAAGACACTTTTTTCCGTGAGATATATAGATTTACCTTTTTTATAGGCACGGATTTACTTTCACGAGAGGTATATAATTGTGCTCTTGTAGGAAATATCCTCCCTACTGGGTTTTTTCATAAAAACAATTCATTGAAATCCAATAAAATTGAGATTTGCTTTTGAAGATCTCGATGAAAAGAATTCAATGGAGAAAACTATTTAGAATATTGATGTACAGTTCAAGAGATATTTTTTTAAAACTTAATCTACTAAAAAGAGAAAACTCTTAAATAAGGATAAATCACGCGCATGGAGTGCACCCTTATTAGACGTTGGGAAAGTGAAGTAACCTTTGGTTTGTTAACTAAAGATTTTTTCTTAGAGCCAAATCTCGTGCGAGACGGAAAAAACTATAGTCAGAAACTTTTTCTTCCTCGTATATGGATTGTGTTCGCACACGAACACGTCACCGTGTATCCTCGACGCCGGGGGTGATGCACCGCATCTCACGTCGAAGGAGACCCGCCGGAAGCGCGGTACGCAAGACAATCCGGCGGGCGCTTTTGAGGACCCGAAACCCCACACGCCCGAGAGGGACCCCGTCTGGACGCGCGGCGGCTATGGGCTGCCCTAGGTCGACTTGATCGCCCCTAGGGCCTCGTGGATTGCCGCCCTGCAACTAGAAGAACGAACGAAGAACGAGAAAGGGGAAGAACTAGGGTTAAGGAGAAAAGATAAAGGTAAAAAGTGATATATTGATTGTTTGTGTGTTGTTATTCAATCGGCCGTCACCTCTTACATATATATGAGGCGGCTGAACTTTCCGTACAAGAAAAGGACTCAAATCCCGTCCAAAACATTAAAAGATAACCTAACTCGGACTATGAGGGCCGGAACTTCCGGTCAGCCCGGAACTTCCGGGCTAAAATTATATCAAGTTGCCCTCTTGCACAGCTCCTGCAGGTCGCATATGGCTTCGGATCGCGATAGTCCCAAAAGCAAAGTTGTAGATCTTGCAATGAAAAAAAATTCGTTAGTTGAACACTTTTTCATTCGAGGTCATCTTGATGTCGAAACTGGCCCCGCAAATCTGTAAATAATGTTAAAATTCCAGTTTTCGGGGTGCTCCGCGTGCAAACTTTCGGTTTAGCCCGGTACCTCCCCGGAAGTTTTGCCCGGAACTTCCGGGGCAGACTTATGCAGAACACTGTTTTGGTTCTAACTTTTGCATACGAACTTCGATTTAGACGTTTCTTATATCAAAATTGACCGTTTCCACGAGACGAAGACAATATGTGTAGAAACTTTTCTCATATGAGGCCATATTGGGGGCGTAATCAGCCGAATAGTGTTCTGAATACAAAGTCTCAGTGCTTCAAACACAACTTCGGCCTTAGAGATGAGATCGAATGGCTATGGCCCAAATATCAAAGTTTCTCCTTTTGACGATATGGAACTTTCTCACTTTGAGAACTTTTCCATTTGAGGCCATCTTAATTAAGTTCTTGACCGTGCCAAAATCTGGTGTCAACACATGCCCCCTGTTTTTCGGCAAACTTGTGTGCCGAAAAATAACTTGCACGATGCTTTTACTAAGGGCGATGTCAACACTCCATCGGCCATTTATATGTTCTTAGGGCGATATTTATATATCGGCCATTGCTTGTGTGAATATTTTGATGCAAGCTTGGGTGAAACTTTCCCAACTTCAATAATAATCCGTGATAAGGTTCCATAGATCAAAACCATCTTCCGAACCATATTGTTCACCCTTTCACTAGGACTTTGCAGATAATCAAGAATGAACTTCCTCCAATCCTTACTTCGCCTACATAAAAGTTTCATTAGTGGCCGAAGCGGTGGGCTTCGGTTCGGCCTTACCTATGTTGACAAAACCTAGCATCGGCTATTGATAGAAATACAATACACCATGGTTAACATAGTAGCCGGATGCTTGCTGTGCCAACTCTTTCAAATTGTCATGTCTAGATATATGAACAATTTTAAAGCAACCCAAGGTAAATCTTGCATCTAGTCATACCAAAAGATAAACTATAAGTGATTCGTCAAAACATTGATAACCCTTGGATATTTGTTGCAGTACTCATAACGAATCACCAAAATCCTCAATATGTTTAGCACATATGGCAAAAGTTCCAAACCGAATAACATTGCATATTCGGCTTTGATTATTGTGCAATAAATATTTTAAGAGGCATGAGGCTTCACAGAACAGCACTATATGGAGATATATAAACAACACCAACACCATGGCCATTGTTATGAATTCAACTATCAAAACCTAATCTCCATAGTACTTGTCTCGCTCTTCATTCGAACTAAGGACGATGTTAGAATACTACACCGGCCATGCATTGACATACTCTTAGGACGATAGGTAAATATCGGCCATTACCATGTAAACTTTGTTCTAAGCACATATAGCCGAAACAAACAAACGAAATATCAAATCAAGTATTTCGGTCCTTTGGATCAGCAACAAACTTGTAGCTAACCAAATGTATATTGACTTGGTAACACCCTTTCATGATGTAAGAAATTATATTGCATCCATGAATTAAAATAAGCCCATTGAGGGTTATCAATCATACTTGATGATGAATTCCATGGCATAAACGTTAATTGCATAGTCGAAGAATATGGATAATGTGTAGACCGAAGATGCTGAAACCTTTGGCTTGGTCCTTCATAGTTTTCACTCTTTTCATTCTTCATCTTTGCCGCACTTATTGTAATGGAAGCTTGCACATAATTCTTATTTTGAACACTTCCTTTGGGAACCCATGCCATGTTCCTATCTTCAAGTTCTTGTGCACTAAGTTTTTGTAATTTCTTCTTTTGCCAACATGATAAGCCGGGTGGGCACCCCGGCTGTGATTTTGTTTGAAGCGGTGGCAATTCTTGGTTTACCTTGTGCACTCTCAACTTCTTTTCTTCAGATTTTGCACTTTGACTCTCAATAATTGGTTGCTTCGTCTCATTGCCTTTAGTAGCCAATGTCAACGCTTTAATTGGCTCTTTTTCATTTGAGATCAAATCTGAAGTTGCACTCTTACGACCATCTCTTTTAACATGATAAACTTGCTTGACCACCTCTTTCTTCTTCCTTGAGCTCTGGACCGATTCCTTATGATTGAAACGGTCTTTAACATGTGATTGTTCAAGTGTTGATCTTCTCGGAGCTACATAATATTGATGAGATGGTCTGAAATAAGATGGAGAATGTGCCATTGTATCATACATGTCCCATGATGGATATGGATCTACATGAGCATAGGGAGGCATCCACGACATTGGCATTGGCGGCCCAAAATAAGGATATGAATATGTTGCATTAAAATTCTCACTTTGCCAATACCAATCCTCATATTTGCGCCTTGGGGGTGATCTTGGTTTTTTTGCATGATTTGGCCGATAAGCATTCTTCTCTTCACTCTTCTTTCGATATTTATCCAATAGTTCAGTGAAGGTGATTTTTGATCTCTTACACTTGCGCTTATTTCGGCCTTTGTTTTCTTTCGGTTTGCTTTCATTGATCATTGGATTTGCTTGCTGCCCCCCAGTCCTTGGCGTCTCCATTGTAGCTTCGATGGAATTTTCGCCCTCAAGATTATGTTCATTATGCTCTTCAAAAACTTCTTTACTTGAAAGCTTGATCCCATCACCTGCAGTTTTTACCTTCTCTTTAAATGGATCGGCTTGAAGCAGCCGATGCAAAAACTTTCTGCCATCGGGACCAATCGGAATAGATTGGTCATCTCTTGGTGTCTCAACAAATTTCAGTCGTCCTTTATCAATGGTCGATTGAACTATTTGACGAAACATGTGGCAGTCCTCAAAATTATGCTTATATGAATCATGCAACTTACAATACATTCGTCCTTGGACAGATGGCTTGACATGGTGATCAAGAATTCTAATGTAATTATTTTTCAACAACAAATCAAAGATTTGATCACACATTTTTGAATCGAAGGTATACCTTTTGTTTTCTAGCCGATCTTGTTGTGAGAACGGCTTTGGAGTTAAGCAAACGAATGGTTCAGATTTGGCATCTTCCCATTCGGCTATGCATTGTGTTTTGCACTCTATCTTCCGATGTCTTTAGGTAAGATATTATACTAGCATCAGTTTTCTCAACAGAATTTAACCTTGGCTTTAAATTTCTAAAATAAAAATAGTTAGAACATACATGTCTCCATTGAGACCAAGTGCAAGCCAAGTACGAAATAAGCAAAGCTACCCAAATAGATATGAACTTTAGATAAAGCAACGGGGAAAGCTTTGGCTGCAATAATAAGTCATTATCAGTCGTTATAAATGGCACAATTGGTTGACCGATATGTTCTAAAACAATTTTATTGCTAACAAGTAAATTACCATTCTTCATTGGTCTTTCAAAATTACCTATGAGGATTTTTCTAATAGATGCATCAACAATAAAGTTGTGACCAAATCTGAAAATAGGTAAATTACTCGCTATGCATACCTCTTCAAATACGTTGGGAGAGCATGATGGTGGTGTGACTTGAACAATATCTAGCTTCATCTTTGGATGACTCTCCAACGCCTTTTCATCATCTTTTTCTTTATTCCGTGCATCATTACCTTGAAGATCCTTATCAGCCGAACTTTGTTCGGCTACTTGCTCTTGTGCTTGAGGCTTGTCAATTTCTACGGCATGGAACTCATAGGGCAGGAAGTAGGTTCCATTGACTTCAGAAAAATCAAGCATGGTTGTTTTGCTATGCTTTCCATGCCTTTCCTCAATAATGCTTGCCTCTTTGGATTTGATGGACTCAGAATATATACTACTTGATTCGGCTTTTCCAATAACCGAATTTTCTTTTTTACCTGAATCAACAACTTTATCTTTTTTAATTTGCAACACTTCTCGCTCTTGTCTAATTTTAACCCACATCTCAGCTTGGCGAGCTTTAAACTTTTTCATCTCAATTTCCATCCACTCCTCATGAGATTGCCCCCCAATACTTTCAGACTTTTCCGGCAATGAGGTGCCGAAACTTTGCAATTGTTTACGGGGTGCACTGGATGGTACAACACTGGGCAACTGCATCATTTGCACAACTCTAGCTTTTACTGCAGCAAAATCATGAGGCTTCCCGCCTTCTATTAGTTCCTTTCGAATGTAGTTGCACAAATCCCAAGAGAATGTAAGTTTGTTCTCAACTACCCAGTCTGGATATGGTTGCCCCCCAATGCTCTTAGACTCTTTCAGCAATGAGATGTTGCCGAAATTTTGTAATTGTGTAGGGGGAACATGATATGCCATGGTAGTAGGTGAAGGCATTTGTGGTTCTGTAGAAGTTTCACTTATTCAGCCATGACCATTAAGGGGTGGAGACGAATTATCAACATCAACAGTTGTGTATGGTGCCAAAAAACTAGTAGCATGAGGTGTAGCATATGATGTTTGAGGGTAATTGGCCGAATAACTAGTAGTAGCATGGCCAATTCCCCTATCCACCGCATGTTTGGATTAACATGTTGCAAATTAGCTGCCGATGAATAAAAAGATGAAACACTATGTTGCATGCCATTGAAAGTTCCTACATGGAGTGTTCAACTTGATTAACCGAACTCATCATGTTGTTCATCGGCATATAGATTTGTGGGGTTGCCGATGCATGGGAGTTGGTATACATATGTTGCATGTTGCTAAAATTATATAAAGTTGAAGCATGAAGATTATGTTGCATCGGCTCTTGCACATAATTAGATGCATGATTGATAAAGCTAGGGCTAGCCGATACATTATGCTCATTAGATGATCTAGCAACAACATATGAATTATATGCATCTACAAAGGGGAATTGGGTGTTCATATTACCTTTGTAGATTGCAAACCCTAGATGACGATCTCTTCGTAGCAAGAACGGGCCGGAGACCGTTCAAAGCTTCTTCCCCAGCGGAGTCGCCAAAAAGTGTGTTCGCACACAAACACGTCACCATGTACCCTCGACGCCGGGGGTGATGCACGGCAGCTCACATCGAAGGAGACCCGCCGAAAGTGCGGTACGCAGGACAATCCGGCGGGCGCTTTTGTAGATCCGAAACCCCACACGCCCGGGAGGGACCCCGTGTGGACGCGTGGCGGCTATGGGCTGCCCTAGGTCGACCTGATCGCCCCTAGGGCCTCGTGGATCGCCGCCCTGCAACTAGAAGAACGAACAAAGAACGAGGAAGAAGAAGAACTAGGGTTAAGGAGAAAAGATAAAGACAAAAAGTGATATATTGATTGTTCGATTGTGTGTTGTTATTCAATCGGCCGTCACCTCTTACATATATATGAGGCGGCTGGACTTTCCGTACAAGAAAAGGACTCAAATCCCGTCCAAAACATAAAAAGATAACCTAACTCGGACTACGAGTGCCGGAACTTCCGGTCAGCCCGGAACTTCCGGGCTAAAATTATATCAAGTTACCCTCTTGCACAGCTCCTGCAGGTCGCATATGGCTTCAGATCGCAATGGTCCCAAAAGCAAAGTTGTAGATCTTGCAATGTAGAAAAATTCGTTAGTTGAAGACTTTTTTCATCCGAGATCATCTTGATGTCGAAACTGGCCCCGCAAATCTGCAAATAATGTTAAAATTCCAGTTTTCGGGGTGCTCCGCGTGCAAACTTTCGGTTTAGCCCGGAACCTCCACGAAAGTTTTGCCCGGAACTTCCGGGGCAGACTTATGCAGAACACTTTTTTAGCTCTAACTTTTGCATACGAACTCCGATTTAGACATTTCTTATATCAAAATCGATCGTTTCGACGAGACGAAGACAATATGTGTAGAAACTTTTCTCATATGAGGCCATATTGAGGGTGTAATCAGCCGAATAGTGTTCTAAATACAAAATCTCAGTGCTTCAAACACAACTTCGGCCTTAGAGATGAGATCAGATGGCTATGGCCCAAATATCAAAGTTTCTCCTTTTGACGGTACAGAACTTTCTCACTTTGAGAACTTTTCCATTTGAGGCCATCTTAATTAAGTTCTTGACCGTGCCAAAATCTGGTGTCAACAGATTGGCCAAGCACATTTCATCTCTTTCCTTTTGCTCGGGGCCGACTGTTCTTCCCACTCGCTCGTTGTAATGATGTTGTTCTGTTTTTATCGGTTTTCTTTGTTTTTCAATAGTTATTTAATTTCCTTTATTTTCATTTTATAGATAAATTTTATGGGTTTTTTCTTTTTTTTAACTTGTGTTTTCCATTGTTCCCTTCTCGGTTTTCATTGCCTTATGTCCTTATTAATTTGATTTTATGTTTACATTATTTAAATACATAATTACTACTTTTGGAAACTTATGCTTTTTTATGTATATCTTAATCATGCACATTATAATTTTTTATATACACATTTAAAATTTAGGAAATGAATATTTAAAAAAAATAAACTTTATTATGATGTTTATTTTTCCTATGAATATTGCACATTTTTTGACACATTAGTAATATTTTATATACACGTTCAACATTTTCCAAGTACATGATTGATATTTTTTAATACATATTTTTTGATGTCTAAAACATACACATTGTATATTTTTTATTGATCAAGAATATCTCTTATACATTTACAAAATCTTCTAAATCATTTTTTGTATACATTATTAACATTTTGAAAACTTATATTTTTATGCCTATGTTTTTAGATACTCATTGTACATTCTTGCATACACAGGAATTATTCTTTCTATAATTTTTTAATAATTTAGAAATTCATTATTGATTTTTTTATTTATATATTTTTTTTAATTCTTTTTTTCATACACATTATACATTTTGTGTATACATCATCGACATTTTTACATACATATTTAAAAATTACGAAATACATGATTGAAACTTTGAAAAGTTATAATTCTTATGTCCACTTCTCTCTATACAAATAATACATTTTTGTGTACACTGAAAACAATTTTTCTACACACATATAACATTTCCAAATGTAAAAGTATTTTTGTAATATATATATATATATATATATATATATATATATATATATATATATATATATTGAATATTTCTAAATATATACAAAAATAAAAGGAACATATAAAAACAAACGCTTTTGAGGGCACATACATATTTAGGGTATTTAGACATATATTTTTATGCTCTAAACCCATCTCCCACTTCTTGCACAAGCAACACCGATTGGAGACATTCGAGTCACGGACAGTGAGAGCTCTTGCACCTTTATGTTCTTACTTTGCTAGTTTCAATACTAGATACAGACTCTTGCTTGTAATTGTCTTGACTTGAATTGCATATCTTTCTTGCTGTACTTTAAAGTTTAAATCTTTGTTGGTAGATTGTGATCACAGAAATTATCTTTGTTATCATTTGCCTGCTCGCGGACGAGAAAAAATTAAGCTTGGGGATGTTGATACGTCCCAAACGTATATATAATTTCTGCTTGTTCCATGCTTATATTGGTGATATTGCTATATGTTTTGCTGCACTTTCATACCTTTTTCAATATATTTGGACTAACCTACTAACTCAGTGCCCCATTGCCAGTTTCTGTCTGTTGTTGTCCGTGCATTGCAGGAAAATGCCAATTATTAAAGTGCTTGGAAAAATCCAAAAAATCATATAAAAATCAGCAGTCTGGAAGACTCCAGAAGGGTGGAGGGGGCCAGAGGGGCCCCACCCCCTGACCAGGCGGGTCCCTGGTGCGGCCTAGGGTGGGGTCGCGCCACCTGGGCACCTGGTCAGGTGGGACCCCTCTAGCGCCCTCCTTTCGCCTATATATCACTCCTACCCCCAATACCCTCAGGAGGACCCCCGCTACGTGATTTTCACCATTGTTCCGCCACCGCCGCGATTCCGATCTCGGGATCGCCAGGAGAAGCTGTCGCGGCACCCTGCCGGAGGAAGGAGTCACCTCCGGAGGCATCTCCATCGCCATGATCGCCTCCTGGATGTGCCGTGAGTAGTCTCCCTTGGACCATGGGTCCATGATCAGTAGCTCGATGATGTCTTCTCTCCAATCTTGTGCCTCAATTCTTAGACCTTGTGAGCTGCCATACATGATCAAGGCACTTTTGTATTAGTTTCTGTGTTGCTATGATGTGTTTGCTGGGATCTGATGGATTATGAGATTATGTTCAGATTGTGATGAGTAATATATTTGGTTTACCTTTTATGTTTTAGTTCTTGAGTATTCTTGCATGTTCTCTGTTGGTTTTTATTGCTTTGGCCAAGTAGTAGATAGTAACTCCAAGAGGGAGCGTTATGCGTGATTGTGGGTTCATGCCCCCCGATGTCTAGCTTGAGTGACATAAACATGAGACTAGGGGATGTGATGTTGCCACGAGGGAGAAAATAGCGGTGCTTGTAATTGCGGTTGGAAGGATTGCTTACATTACGCATAGAGTATTAATGTAGTTGTCTGTTGCTTTGATCCTATAGTTTGGTTGGGGTTCGCAACTTAATACCAGCGAGATATTCTGGATAGATATCTCAAGGTGGATGATTGGTGAGTAGATGCTGATGAATAAACGGTCTACTCATTGTGGTGTAATGCCCATATTATTATTCCCTTGTGTTTTGATCCTTTGTAAACAACAATACCGGAGAGATTGACAACATTTTTGACTCGTTGGGAGCAAAGTTTTTTGCTTTTGTGTGCAGGTCCAGGTTAAGTGAGTAATATCTTTCAAACGGCGTGTTGCTCGCTTCACCTACTTGTTGCGCTTGGAGTCCTACTGGAGACATAACCCTATTCTCTCAAGTTAGGGGAAATTTGATGGTGTCTACATCTCAACCTTCCACTTGGGGTAGCCAACGAGGAGCACTATCCAGTGCCATCAATTACGCAGTGAGGATCAACACTCCGCTTTTCACCGGAACACTCGCATGCCGTGTATTTTGACTCGGGGAGTGCGAAGAATTAAGATTTCATGAGAGTTTTGGATGATGTTCTCGCCGGCTACAAAGAAGCGGGAGGCAAGATCCTGAAGGACAAGTTCAGCAAGCATCAGTCTGGCGTGAGCGTGTTCAACCAAGTAACGCGGTTCGCGTGCGTCAAGCAGCCGGCTGGCAGTATGAGGGATGCCTGTTGGAATTTTCTAGTAGGCCTTTGGTCCGAAGCCCAACTAAAATTCTGAAATTTTCTTTGCTCATTCATGCACACATGTGAGTGGAGTGAGTGAGAGCCAAGTTTAGTCCCACCCCGGAAGTTGAGAGAGAGTTGCACCTCTTTATAAGGTGAGCTCTTCTACCACTTGTATGAGCATGAGAAGAGGAGACCTAAACGCGCGCTCCTCCTCCTCCTCCTCGCCACGCCGCGTCGCGCCGCGGGTTGCGGGATTGAGCCGAGCCGAGGACAGAGCTATACTCCACCCTCCTTTCGGCCTGCACCGGGAGAAGGGACAGCAGGCCTCCGGAACCCTGCCTCACATGATCTTGTACGGGAGAGGGGCGATCAGGTTTTTGGGGAGCGCACTCGCGCACTGTACGTGATTCTATCCTTCCTGTTCGAGATTGTGATAGAATTCATGTTTCTAGTATGTGCCTTAGATGTGATCTGTTCATCTACTATGCTAATTCGCATGATTAGTTTAATCTCTGCTAGTGCTGTCATGATTTATCTTCTGTTTATTCGGATTAAAACTTGTAGTAATTTGCTCATATTCCCAACAATGCCTACTACGCCCTCCATCACATGAGGGCGATTGTATAGGACCAGCGCAACCTTACGCTGCCAAGTCATCTCAAACCATGGGCCGAACAGAGGGCGGCAATCAGCGATGCAAATATTAGGCAGGAGTTCTTTCACATCCAGGTTCATCAATGGCGGAGGTGGGGCACCTGCTCGATCTGTAGCGCCGGCGAACCCCCTGCTCGATCTACAGCGCCAGCGAGCCCCCTGGCCGATCTAGATCGGGGCACGGCGGCGAGGAGCATTGGGGTGGAGTGCCGATGAGGTGGTAGTCGGTCGGAGAGGGGCGCCCGGGTGGGGCAGCCATAGCCCCGATGAGACGGAGATGGGAGGTCGGGGCCGGCGAGGGAAGGCGGCGGCGCGGCCGGCCATGGGTAGCCGGGGCTCCGCGCGGTGAAGGAGAGGCCACCGCGGCTAGATCCGCGCTGGAGGACGGCGACGGAGGGCGTAGCGGCGAGCTTCGCTGTCCGGCGGCGGCGCGTGTCCCTGCCCGGCAGCGGTGTGGTTCCAGAGGGAGAGGGCACGAAAGGTGGCTGGGGTTGGCCGGCGACGGTGGCGCGCTGGGTTAGGTGGGCCGGCGGCGGTGGGGATGCACCGTGGAAGGTGGGAGGCGAGTGAAAAATCACAAAACTGGCCCTTTGGCCAAAGTTCAGCACAAAATGGCCCTCTTTTGAAAATATTTCATAAAATGGCCCTACACGCATGACGCCCGCACATGGGGCGCCATGCTAGATATCATAACGCCTCGGTCAAGGGCGCCATACTGGTCAGTGGTGACTTGCCACATTGGCAAGGCATGGCACCATGGCGCCCCAGGCCAGGGCGTCGTGCTAATGGTCATGCCGCCCCTGCTCAGGGCGCCATGCCCCTTGCGTCAACAAAACAGAGTCTCCCCTGTTTTCCCCTCCACAAACCCTCACTTTTCCCCTTCTCCACCCCGGCCGCCCCACTCAAGCCCCTACCTGATGCCCCACAAAATTTCGTGGATCGAAGCTCCAAATCGGTGATTTATCCTCCCTTCGACCCCTCAAGGTATTCTCCATCATTCCTCCTCTTTTTGTTGGTTGAAATCTCCACATTGTGGGGATTTGGGGAAACCCTAGGTCATCCAATTTTGCTATTTTTGTTGATGCATTTTGGTGTTCATGATTCTAGATGGCAAGGATCGTCAATGTGCATCATGTGGACTTTGTCTCCTTTGAGAAGGGAGACGCGGAGTATGGTGACCCGAAGAAGAAGCCAGTAGTGTTGGTGTTTCCCACAAGTCCTAGCCTTGAGAAGGTTTTGGTTGAGCTTCGAAGAAGGTTGAATTGGATGGAAGAAAGCGATGGAGTAGACTTAATCGGAAGGTATAATGTTGGATATGGGCAACATATTCGTTGGAAGATAACGCCTCTTGACTCCGAGTTTCATTGGGAAGCATATAAAGAGAGTGTGTTGGCCTCACAAGATAAATCATTTGAGTTATTTGCCACAAAGGTTGTTCGTGCTCGGTTGCACATTGATTTGAATCGGTGTGCATCTTCATATGATGTTAGAAGCCCGGTTCGAGATTCAACACATGTCACTCCGGATGTGCATGACACAACAATGAGCCAACCTCCGATGACCCAATGTTTGAGCCCCGGCGGGAATTACCAAGTTGATAATGAAGACTTGCACATGGATGGTGGTGAGTTTGAGGGTGATGAATCGGAGGCTTATCTTCATGACCATTATGTTGGTGATGTTGAGGCAAATTGCATGGAAGAGGACATGTACCATGAGATTCCATACAATAGGTCCTATGCGTGGGACTCGGAGGATGAAGGCCCGGATGAAGAAATAGATGAGGATGGTTTGACGGCTAAAGAAGCCAATGCTTTCAAGAAGGTAATAGGCCGTAGTCACAAGACATCATTGTTTCGTGATCTAAGCCTAGCCGATAAGGCGATTGTTGATGGTGGCACAAGTAGAATTCTTGCACCAAGGTTAACTTCAAAGCGAGATACCAAAGCAAGTGTGTACGGTGTTAGTGAAGGAACAATCTTTGAAAGCTTGACAGAACTTCAAATATGGGCCAAGGACTACGCGGTTAAGTTTCATCGGCCATTCATTGTGGAGAAGTCAAACTCAAAAGTCCGTTATGTGGTCAAATGTGAGGAGCAAAAGAATCATTGCCCTTGGGTTATTCATGCAAGATGTGTCAAAGGCGGGCCACAATGGAAGATTACAAGTTCCGTGTTTCACCATCGATGTAGTGGCAAGGATATTGATGATGCTAATGTAAAGGATGATCACCGTCAATTGACCTCCAAATTCATTGCATATCGATTTTCAGCCTCCATAAAGATACTCCCGACATATCCCATTCGGGCTTTGATGGAGATGGTGAAGGAGTTTTTTGGGTACGAGGTGAAGTATGGGAAGGCATGGAAGGCCAAGCAAGCTGCCTTTGAGATATTGTATGGTGGTTGGGAAGAATCATACAACTGCCTCGCGGTGATGTTGAAAGCGATGGCAGCAAAAAATCCTAGCATGTACTATATGGTGGAGCCAGATGGCGTGAGAACAAGGATATACAACGATGCAAACGTTCGTATATTTGGACGTGCATTCTGGACTTTTGAGCCATGCATTAGGGCCTTCAAGCATTGTACGCCGGTTATGTCCGTGGATGGCACATTTCTGACCGGCCAGTTCAAGGGCACATTGTTGATCGCTATGGCTAATGATGGTGGTGACAAATTGGTTCCATTGGCGTTTGCTTTGGTGTTGGCGGAGAACAATGACACCTGGGAGTGGTTTCTTAGTCTAGTGAGGACCAAGGTAATTGGACCTGAAAGAGAGTTTTGCATCATCTCGGACCGCCACCCAGGAATACTCAATGCAGTGGAGATTGACATTCCAGGACATCCTCGCGTGCACCATAGATGGTGCATGAGGCATTTTGTTTCTTACTTTTACCGAGCATGTGGAGACAAGGAATTGTCTGACCTTCTTCATGATTGTTGTCTCGCATTCACCACTAGACATTTTGAGAAATTGTGGGACAAAGTGTATGCCAAAGCAAACAATGGTGGCAAAGATTTCCTAAATAGGAATCTTGCCGATAAAGGAAAGTGGGCACGGGCTTTTGACAACGATGGAGTGAGGTACGGTGACATGACAAACAACATGGTTGAATGTTTCAACATGGTGCTAAAGGGTGTCCGTGCATTGCCGGTGACAGCAATAGTATAGTATACATTCCAGAAGTTGAATGTCTATTTTCAAAAGTATAGTGAAGAAACATCCAACTTGATGTCCGGGAAAAACAAGGACAAAAAGATGTACAAGTATCCACCAAAGTTGACGATTGGATGGAATACCAAGCAAGGAAGGCGGATTCACACAAAATCCAGTCATTTGATAACATAGAATTGATTTACCAAGTTGATGAGCACGGTGGAATGTCGCGTGACGGCGTGCCATATGGAGGTGGCTCCTTCAAGGTTTATCTTAAGATGGGCGCATGTTCATGCGAGAGGCCTACATTGTATCATCTCCCGTGCTCTCACTTGATGGCTGCATCTCGCACTAGAAATGTGAGTGTCAACATGACCAACAATGTAAGATTGGAGGACTATTCGATCGATGCCGTCAAAAATACATGGGTTGCGAGGTTTCATCCCTATCTAGACCAATCTAAATGGTCGGAATACCATGGACCCCCAATATACCCTGATTTGGAAATGAAGGTGGTGACACATGGATGACGGAAGACAAAGCGTTTCTTGGGTGACATGGATGATTGGGGTGGTGGATTCCATAAGGAATGGGGGAGCCAACATTTCGCAAAGCCTCGTGATATCAGCCGTTGCGGTGAATGTAACAACGAGGGGCACAACAATAGACGTTGTAGCTCAAGGGGCAAAAGAAAGAGATCAAAATGAGATGGTGATGCTTGTGTAAGCCACGGTGATGGTGGAGCTCAAGGACGTGGCCGTGGTGATGATGGAGCTCGAGGACATGGCCGTGCTGACGGTGGAGCTCGAGGACGTGGCCATGCTGACGGTGGAGCTCGAGGACGTGGCCGTGGTGACGGTGGAGGTCGAGGACGTGGCCGTGGTGACGGTGGTGCTCGAGGACGTGGTCATGGTGACGGTGGAGCTCGAGGACGTGGTTGTGCTGATGGTGGTGCTCGAGGACGTGGCCGTGCTGATGGTGATGGTCGAGGCTTCGCTTATTGGCTCGGGGTGTGAAACTAATGATGTGTCGAACTTATGTATGTCGTGAATCTTTTGGGTGGTCGAACTTATGTATGTCGTGAATCTTTTGGGTGGTCGAACTTATGTATGTCGTGAACCTTTTGGGTGGTTGAACTATGTAAGTCATGAAACTAATGTATGTGTGGAATGAATGTATGTGGTTCAACTTATGTATGTCAGGAGGTTATGATGAAAACTGAAACCATGTAAGTTACAAAAAAACAGAAACCACATAAGTGACAAAAAACAGAGAAGTGCAGGTCACGGTGCCCTAGCTTAAGGCGCCATGTTAGTAAGTATGGCGCCCTGGGCCAGGGCGTCATACATGGCGCCCAGAAAAATTGCATGGCGCCCCCAACATCAGGATCTTAAAATGTTTGGACTTAGCCATTTTCATCGACCATGGCGCCCTGGGCTGGGGCGCCGTGCTGGCGAGGACCATGGCGCCTTGGGCTGGGGCGCCGTGCTGGCAACGCATGGCGCCCTGACCTAGGGCGTCGTGCTATCAACAGGCATGGCGCCCTGGCCCGGGGTGTCGTGGTGTCAACTGGTGTGCCGCTTTAGTTTTGCTGATGCTTCAAGTACTGATGCTGCTGCTGGAGTTTTGCTGATGCTTCAAGTTCATTAAGTAGAAGAGAACCATCACAAATGCATCAAGTTCATACATAGTTCACCACAAATGCATCAAGTTTCATACATAGTTCACCACAAAGTTTCCTACATAGTTGAAGACAAATGCATCATTTCCTTCCTTTCCCCCTCTTAGTCGGTGCAACATCCTTCCCCTTCACTAAGCGCCTTCTCCTCTGCAGCGGCACCTCCACCTCCTCTTCCTCCTCCTCCTCTGACGCGGCCTCGATCACCGGGTCCTTACGTGCCTTCCTTGCGTATTTGCCCGGAGTATACTTTCCACGCCTTTGACTAGGCTAAGGCGCATCGGGCATCTGCGAGGTGTTAATCTCATCATGCGTCTGTTCACCCCCCCTCCTCCTCCATGTCATCAACCGATTCTTTGCCTTGCTGCTGGGTGCCGCTTGATGATGATCTCGACCTCGAAGCTGTAGGGACAGTGACATCGGTGGAGCGGCAGCCTAGTAGAGCACCAAGGCCACGTGCCCAAGACTTGCTCCGCTATGAATTTGACATATCATGAAGTAAGGAGATATACCTCAAAAATGTGTATGAAAAGTAAATTATCAAATGTCATACCTCAACAAAAGCTTTAAGCTTATTGTACGACTCTTCACCTGGAGGGTACTTGAGTGCCTCACCGGCGTCGTTGACATGCTTCAAGAGCTCGTTTTGCTGTTGGACACAATAGGACAAATCATTTTGGCACAATGTAGGCAAGCATATAGATATAATGGTAACTTACCACAAAGCGGATAGTTGGCGCCGATTCATACCGTCCACCATCTATAATAAGCCTGTTGTACTCCATATTGGCCATCCGATCAAAACCTGGATTGGGTTCATGTAATATGTCCCCTGGCTGAAATGCGGGTGCGTTAAGTTGAGTACGGGCAACTGAACGAAACCACACAAGATAATTGTTGAATGCTTCCGTATCAAAAGGTTGTGGGGGAGGCTTAGAAGTCGGTTGACGCAATGAAAGCTCAATCTTATTGAGCTTGTACTTGAACTCCTGAATATACATGGCATGCTCTCGATCCCATTTTTTATACTCTTCTGCTTCATCTTGTCAAGACTGCATAGCATTTGACAATTGCATTTGCGTTACTATCTTGAAAACAATGGAGAAAGCATTAGTCACCGCTAAGCACTTACCTATGCAAATGTAGCGAGGTGTCCTTGTACTTCGGCGGGGTCTCTTGAAATAAGCCAAACTGTGTCATAACTCGTTGTGGCTGATAAAACTCAACAGCATAATAACAAATCAATGGGCAACGCATCCGCCATAAGTGTGCTTCCTGTAGACACTTTGGGTCAAGTCTGAAAGTAATAAAACCAGCTCCACTAGCAATATTGCCCTCCGTTCCGTACGATTCCCAGGTAACCTATAAACAAAGATTAAGAAAAAACTAAATTGTTAGTATGAATTTTGGAAAACCAAACAAACCGAAGAGACAAAGCAAGAGGCTACTAAGATAACCTGCTCCGGGTCATGATCTCAAGCTCGTTGCAGTAGTGCAAATACATGGTCTTTGAACTGCCAACAAAACCTTCAACCTTGTCCCACTTATACGCCCATGTAGGCATACAGTTCGGGTCATCATGATCATCCCACCGGTCGTAACCCTTTGGTGTCGGCCTCCCAACTGGCAAGTGATGTTGGGGAACGTAGTAATTTCAAAATTTTCCTACGCACATGCAAGATCATGGTGATGCATAGCAACAAGAGGGGACAGTAATGTCCACGTACCCTCGTAGACCATAAGCGGAAGCGTTATGACAGCGTGGTTGATGTAGTCGTACGCCTTCACGAACCGACCGATCCAAGTACCGAATGTACGGCACCTCCGAGTTCAGCACACGTTCACCTCGATGACGATCCCCGGACTCCGATCCAGCAAAGTGTCGGGGATGAGTTCCGTCAGCACGACGGCGTGGTGACGATGATGATGTTCTACCGGCGCAGGGCTTCGCCTAAGCTTCGCGACGATATGACCGAGGTGGAATATGGTGGAGGGGGGCACCGCACACGGCTAAGGAATGATCAGGTAGATCAACTTGTGTGTTCTAGGGTGCCCCCCTGCCCCCGTATATAAAGGAGGGAGGGGGAGGTGCGGCCGGCCCCCAAGGGGTGCGCCTGGAGGAGTCCTACTCCCACCGGGAGTAGGACTCCCCCCTTTTGCCTTGGTGGAGAAGGAAAGGGGGAGGGGAAAGAGGAAAGGGGGGCGCCCCCCCCCTCCTTGTCCTATTCGGACTAGGGGGAGAGGGGGCGCGCGGCCTGCCCTGGCCGGCCCTCCTCTTCCCCCTCATGGCCCATCTAGGCCCAATAACCCCCGGGGGGGGTTCCGGTAACCCCCCGATACTCCGGAAAAATCCCGGTTTCTCCCGGAACGTTTCCAATATTCAAATATAGGCTTCCAATATATCAATCTTTATGTCTCGACCATTTTGAGACTCCTCGTCATGTTGGATCACATCCGGGACTCCGAACAACCTTCGGTACATCAAAATATATAAACTCGTAATGAAACTGTCATCGTAACGTTAAGCGTGCGGACCCTACGGGTTCGAGAACTATGTAGACATGACCTAGAACTATTCTCGGTCAATAACCAGTAGCGGAACCTGGATGCTCATATTGGCTCCTACATATTCTACGAAGATCTTTATCAGTCAAACCGCATAACAGCATACGTTGTTCCCTTTGTCATCGGTATGTTACTTGCCCGAGATTCAATCGTCGGTATCTAATACCTAGTTCAATCTCGTTACCGGCAAGTCTCTTTACTCGTTACGTAATGCATCATTCCGTAACTAACTCATTAGCTACATTGCTTGCAAGGCTTATAGTGATGTGCATTACCGAGAGGGCCCAGAGACACCTCTCCGACAATCGGAGTGACAAAACCTAATCTCGAAATATGCCAACCCAACATGTACCTTTGGAGACACCTGTAGTACTCCTTTATAATCACCCAGTTACGTTGTGACGTTTGGTAGCATCCAAAGTGTTCCTCCGGTAAACGGGAGTTGCATAATCTCATAGTTACAGGAACATGTATAAGTCATGAAGAAAGCAATAACAATATACTAAACGATCAAGTTCTAGGCTAACGGAATGGGTCATGTCAATCACATCATTCTCCTAATGATGTGATCCCATTAATCAAATGACGACACATGTCTATGGTCAGGAAACATAACCATCTTTGATTAATGAGCTAGTCAAGTAGAGGCATACTAGTGACTATATGTTTGTCTATGTATTCACACATGTATTACGTTTCCGGTTAATACAATTCTAGCATGAATAATAAACATTTATCATGATATGAGGAAATAAATAATAACTTTATTATTGCCTCTAGGGCATATTTCCTTCAGTCTCCCACTTGCACTAGAGTCAATAATCTAGATTATGTTGGAAATATGCCCTAGAGGCAATAATAAAAGTATTATTATATTTCATTGTTCATGATAATTGTCTTTTATTCATGCTATAACTGTATTATCCGGAAATCGTAATACACGTGTGAATACTTAGACCACACTATGTCCCTGGTAAGCCTCTAGTTGACCAGCTCGTTGTGATCAACAGATAGTCATGGTTTCCTGACTATGGACATTGGATGTCGTTGATAACGGGATCACATCATTAGGAGAATGATGTGATGGACAAGACCCAATCCTAAGCATAGCATAAAAGATCGTGTAGTTCGTTTTGCTAGAGCTTTGCAAGTGTCAAGTATCTCTTCCTTCGACCATGAGATCGTGTAACTCCCGGATACCGTAAGAGTGCCTTGGGTGTATCAAACGTCACAACGTAACAAGGTGACTATAAAGGTGCATTACAGGTATCTCCGAAAGTAGCTGTTGGGTTGACACGGATCGAGACTGGGATTTGTCACTCCGTATGACGGAGAGGTATCTCTGGGCCCACTCGGTAATGCATCATCATAATGAGCTCAATGTGACCAAGGTGTTGGACACGGGATCATGCATTACGGTACGAGTAAAGTGACTTGCCGGTAACGAGACTGAACAAGGTATTGGGATACCGACGATCGAGTCTCGGGCAAGTAACGTACCGATTGACAAAGGGAATTGCATACAGGGTTTGATCGAATCCTCGACATCGTGGTTCATCCGATGACAACATCGAGGAGCATGTGGGAGCCATCATGGGTATCCAGATCCCACTGATGGTTATTGACTGAGAGCGTCTCGGTCATGTCTGCATGTCTCCCGAACCCGTAGGGTCTACACACTTAAGGTTCGGTGACGCTAGGGTTATGAAGATATGTATATGCAGAAACCCGAATGTTGTTCGGAGTCCCGGATGAGATCCCGGACGTCACGAGGAGTTCCGGAATGGTCCGGAGGTAAAGAATTATATATAGGAAGTGCTATTTCGGGCATCGGGACAAGTTTCGGGGTTATCGGTATTGTACCGGGACCACCGGAAGGGTCCCAGGGGTCCACCGGGTGGGGCCACCTGTCCCGGGGGGCCACATGGGCTGTAGGGGGTGTGCCTTGGCCATCATGGGCCAAGGGCACCAGCCCCTATAGGCCCATGCGCCTAGGGTTTCCCCCTAGGAGGAGTCCTAGTGGTGGAAGGCACCCCTAGGTGCCTTGGGGGGGAGGGAAACCTCCCCTAGGCCGCCGCCCCCCTAGTAGATCTCATCTACTAGGGCCAGCGCCCCCCCTGGCACCCCTATATATAGTGGGGGAGAGGAGGGACTTCATACACCAGCCCCTGGCGCCTCCACCTCCCCCCGTTACGTCTCTCCCTCGTAGTCTCGGCGAAGCCCTGCTGCTGTGACGCCCTGCATCCACCACCACGCCGTCGTGCTGCTGGATCTTCATCAACCTCTCCTTCCCCCTTGCTGGATCAAGAAGGAGGAGACGTCTCCCGTCCCGTACATGTGTTGAACGCGGAGGTGCCGTCCGTTCGGCGCTGGTCATCGGTGATTTGGATCACGTCGAGTACGACTACATCATCACCTTGCAAGCTTCCGCACGCGATCTACAAGTGGTATGTAGATGCAAACTCTCTCCCTAGACTCGTTGCTTAGATGAACTCATAGATGGATCTTGGTGAAACCGTAGGAAAAATTTTAATTTTCTGCAACGTTTCCCAACAGTGGCATCATGAGCTAGGTCTATGCGTAGTTCTCTTTGCACGAGTAGAACACAACTTTGTTGTGGGTGTGGATTTTGTCATCTTACTTGCCTCTACTAGTCTTTTCTTGCTCAACGGTATTGTGGGATGAAGCGGCCCGGACCAACCTTACACATACACTTACGTGAGACCGGTTCCACCAACTGACATGCACAAGTTGCATAAGGTGGCTGGCGGGTGTCTGTCTCTCCCACCTTAGTTGGAGCGGAATCGATGAACAGGGCCCTTATGAAGGGTAAATAGAAGTTGACAAAATCACGTTGTGGTGATTCGTAGGTAAGAAAACGTTCTTGCTAGAACCCAATTGCAGCCACGTAAAAGATGCAACAACAATTAGAGGACGTCTAACTTGTTTTTGCAGCGATTGATCATGTGATGTGATATGGCCAGAAGTTGTGATGAATGATGAATTGTGATGTATGAGATCATGTTCTTTGTAATAGGATTCACGACTTGCATGTCGATGAGTATGACAACCGGCAGGAGCCATAGGAGTTGTCATTATTTTTTGTATGACCTGCGTGTCATTGAATAACGTCATGTAAACTACTTTACTTTATTGCTAAACGTTAGTTATAGAAGTAGAAGTAGTCGTTGGCGTGACAACTTCATGAAGACACGATGATGGAGATCATGATGATGGAGATCATGGTGTCAAGCCGGTGACAAGATGATCATGGAGCCCCGAAGATGAAGATCAATGGAGCTATATGATATTGGCCATATCATGTCACAACTATATAATTGCATGTGATGTTTATTATGTATTATGCATCTTGTTTACTTAGGACGACGGTAGTAAATAAGATGATCCCTTATAAAATTCCAAGAAGTGTTCTCCCCTAACTGTGCACCGTTGCTACAGTTCGTCGTTTCTAAGCACCACGTGATGATCGGGTGTGATGGATTCTTACGTTCACATACAACGGGTGTAAGACAGTTTTACACAGCGAAAACACTTGGGGTTAACTTGACGAGCCTAGCATGTGCAGACATGGCCTCGGAACACGGAGACCGAAAGGTCGAACACGAGTCGTATGGAAGATACGATCAACATGAAAATGTTCACCGACGATGACTAGTCCGTCTCACGTGATGATCGGACACGGGCTAGTCGACTCGGATCGTGTAACACTTAGATGACTAAAGGGATGTCTAATCTAAGTGGGAGTTCATAATTTGATTAGAACTTTATTATCATGAACTTAGTCTAAAACCTTTGCAAATATGTCTTGTAGATCAATGGCCAACGCTAATGTCAACATGAACTTCAACGCGTTCCTAGAGAAAACCAAGCTGAAAGATGATGGCAGCAACTATACGGACTGGGTCCGGAACCTGAGGATCATCCTCATAGCTGCCAGGAAACAATATGTCCTAGAAGGACCGCTAGGTGACGCTCCCGTCCCTGATGATTACTCCCTCGTTCAGTGCGGCATGCTTTACAGCTTAGAACCGGGGCTCCAAAAGCGTTTTGAGCATCACGGAGCATATGAGATGTTCGAAGAGCTGAAACTAGTTTTCCAAGCTCATGCCCGGGTCGAGAGATATGATGTCTCCGACAAGTTCTACAGTTGTAAGATGGAGGAAAACAGTTCTGTCAGTGAGCACATCCTCAAGATGTCTGGGTTGCACAACCGTATGACCCAGCTGAACATTAACCTCCCAGATGAGGCGGTCATTGACAGAATCCTCCAGTCGCTCCCACCAAGCTACAAGAGCTTTGTGATGAACTACAACATGCAGGGAATGGAAAAGACCATTCCTGAAGTGTTCTCGATGCTGAAGTCAGCAGAGGCTGAAATCAAGAAAGAACATCAAGTGTTGATGGTCAATAAGACCACTAAGTTCAAGAAGGGCAAGGGTAAGAAGAACTTCAAGAAAGACGGCAAAGATGTTGCCGCGCCTGGTAAGCCAGTTACCGGGAAGAAGTCAAAGAATGGACCCAAGCCTGAGACTGAGTGCTTTTATTGCAAGGGGAAGGGTCACTGGAAGCGGAACTGCCCCAAATACTTAGCGGATAAGAAGGCCGGCAACACCAAAGGTATATTTGATATACATGTGATTGATGTGTACCTTACCAGTACTCGTAGTAACTCCTGGGTATTTGATACTGGTGCCGCTGCTCATATTTTTAACTCACAGCAGGAGCTGCGGAATAAACGGAGACTGGCGAAGGACGAGGTGACGATGCGCGTCGGGAATGGTTCCAGAGTCGATGTGATCGCCGTCGGCACGCTGCCTCTACATTTACCTACGGGATTAGTTTTGAACCTTAATAATTGTTATTTAGTGCCAAGTTTGAGCATGAACATTGTATCTGGATCTCGCTTAATACGAGATGGCTACTCATTTAAGTCTGAGAATAATGGTTGTTCGATTTATATGAGAGATATGTTTTATGGTCATGCTCCGATGGTCAATGGTTTATTCTTAATGAATCTCGAGCGTAATATTACACATGTTCATAGTGTAGATGCCAAAAGATTTAAAATTGATAACGATAGTCCCACATACTTATGGCACTGCCGCCTTGGTCACATTGGTGTCAAGCGCATGAAGAAGCTCCATGCCGATGGACTTTTAGAGTCTCTTGATTATGAATCGTTTGACACGTGTGAACCATGCCTCTTGGGCAAAATGACCAAGACTCCGTTCTCCGGAACAATGGAGCGAGCAACCAACTTGTTGGAAATCATACATACCGATGTGTGCGGTCCAATGAGCGTTGAGGCTCGCGGAGGATATCGTTATGTTCTCACTCTCACAGATGACTTGAGTAGATATGGGTATGTCTACTTAATGAAACACAAGTCTGAGACCTTTGAAAAGTTCAAGGAATTTCAGAATGAGGTGGAGAATCAACGTGACCGAAAGATAAAATTCTTACGATCAGATCGTGGAGGAGAATACTTAAGTCACGAATTTGGTACACACTTAAAGAAATGTGGAATCGTTTCACAACTCACGCCGCCTGGAACACCTCAGCGAAACGGTGTGTCCGAACGTCGTAATCGCACTCTATTGGATATGGTGCGGTCTATGATGTCTCTTACCGATTTACCACTATCATTTTGGGGATACGCTCTAGAGACAGCTACATTCACTTTAAATAGGGCACCGTCTAAATCCGTTGAGACGACACCGTATGAATTATGGTTTGGAAAGAAACCTAAGATGTCGTTTCTAAAAGTTTGGGGATGCGAAGCTTATGTCAAGAAACTTCAACCTGAAAAGCTCGAACCCAAGTCGGAAAAATGCGTATTCATAGGATACCCTAAGGAAACTGTAGGGTATACCTTCTACTTAAGATCCGAAGGCAAGATCTTTGTTGCCAAAAACGGATGCTTTCTGGAAAAAGAGTTTCTCTCGAAAGAAGTAAGTGGGAGGAAAGTAGAACTCGATGAAGTACTACCTCTTGAGCGGGATAGTGACGCAGCACAGGAAACCGTTCCTGTGATGCCCACACCAACTGAAGAAGAAAACCATGATAATGATCAAGGGACTTCGGATCGAGTTACTGCTGAACTTCGTAGGTCCACAAGGACACGTTCCGCACCAGAGTGGTACGGCAACCCTGTCCTGGAAATCATGTTGTTAGACAACAATGAACCTTCGAACTATGAAGAAGCAATGGCGGGCCCGGATTCCAACAAATGGCTTGAAGCCATGAAATCCGAGATAGAATCCATGTATGAAAACAAAGTATGGACTTTGACAGACTTGCCCGATGATCGGCGGGCGATAGAAAACAAATGGATCTTTAAGAAGAAGACGGACGCAGATGGTAATGTTACCATCTATAAAGCTCGACTTGTCGCTAAGGGTTATCGACAGGTTCAAGGGATTGACTACGACGAGACATTCTCTCCCGTAGCGAAGCTAAAGTCCGTCCGAATCATGTTAGCAATTGCCGCATACTATGATTATGAGATATAGCAGATGGACGTCAAAACAGCATTCCTTAACGGGCATCTTAAGGAAGAACTGTATATGATGCAGCCGGAAGGTTTTGTCGATCCTCGGAACGCTAACAAAGTATGCAAGCTCCAGCGATCCATTTATGGACTGGTGCAAGCATCTCGGAGTTGGAACATTCGCTTTGATGAGATGATCAAAGCGTTTGGGTTTATGCAGACCTATGGAGAAGCCTGCGTTTACAAGAAAGTGAGTGGGAGCTCTGTAGCATTTCTCATATTATATGTAGATGACATACTCCTGATGGGAAATAATATAGAATTTCTGGACAGCATTAAGGCCTACTTGAATAAGTGTTTTTCAATGAAGGACCTTGGAGAAGCTGCTTATATATTAGGCATCAAGATCTATAGAGATAGATCGAGACGCCTCATAGGTCTTTCACAAAGCACATACCTTGATAAGATTTTGAAGAGATTCAGAATGGATCAGTCCAAGAAGGGGTTCTTGCCTATGTTACAAGGTATGAGACTGAGCTCAGCTCAGTCACCGACCACGGCAAAAGATAAAGAAGAGATGAGTGTCATCCCCTATGCTTCAGCCATAGGATCTATTATGTATGCCATGCTGTGTACCGGACCCGATGTAAACCTTGCCGTAAGTTTGGTAGCAAGATACCAAAGTAATCCCGGCAAGGAACACTGGACAGCGGTCAAGAATATCCTGAAGTACCTGAAAAGGACAAAGGACATGTTTCTCGTTTATGGAGGAGACGAAGAGCTCGTCGTAAAAGGTTACGTCGACGCTAGCTTCGACTCAGATCTGGATGACTCTAAGTCACAAACCGGATACGTGTATATGTTGAATGGTGGAGCAGTAAGCTGGTGCAGCTGCAAGCAGAGCGTCGTGGCGGGATCTACGTGTGAAGCGGAGTACATGGCAGCCTCGGAGGCAGCACATGAAGCGATTTGGGTGAAGGAGTTCATCACCGACCTAGGAGTCATACCCAATGCGTCGGGGCCGATCAAACTCTTCTGTGACAACACTGGAGCTATTGCCCTCGCAAAGGAGCCCAGTTTTCACAAGAAGACCAGGCACATCAAGCGTCGTTTCAACTCCATCCGTGAAAATGTTCAAGATGGAGACATAGAGATTTGCAAAGTGCACACGGATCTGAATGTCGCAGATCCGCTGACTAAACCTCTCTCGCGTGCAAAACATGATCAACACCAGAACTCTATGGGTGTTCGATTCATCACAATGTAACTAGATTGGTGACTCTAGTGCAAGTGGGAGACTGTTGGAAATATGCCCTAGAGGCAATAATAAAAGTATTATTATATTTCATTGTTCATGATAATTGTCTTTTATTCATGCTATAACTGTATTATCCGGAAATCGTAATACACGTGTGAATACTTAGACCACACTATGTCCCTGGTAAGCCTCTAGTTGACCAGCTCGTTGTGATCAACAGATAGTCATGGTTTCCTGACTATGGACATTGGATGTCATTGATAACGGGATCACATCATTAGGAGAATGATGTGATGGACAAGACCCAATCCTAAGCATAGCATAAAAGATTGTGTAGTTCGTTTTGCTAGAGCTTTGCAAGTGTCAAGTATCTCTTCCTTCGACCATGAGATCGTGTAACTCCAGGATACCGTAAGAGTGCCTTGGGTGTATCAAACGTCACAACGTAACTGGGTGACTATAAAGGTGCTTTACAGGTATCTCCGAAAGTAGCTGTTGGGTTGACACGGATCGAGACTGGGATTTGTCACTTCGTATGACGGAGAGGTATCTCTGGGCCCACTCGGTAATGCATCATCATATTGAGCTCAATGTGACCAAGGTGTTGGACACGGGATCATGCATTACGGTACGAGTAAAGTGACTTGCCGGTAACGAGACTGAACAAGGTATTGGGATACCGACGATCGAGTCTCGGGCAAGTAACGTACCGATTGACAAAGGGAATTGCATACAGGATTTGATCGAATCCTCGACATCGTGGTTCATCCGATGACAACATCGAGGAGCATGTGGGAGCCATCATGGGTATCCAGATCCCGCTGATGGTTATTGACTGAGAGCGTCTCGGTCATGTCTGCATGTCTCCCGAACCCGTAGGGTCTACACACTTAAGGTTCGGTGACGCTAGGGTTATGAAGATATGTATATGCAGAAACCCGAATGTTGTTCGGAGTCCCGGATGAGATCCCGGACGTCACGAGGAGTTCCAGAATGGTCCGGAGGTAAAGAATTATATATAGGAAGTGCTATTTCGGGCATCGGGACAAGTTTCGGGGTTATCGGTATTGTACCGGGACCATCGGAAGGGTCCCGGGGGTCCACCGGGTGGGGCCACCTGTCCCGGGGGGCCACATGGGCTGTAGGGGGTGCGCCTTGGCCATCATGGGCCAAGGGAACCAGCCCCTATAGGCCCATGCGCCTAGGGTTTCCCCCTAGGAGGAGTCCTAGTGGTGGAAGGCACCCCTAGGTGCCTTGGGGGGGAGGGAAACCTCCCCTAGGCCGCCGCCCCCCCTAGTAGATCTCATCTACTAGGGCCGGCGCCCCCCTGGCACCCCTATATATAGTGGGGGAGAGGAGGGACTTCATACACCAGCCCCTGGCGCCTCCACCTCCCCCCGTTACGTCTCTCCCTCGTAGTCTCGGCGAAGCCCTGCTGCTTTGACGCCCTGCATCCACCACCACGCCGTCGTGCTGCTGGAGCTTCATCAACCTCTCCTTCCCCCTTGCTGGATCAAGAAGGAGGAGACGTCTCCCGTCCCGTACGTGTGTTGAACGCGGAGGTGTCGTCCGTTCGGCGCTGGTCATCGGTGATTTGGATCACGTCGAGTACGACTACATCATCACCTTGCAAGCTTCCGCACGCGATCTACAAGTGGTATGTAGATGCAAACTCTCTCCCTAGACTCGTTGCTTAGATGAACTCATAGATGGATCTTGGTGAAACCGTAGGAAAAATTTTAATTTTCTGCAACGTTCCACAACAGATTACACAATAATGATTCTAACACCCATGGAGTCTTGGGCTGATCATGTTTTGCTCGTGGAAGAGGCTTAGTCAATGGGTCTGCAACATTCAGATCCGTATGTATCTTGCAAATCTCTATGTCTCCCACCTGGACTTGATCCCGGATGGAATTGAAGCGTCTCTTGATGTGCTTGGTCCTCTTGTGAAATCTGGATTCCTTTGCCAAGGCAATTGCACCAGTATTATCACAGAAGATCTTCATTCATCCCGATGCACTAGGTATGACACCTAGATTGGAAATGAACTCCTTCATCCAGACTCCTTCATTTGCTGCTTCCGAAGCAGCTATGTACTCCACTTCACATGTAGATCCCGCCACGACGCTTTGTTTAGAACTGCACCAACTGACAACTCCACCGTTTAATAAAAACACGTATCCGGTTTGCGATTTAGAATCAACTGGATCAGTATCAAAGCTTGCATTGACATAACCATTTACGACTAGCTCTTTGTCACCTCCATATACGCGAAACATATCCTTAGTCCTTTTCAGGTATTTCAGGATGTTCTTGACCGCTGTCCAGTGATCCACTCCTGGATTACTTTGGTACCTTCCTGCTAAGCTTATTGCTAAGCACATGTCAGGTCTGGTACACAACATTGCATACATGATAGAGCCTATGGCTGAAGCATAGGGAACATCTTTCATTTTCTCTCTATCTTCTGTTGTGGTTGGGCATTGAGTTTGACTCAACTTCACACCTTGTAGTACGGGCAAGAACCCTTTCTTTGCCTGATCCATTTTGAACTTTTTCAAAACTTTATCAAGGTATGTGCTTTGTGAAAGTCCAATTAAGCGTCTTGATCTATCTCTATAATTCTTGATGCCCAATATATAAGCAGCTTCACCGAGGTCTTTCATAGAAAAACTTTTATTCAAGTATCCCTTTATGCTATCCAGAAATTCTATATCATTTCCAATTAATAATATGTCATCTACATATAATATCAGAAATGCTACAGAGCTCCCACTCACTTTCTTGTAAATATAGGCTTCTCCAAAAGTCTGTATAAAACCATATGCTTTGATCACACTATCAAAGCATTTATTCCAACTCCGAGATGCTTGCACCAGTCCATAAATGGATTGCTGGAGCTTGCACACTTTGGTAGCACCTTTTGGATCAACAAAACCTTCTGGCTGCATCATATACAACTCTTCTTCCAGAAATCCATTCAAGAATGCAGTTTTGACATCCATTTGCCAAATTTCATAATCATAAAATGCAGCAATAGCTAACATGATTCAGACAGACTTAAGCATCGCTACGGGTGAGAAAGTCTCATCGTAGTCAACCCCTTGAACTTGTCGAAAACCTTTTGCAACAAGTCGAGCTTTATAGAAAGTTATATTACCATTAGCGTCAGTCTTCTTCTTAAAAATCCATTTATTCTCAATGGCTTGCCGATCATCGGGTAAGTCAACCAAAGTCCATACTTTGTTCTCATACATGGGTCCCATCTCAGATTTCATGGCCTCTAGCCATTTTGCGGAATCTGGGCTCATCATCGCTTCCTCATAGTTCGTAGGTTCATAATGGTCAAGTAACATGACTTCCAGAATAGGATTACCGTACCACTCTGGTGCGGATCTTACTCTGGTAGACCTATGAGGTTCAGTAGAAACTTGATCTGAAGTTTCATGATCAATATCATTAGCTTCCTCACTGATTGGTGTAGTTGTCACAAGAACCGGTTCCTGTGATGAACTACTTTCCAATAAGGGAGCAGGTACAGTTACCTCATCAAGTTCTACTTTCCTCCCACTCACTTCTTTCGAGAGAAACTCCTTCTCTAGAAAGGATCCGAATTTTGCAACGAAAATCTTGCCTTCAGATCTGTGATAGAAGGTGTACCCAACAGTCTCTTTTGGGTATCCTATGAAGACACATTTCTCCGATTTGGGTTCGAGCTTATCTGGTTGAAGTTTCTTCACATAAGCATCGCAGCCCCAAACTTTAAGAAACGACAACTTTGGTTTCTTGCCAAACCACAGTTCATGAGGCGTCGTCTCAACGGATTTTTATGGTGCCCTATTTAACGTGAATGCGGCCGTCTCTAAAGAATAACCCCAAAACGATAGCGGTAAATCAAAAAGAGACATCATAGATCGCACCATATCTGGTAAAGTACGATTACGATGTTCGGACACACCATTTCGTTGTGGTGTTCCGGGTGGCGTGAGTTGCTAAACTATTCCGCATTGTTTCAAATGTAAACCAAACTCGTAACTCAAATATTCTCCTCCACGATCAGATCGTAGAAATTTTATTTTCTTGTTACGATGATTTTCCACTTCACTCTAAAATTCTTTGAACTTTTCAAATGTTTCAGACTTGTGTTTCATTAAGTAGATATACCCATATCTGCTCAAATCATCTGTGAATGTGAGAAAATAACGATACCCGCCGCGAGCCTCAACATTCATTGGACCACAAACATCAGTATGTATGATTTCCAACAATTCAGTTGCTCGCTCCATAGTTCCGGAGAACGGCGTTTTAGTCATCTTGCCCATGAGGCACGGTTCGCAAGTACCAAGTGATTCATAATCAAGTGATTCCAAAAGCCCATCAGTATGGAGTTTCTTCATGCGCTTTACACCAATATGACCTAAACGGCAGTGCCACAAATAAGTTGCACTATCATTATCAACTCTGTATCTTTTGGTTTCAACACTATGAATATGTGTATCACTACTATTGAGATTCAATAAAAATAGACCACTCTTCAAGGGTGCATGACCATAAAAGATATTACTCATATAAATAGAACAACCATTATTCTCTGACTTAAATGAATAACCGTCTCGCATTAAACAAGATCCAGATATAATGTTCATGCTCAGCGCTGGCACCAAATAACAATTATTTAGGTCTAAAACTCATCCCGATGGTAGATGTAGAGGTAGCGTGCCGACCGCGATCACATCGACTTTGGAACCATTTCCCACGCGCATCGTCACCTCGTCCTTAGCCAATCTTCGCTTAATCCATAGTCCCTGTTTCGAGTTGCAAATATTAGCAACATAACCAGTATCAAATACCCAGGTACTACTGCGAGCATTAGTAAGGTACACATCAATAACATGTATATCACATATACCTTTGTTCACTTTGTCATCCTTCTTATCCGCCAAATACTTGGGGTAGTTCCGCTTCCAGTGTCTAGTTTGCTTGCAATAGAAGCACTCAGTCTCAGGCTTAGGTCCAGACTTGGGTTTCTTCTCTTGAGCAGCAACTTGTTTGATGTTCTTCTTGAAGTTCCCCTTCTTCTTCCCTTTGCCCTTTTTCTTGAAACTGGTGGTCTTGTTAACCATCAACACTTGATGCTCCTTCTTGATTTCTACCTCCGCGGCTTTTAGCATTGCGAAGAGCTCAGGAATAGTCTTGTCCATCCCTTGCATATTATAGTTCATCACGAAGCTCTTGTAGCTTGGTGGCGGTGATTGAAGAATTCTGTCAATGACACTATCATCAGGAAGATTAACTCCCAGTTGAATCAAGTGATTATTATACCCAGACATTTTGAGTATGTATTCACTGACAGAACTATTCTCCACCATCTTGCAGCTATAGAACTTATTGGAGACTTCATATCTCTCAATCCGGGCATTTGCTTGAAATATTAACTTCAACTCCTGGAACATCTCATATGCTCCATGAAGTTTAAAACGTCGTTGAAGACCCGGTTCTAAGCCGTAAAGCATGGCACACTGAACTATCGAGTAGTCATCAGCTTTGCTCTGCCAGACGTTCTTAACGTCGTCAGTTGCATCAGCAGCAGGCCTGGCACCCAGCGGTGCTTCCAGGACGTAATTCTTCTGTGCAGCAATGAGGATAATCCTCAGGTTATGGACCCAGTCCGTGTAATTGCTACCATCATCTTTCAACTTTGCTTTCTCAAGGAATGCATTAAAATTCAACGGAACAACAGCACGAGCCATCTATCTACAACAAACATAGACAAGCAAAATACTACCAGGTACTAAGTTCATGATAAATTTAAGTTCAATTAATCATATTACTTAAGAACTCCCACTTAGATAGACATCCCTCTAATCTTCTAAGTGATTACGTGATCCATATCAACTACACCATGTCCGATCGTCACGTGAGATGGAGTAGTTTCAACGGTGAACATCAATATGTTGATCATATCTACTATATGATTCACGCTCGACCTTTCGGTCTCCGTGTTCCGAGGCCATATCTGTTATATGCTAGGCTCGTCAAGTTTAACCTGAGTATTCCACGTGTGCAATTGTTTTGCACCCGTTGTATTTGAACGTAGAGCCTATCACACCC
Source organism: Triticum dicoccoides (assembly GCF_002162155.2). NCBI lineage: Eukaryota > Viridiplantae > Streptophyta > Magnoliopsida > Poales > Poaceae > Triticum > Triticum dicoccoides. The sequence goes on along the minus strand of NC_041381.1, from coordinate 575,547,787 downwards.
GATCATCACGTGGTGTCTCAGCACGAAGAACTTTCGCAACGGTGCATACTCAGGGAGAACACTTCTTGATAATTTAGTGAGAGATCATCTTAAAATGCTACCATCAATCAAAGCAAGATAAGATGCATAAAGGATAAACATTACATGCAATCAATATAAGTGATATGATATGGCCATCATCATCTTGTGCTTGTGATCTCCATCTTCGAAGCACCATCGTGATCACCATCGTCACCGGCGCGACACCTTGATCTCCATCGTAGCATCGTTGTCGTTATGTCATCTTATTGCTTCTACGACTATCGCTACCGCTTAGTGATAAAGTAAAGCAATTACACGGTGTTTGCATTTCATACAATAAAGCGACAACCATATGGCTCCTGCCAGTTGCCGATAACTTCGGTTACAAAACATTATCATCTCATACAATAAAATATAGCATCACGTCTTGACCATATCACATCACAACATTGTTGGGGAACGTTGCAGAAAATAAAATTTTTCCTACGGTTTCACCAAGATCCATCTATGAGTTCATCTAAGCAACGAGTGAAAGGGGAGATGCATCTACATACCACTTTGTAGATCGCAAGCGGAAGCGTTCAAAAGAACGGGGTTGAAGTAGTCGTTCTTGTCGTGATCCTATCACCGGAGATCCTAGCGCCGAACGGACGACACCTCCGCGTTCAACACACGTACGGTCAGCGTGACATCTCCTCCGTCTTTATCCAGCAAGGGGGAAGGAGAGGTTGATAATGATCCAGCAGCACGACGGCGTGGTGGTGGATGCAGCAGAACTCCGACAGGGCTTCGCCAAGCTGCTGCGGGAGGAGGACGAGGTGTAGCAGGGGGAGGGAGGCGCCAAGACTTGGGTGCGGCTGCCCTCCCCCCTGCACTCCCTTATATAGGCCCCCAGGGGGGCGCCGGCCCTGGGAGATGCAATCTCCCAAGGGGGCGGCGGCCAGGGGGGTGGAGTGCCCCCCAAGGCAAGTGGTGCGCCCCCCCCCCCCCTAGGGTTTCCAACCCTAGGCGCAGGGGGGGCTCAAGGGGGGCGCACCAGCCCACTAGGGGCTGGTTCCCCTCCCACTTCAGCCCACGGGGCCCTCCGGGATAGGTGGCCCCACCCGGTGGACCCCCGGGACCCTTCCGGTGGTCCCGGTACAATACCGGGTGACCCCGAAACTTTCCCGATGGCTGAAACAACACTTCCTATATAGTTTTCTTTACCTCCGGACCATTCCGGAACTCCTCGTGACGTCCCGGATCTCATCCGGGACTCCGAACAACATTCGGTTTGCTGCATACTCATATTCATACAACCCTAGCGTCACCGAACCTTAAGTGTGTAGACCCTAGGGGTTCAGGAGACATGCAGACATGACCGAGACGGCTCTCCAGTCAATAACCAACAGCGGGATCTGGATACCCATGTTGGCTCCCACATACTCCTCGACGATCTCATCGGATGAACCACGATGTCGAGGGTTCAAGCAACCCCGTATACTATTCCCTTTGCCAGACGGTATGTTACTTGCCCGAGACTCGATCGTCGGTATCCCAATACCTCGTTCAATCTCGTTACCGGCCAGTCACTTTACTCGTACCGTAATGCATGATCCCGTGACCAGACACTTGGTCACTTTGAGCTCATTATGATGATGCACTACCGAGTGGGCCCAGTGATACCTCTCCGTTATACGGAGTGACAAATCCCAGTCTCGATCCGTGTCAACCCAACAGACACTTTCAGAGATACCTGTAGTGCACCTTTATAGTCACCCAGTTATGTTGTGACGTTTGGTACACCCAAAGCACTCCTACGGTATCCGGGAGTTACACGATCTCATGGTCTAAGGAAGAGATACTTGACATTGGAAAAAGCTCTAGCAAAACGAACTACACGATCTTGTGCTATGCTTAGGATTGGGTCTTGTCCATCACATCATTCTCCTAATGATGTGATCCCGTTCTTAACGACATCTAATGTCCATAGTGAGGAAACCATGACTATTTTTTGACCAACGAGCTAGTCAACTAGAGGCTTACTAGGGACATATTGTGGTCTATGTATTCACACGTGTATTACGATTTCCGGATAATACAATTATAGCATGAATATAAGACAATTATCATGAACAAGGAAATATAATAATAATCCTTTTATTATTGCCTCTAGAGCATATTTCCAACAGTCTCCCACTTGCACTAGAGTCAATAATCTAGTTACATCGTGATGAATCGAACACCCATAGAGTTCTGGTGTTGATCATGTTTTGCTCGCGAGAGAGGTTTAGTCAACGGATCTGCGACATTCAGATCCGTATGTACTTTGCAAATATCTATGTCTCCATCTTGAACATTTTCACGGATGGAGTTGAAGCGACGCTTGATGTGCCTGGTCTTCTTGTGAAACCTGGGCTCCTTGGCAAGGGCAATAGCTCCAGTGTTGTCACAGAAGAGTTTGATCGGCCCCGACGCATTGGGTATGACTCCTAGGTCGGTGATGAACTCCTTCACCCAAATTGCTTCATGCGCTGCCTTCGAGGCTGCCATGTACTCCGCTTCACATGTAGATCCCACCACGACGCTCTGCTTGCAGCTGCACCAGCTTACTGCTCCACCATTCAACATATACACGTATCCGGTTTGTGACTTAGAGTCATCCAGATCTGTGTCGAAGCTAGCGTCGACGTAACCCTTTACGATGAGCTCCTCGTCACCTCCATAAACGAGAAACATGTCCTTTGTCCTTTTTAGGTACTTCAGGATATTCTTGACCGCTGTCCAGTGTTCCTTGCCGGGATTACTTTGGTACCTTCCTACCAAACTTACGGCAAGGTTTACATCAGGTCTGGTACACAACATGGCATACATAATAGATCCTATGGCTGAGGCATAGGGGATGACGCTCATCTCTTCTTTATCTTTTGCCGTGGTCGGGCATTGAGCCGAGCTCAATCTCACACCTTGCAGTACAGGCAAGAACCCTTTCTTGGACTGATCCATTTTGAACTTCTTCAAAATCTTATCAAGGTATGTGCTTTGTGAAAGACCTATGAGGCATCTCGATCTATCCCTATAGATCTTGATGCCTAATATGTAAGCAGCTTCTCCAAGGTCCTTCATTGAAAAAGACTTATTCAAGTAGGACTTAATGCTATCCAAGAATTCTATATCATTTCCCATCAAAAGTATGTCATCTACATATAATATGAGAAATGCTACAGAGCTCCCACTCACTTTCTTGTAAACGCAGGCTTCTCCATAAGTCTGCATAAACCCAAACGCTTTGATCATCTCATCAAAGTGAATGTTCCAACTCCGAGATGCTTGCACCAGCCCATAAATGGATCGCTGGAGCTTGCATACTTTGTTAGCATTCTTAGGATCGACAAAACCCTCCGGCTGCATCATATACAGTTCTTCCTTAAGATGCCCGTTAAGGAATGCCGTTTTGACGTCCATCTGCCATATCTCATAATCATAGTATGCGGCAATTGCTAACATGATTCAGACGGACTCCAACTTCGCTACGGGAGAGAAAGTCTCATCGTAGTAAACCCCTTGAACTTGTCGATAACCCTTAGCGACAAGTCGAGCTTTATAGATGGTAATATTACCATCCGCGTCCGTCTTCTTCTTAAAGATCCATTTGTTTTCTATCGCTCGTCGATCATCGGGCAAGTCTGTCAAAGTCCATACTTTGTTTTCATACATGGATTCTATCTCGGATTGCATGGCTTCTAGCCATTTGTTGGAATCTGGGCCCGCCATCGCTTCTTCATAGTTCGAAGGTTCACCGTTGTCTAACAACATGATTTCCAGGACAGGGTTGCCATACCACTTTGGTGTGGAACGTGTCCTTGTGGACCTACGAAGTTCAGTAGCAACTTGATCAGAAGTACCTTGATCATCATCATTAATTTCCTCTCCAGTCGGTGTAGGCACCACAGGAACGTTTTCCTGAGCTGCACTACTTTCTGGTTCAAGAGGTAGTACTTCATCGAGTTCTACTTTCCTCCCACTTACTCCTTTCGAGAGAAACTCTTTTTCCAGAAAGGATCCATTCTTGGCAACAAAGATCTTGCCCTCGGATCTTAAGTAGAAGGTATACCCAATGGTTTCCTTAGGGTATCCTATGAAGACGCATTTTTCCGACTTGGGTTCGAGCTTTTCAGGTTGAAGTTTCTTGACATAAGCATCGCATCCCCAAACTTTTAGAAACGACAGCTTAGGTTTCTTCCCAAACCATAATTCATACGGTGTCGTCTCAACGGATTTAGACGGTGCCCTATTTAAAGTGAATGTAGCTGTCTCTAGAGTGTATCCCCAAAATGATAGCGGTAAATCGGTAAGAGACATCATAGATTGCACCATATCCAATAGAGTGCGATTACGATGTTCGGACACACCGTTACGCTGAGGTGTTCCAGGCGGCGTGAGTTGTGAAACGATTCCACATTTTCTTAAGTGTGTACCAAATTCGTGACTTAAATATTCTCCTCCACGATCCGATCGTAAGAATTTTATCTTTCGGTCATGTTGATTCTCTACTTCATTCTGAAATTCCTTGAACTTTTCAAAGGTCTCAGACTTGTGTTTCATCAAGTAGACATACCCATATCTACTCAAGTCATCAGTGAGAGTGAGAACATAACGATATCCTCCGCGAGCCTCAACGCTCATTGGACCGCACACATCGGTATGTATGATTTCCAATAAGTTGGTTGCTCGCCCCATTGTTCCGGAGAACGGAGTCTTGGTCATTTTACCCATGAGGGATGATTCGCACGTGTCAAATGATTCATAATCGAGAGACTCTAAAAGTCCATCAGTATGGAGCTTCTTCATGCGCTTGACACCAATGTGACCAAGGCGGCAGTGCCACAAGTATGTGGGACTATCGTTATCAACTTTACATCTTTTGGTATTCACACTATGAATATGTGTAACATTACGTTCAAGATTCATTAAGAATAAACCATTGACCATCGGGGCATGACCATAAAACATATCTCTCATGTAAATAGAACAACCATTATTCTTGGATTTAAATGAGTAGCCATCTCGTATCAAACGAGATCCAGATACAATGTTCATGCTCAAACTTGGCACTAAATAACAATTATTGAGGTTTAAAACTAATCACGTAGGTAAATGTAGAGGTAGCGTGCCGACGGTGATCACATCGACCTTGGAACCATTCCCGACGTGCATCGTCACCTCGTCCTTCGCCAGTCTCCGCTTATTCCGCAGCTCCTGCTGTGAGTTACAAATGTGAGCAACGGCACCGGTATCAAATACCCAGGAGTTACTACGAGTACTGGTAAGGTACACATCAATTACATGTATATCAAATATACCTTTAGTGTTGCCGGCCTTCTTGTCCGCTAAGTATTTGGGGCAGTTTCGCTTCCAGTGACCCTTCCCCTTGCAATAAAAACACTCAGTCTCAGGCTTGGGTCCATTCTTTGACTTCTTCCTGGCAACTGGCTTACCGGGCGCGGCAACATCTTTGCCGTCCTTCTTAAAGTTCTTCTTACCCTTGCCCTTCTTGAACTTAGTGGTCTTATTGACCATCAACACTTGATGTTCTTTCTTGATTTCAACCTCTGCCAACTTCAGCATTGAAAATACCTCAGGAATGGTCTTCACCATCCCCTGCATATTGTAGTTCAGCACAAAGCTCTTGTAGCTTGGTGGGAGCGACTGAAGGATTCTGTCAATGACCGCCTCGTCCGAGAGGTTGATCTCCAGCTGGGACAGGCGGTTGTGCAACCCAGACATTTTGAGTATGTGCTCACTGACAGAACTATTTTCCTCCATCTTACAACTATAGAACTTGTCAGAGACTTCATATCTCTCGACCCGGGCATGATCTTGGAAAACCATTTTCAGCTCCTCGAACATCTCATATGCTCCGTGTTTCTCAAAACGCTTTTGGAGCCCTGGTTCTAAGCTGTAAAGCATGCCGCACTAAACGAGGGAGTAATCATCAGCACGTGATTGCCAAGTGTTCATAACGTCTTGGTTCTCTGGGATGGGTGCTTCACCTAGCGGTGCATCTACGACATAATCTTTCTTGGCTACTATGAGGATGATCCTCAGGTTCCGGACCCAGTCCGAATAGTTGATGCCATCATCTTTCAGCTTGGTTTTCTCTAGGAACGCGTTGAAGTTCATGTTGACATGAGCGTTGGCCATTTGATCTACAAGACATATTTTGCAAAAGTTTTAGACTAAGTTCATGATAATTAAGTTCATCTAATCAAATTATTTAATGAACTCCCACTCAGATTAGACATCCCTCTAGTCATCTAAGTGTTACACGATCCGAGTTGACTAGGCCGTGTCCGATCATCACGTGAGACGGACTAGTCATCATCGGTGAACATCTCCATGTTGATCGTATCTTCCATACGACTCATGTTCGACCTTTCGGTCTCTGTGTTCCGAGGCCATGTCTGTACATGCTAGGCTCGTCAAGTTAACCCTAAGTGTTCTGCATGTGTAAATCTGTCTTACACCCGTTGTATGTGAACGTAAGGATCTATCACACCCGATCATCACGTGGTGCTTCAAAACGACGAACTTTAGCAACGGTGCACAGTTAGGGGGAACACTTTCTTGAAATTATTATAAGGGATCATCTTATTTACTACCGCCGTTCTAAGTAAAAAAGATGCATAAAACATAATAAACATCACATGCAATTATATAGTAGTGACATGATATGGCCAATATCATATAGCTCCTTCGATCTCCATCTTCGGGGCTCCATGATCATCTTCGTCACCGGCATGACACCATGATCTCCATCATCATGATCTCCATCATTGTGTCTTCATGACGTTGTCATGCCAACGACTACTTCTACTTCTATGGCTAACACGTTTGGCAATAAAGTAAAGTAATTTACATGGCGTTCTTCAATGACACGCAGGTCATACAAAAATAAAGACAACTCCTATGGCTCCTGCCGGTTGTCATACTCATCGACATGCAAGTCGTGATTCCTATTACAAGAACATGATCTCATACATCACAATATATCATTCATTATTCATCACAACTTCTAGCCATATCACATCACATGAGAATTGCTGCAAAAACAAGTTAGACGTCCTCTAATTGTTGTTGCATCTTTTACGTGGCTGCAATTGGGTTGTAGAAAGAACGTTTTCTTACCTACGAATAACCACAACGTGATTTTGTCAACTTCTGTTTACCCTTCATAAGGACCCTTTTCATCTAATCCGCTCCAACTAAAGTAGGAGAGACAGACACCCGCTAGCCACCTTATGCAACTAGTGCATGTCAGTCGGTGGAACCTGTCTCACGTAAGCGTACGTGTAAGGTCGGTCCGGGCCGCTTCATCCCACAATACCACTGAAGCAAGAAAAGACTAGTGGTGGCAAGCAAGTTGACAAGATCTACGCCCACAACAAAATTGTGTTCTACTCGTGCAATAGAGAACTACGCATAGACCTATCTCATGATGCCACTGTTGGGGAACGTTGCAAAAAATAAAATTTTTCCTATGGTTTCACCAAGATCCATCTATGAGTTCATCTAAGCAACGAATGAAAGGGGAGATGCATCTACATACCACTTTGTAGATCGCGAGCGGAAGCGTTCAAAAGAACGGGGTTGAAGTAGTCGTTCTCGTCGTGATCCTATCACCGGAGATCCTAGCGCCGAACGGACGGCACCTCCGCGTTCAACACACGTACGGTCAGCGTGACATCTCCTCCGTCTTGATCCAGCAAGGGGGAAGGAGAGGTTGATGATGATCCAGCAGCACGACAGCGTGGTGGTGGATGCAGCAGAACTCCAGCAGGGCTTTGCCAAGCTGCTGCGGGAGGAGGACGAGGTGTAGCAGGGGGAGGGAGGCGCCAAGACTTGGGTGCGGATGCCCTCCCCCCTGCCCTCCTTTATATAGGCCCCCAGGGAGGGGCGGCCCTGGGAGATGCAATCTCCCAAGGGGGCGGCGGCCAGGGGGGTGGAGTGCCCCCCAAGGCAAGTGGTGCGCCCCCCCCCCCACCTAGGGTTTCCAACCCTAGGCACAGGGGGGGGCTCAAGGGGGGGGGCGCACCAGCCCACTAGGGGCCGGTTCCCCTCCCACTTCAGCCCACGGGGCCCTTCGGGATAGGTGGCCCCACCCGGTGGACCCCCGGGACCCTTCCGGTGGTCCCGGTACAATACCGGGTGACCCCGAAACTTTCCCGATGGCCGAAACAGCACTTCCTATATAGTTTTCTTTACCTCCGGACCATTCCGGAACTCCTCGTGACGTCCGGGATCTCATCCAGGACTCCGAACAACATTCGGTTTGCTGCACACTCATATTCATACAACCCTAGCGTCACCGAACCTTAAGTGTGTAGACCCTACGGGTTCGGGAGACATGCAGACATGACCAAGACGGCTCTCCGGTCAATAACCAACAGCGGGATCTGGATACCCATGTTGGCTCCCACATACTCCTCGATGATCTCATCGGATGAACCACGATGTCGAGGGTTCAAGCAACCCCGTATACTATTCCCTTTGTCAGACAGTATGTTACTTGCCCGAGACTCGATCGTCGGTATCCCAATACCTCGTTCAATCTCGTTATCGGCAAGTCACTTTACTCGTACCGTAATGCATGATCCCGTAACCAGACACTTGGTCACTTTGAGCTCATTATGATGATGCACTACCGAGTGGGCCCAGTGATAACTCTCCGTTATACGGAGTGACAAATCCTAGTCTCGATCCGTGTCAACCCAACAGACACTTTCGGAGATACCTGTAGTGCACCTTTATAGTCACCCAGTTACGTTGTGACGTTTGGTACACCCAAAGCACTGGTATCCGGGAGTTACACGATCTCATGGTCTAAGGAAGAGATACTTGACATTGGAGAAAGATCTAGCAAAACGAACTACACGATCTTGTGCTATGCTTAGGATTGGGTCTTGTCCATCACATCATTCTCCTAATGATGTGATCCCGTTGTCAACGACATCTAATGTCCATAGTCAGGAAGCCATGACTATCTGTTGACCAATGAGCTAGTCAACTAGAGGCTTACTAGGGACGTATTGTGGTCTATGTATTTACACGTGTATTACGATTTCCGGATAATACAATTATAGCATGAATAAAAGACAATTATCATGAACAAGGAAATATAATAATAATCCTTTTATTATTGCCTCTAGGGCATATTTCCAACAAACATGTCCTGCAAAAACAAGTTAGACGTCCTCTACTCTGTTGTTCCAAATTTTACGTGGCTGCTACGGGCTTAGCAAGAACCGTTCTTACCTACGCATCAAAACCACAACGATAGTTCGTCAAGTTAATGATGTTTTAACCTTCGCAAGGACCGGGTGTAGCCACACTCGATTCAGCTAAAGTGAGAGAGACAGACACCCGCCAGTCACCTTTAAGCACGAGTGCTCGTAACGGTGAAACCAGTCTCGCGTAAGCGTACGCGTAATGTCGGTCCGGGCCGATTCATCTCATAATACCGCTGAGCCAAAGTATGACATGCTGGTAAGCAGTATGACTTGTATCGCCCACAACTCACTTGTGTTCTACTCGTGCATATGACATCTACGCATAAAATCTGGCTCTGATACACCTTATATAAAGGAACAGAGGGAGTAAAACATTAGACTGCTATTCTAAAGATCTTTCTTCTTTTATGTAAAAACAGTAAAACGCACGCATGCACCGACGCATGCACACAAGCGCATGCACAGCACGCACGCACGCACAACATGCACATGCATGTACCGACGCACGCACAGCACACACACCATGCACACACATGCACAGCACGCACGCACACGGCACACCATGCACACACATGCACAGCACGCACGCACTGACGCACACCATGCACACACCTGCAAAGCACGCACGCTCGCACACCATGCACACGCACAAACGAGCACAGCACCTATACGGCCACGCACAACAACGCACGTACGCAAGACATGCGCGCATGCACAAACACTCGGGGCGCATGGAGATGTGCGCCATCTGCGGGGACATCCGGCGAAGATCTTGCCCGCAACTGCGCCCTGTGCCATCTCTTGGAGCCAGAGGCGGATCCAGGCCCTTGGCAGCCAGGGCCTCTGCCTGGGGCGTGGTGATAAATTTCTTCGTATTGCACTGTAGTACACTATATTACACTATAGCTCTACAGCCTGCCTGAGACGTGGTCTTATTCTAGCTCCGCTACTGCTTGGAGCATCTCTTTGTCGTTGTTGCTCGACAACGGACTCGAGACGAAGACGACAACGACCACGGCCTTAGAGCACCAGGGGAACGTACGCGAGCACACAAGCACGTATGAGTACCCACGAGCTGCCTCTACTCCTACCGCGTGAGGTGTCTACGAAGGCGACTGCATGCCTGACGATGATGGGCGACGAGAGCTTCTCAGAATCGGACGGTGAGGAGACGAGACAACCAACGACAGGAGGCACAAGGAGCTGATCGATCCGGGAGGTGATCAAGAGCGGCAGTAGCACATTGATGCAGAGCATGTGTCGAGTAGGAGCATGTTGACCTCAGCAGGCAGCAAGCACAAGAAGAACATGAGTGTCTCGAGGACAACGAAGTGGTTGGCCACGGCGAGGCGCGTCACGGCGTCGAGACGACGGCGTTGCCTGGCTTGTGGAGCATGGCGCTGGTTCTTGTCTCCATGGACATCAGGTAGAGGCCGCACGCATGCACACACCATACACTCATAGCAAATTTCTAAATAAAAAATTACACATAACACACACTAGCACATACGCATAGCACAAATGAAAAAAAAACACGTAGAAAAAAAATGCATGCAGTACATATACTATTAAGACATAACCGTCGGCCAATTAACACAGAATGATGATGTCCCTGGTGGTTAGCGCTCGATGTTTATTTCCCCGGGGTCGCAAGTTAAAACCTCAGCCTTGAACCGCATTTATTTTTCTTCGTATCTCTCTAATATTCACTGACATGCAGGGCCCATAGAGTCAGCGCTGCCCTAGACTATTTGACTGGTCAACTGAGCAAATACGGTGCTCTAGGAGAAGAGGTGACCGTGTAATCACCACAACTCGTATTCAATGACCGTCTGAAGTATAGTGATCGTAATGTGCTTTAACCCCAACTTCAATGACCACCAATGTATTTATCAACCACAGTGCTCGCTCTCACCCACCCGTCCCCGACTCGCATTCAGCGCCGCTACCCCTCGTCTCTCTCCCCCTTCCGATCTGAGTCGTCGTTGGAGACCGGAGGCAACCGGAGAGCCGGCCGACGGCGGCCGGCGCGGGTGGCACCAACTGCTGGAGGACATCCCTCCCGATCTGAGGCGCAGTTGAAGATCGGCGGCAGGCTGCTGCGCGGTCGACGGCGGCCGGCGCGGGTAGCACCAGCTGCTGGAGGACCTGTTCCATCTGTGCTTGATGAAGGCGAGGACGTGCAGCACCGTCGACCTCCTTGTCGTACGTCTCCTCGACTAGACATCCCCGCTCATGACGCGGAGCACCATCGAGTTGCTCCTCCAGCTCACAGTTGTGCTCCTAGTCCACTCGCAGGCCTTCTCCAATAGTAGCAGTGCTGCGAGTTCTTGGTTGTGTGGCAGCGAGCAACAATCAGCGGCGAAGCTCCGTCCAGCCATAACAGCAGTTCTGAAGCTCCCCTTTTCTGGTTATCGTTTGAGAACGGATTTTTAGAACCCGGGTGCCTAGGCATCCCATTATCTCACCGTTGGTCCAGAAAGTAGCTCGTGGGGATATATGCTATAGAACTGTAGCGATAAAACTATTAGCAGGCTTGCTAATCGCTAAACGAGCCTAGAACGACACTGTGCCTGTAGGTGTGATTCCCCTAGCAACGGAGACGTGGACTTGACATGTAGGTCCATGTTATTTAAATAAAAAATAGAGAAAGGCTGACGAGGCCACTCCATCTACAGTACCACGGTTCACATCTGTGCGACGTACATATTGGAGTGAGCAGACGAGCAGCAGGAGATTGCACGGCCGGCTCTACCAGATTCCTTTTCTGGACTAGTCTCGTTTCTTGGCGTTCAAACGTGATGACAGGCCACCTTACCTTTTTCTCCCTAAAGAACGATTCCTGCAAATAATAACGGGCCTAGACGCTGCTGAACACCATATTGCGTATGGTCAAGGACTACACTGGCCCAAGGTATATACTACATTCATGAGAGAGGTTTTACGATGCGATTTTTTGCTTCTAAAAGCACACTTAATTAAAGTTTTTTTTCCGATAAAAAGCATTTCATTGAATTGAAATATCGAGTTGATACAATCGCATCATAAAATGCCCGGCCTCTGCATAACTAGATGCACACAGCCAACAAGTCCACAAACCTAAAAATAAAAAGCTAAGGCTCAAACAGCCAGTATAACGAAAAATAAAGATAAAGCCAGCCTAAGACGCGGCGAATCCTATCCGAAGATCACACCGTCATCCATGAGGGTAGAAAACCTCCCGGGCCGTACGCTCCAGCCGAGTAGACACCATCATAAAAAGGTCTCTGTCCTCCGGCCTCTGCAGGATAGACCACATACGGAGCCATCGCGAACACACATGAATAACCTGCATAGGAGACGAAACATATTTGTTGTTAAAAATTATATCATTCCTGGTGAGCCACAATGCCCAACATAAGGGAGCTGCCCCCACAAGGATGTGTGCGAGAATTGTTTATCTATTCCCCTCAACCAATTGCCGAACATGTTCCGTGCACTACGTGGGGGAAAAAGATTTGAAGCTATTTGGACAATGGCCCACACAGACCGAGCAAACTTGCACTCAAAAAATAAATGTTTAATAGACTCGTCTTGATGGCAGAAGACACAGCTTTTGCACCCTTGCCAGTTGCGACGTGCCAAATTATCCCTAGTTAAGATCACCCCTCTATTCATAAACCAGAGGAATATCTTTACTCTTAGAGGGATTTTTAGCTTCCACAATTTTCTGTTATCAATTGGAACCTCGTTATGAACCATAGCATCATACATGGATTTGACTGAAAACTTTCCATTCTGGTGCAATTTCCATCTAAAGGTATCTGGTTCATCCGACAACTGAATGACCTCTAAACGGCTGAGCAAATCATTCCAGGCTGCTAGGCGAGGTCCTAGAAGATCCATACGAAAAGAAATATCAGGGTTTGCCTGACCCAAAGCTTATTTGATCGTGACAAATTCATGTCTAACAATCCGGTACAAACTTGGGTATTGCACGCTAAGAGAGTTCGTCCCTAGCCAGGTATCTTCCCAGAAACGGACTTGGGACCCGTCCCTGACGGAGAACGTGCCAAACTAAAAAAAGAATTCTTTAGCTTTCATAACCCCACTCCAAAAATGTGAATCACCAAGTTTCCAGTAGAATTGACATATAGCTTTGGAACCCACGTACTTATTACAAATGATTTCCTGCCAGATTCCATTTTCAGTGAGTAGTTTGTACACCCATTTGCTGAGAAGTGCGATATTTTTAATCTCAAGGTCTTGGATTCCAAGACCCCCTTGGCTTTTAGGTCGACATAATACATTCCACCTAGCCAGGCGATATTTTTTGGTTTCATTATCACTCTGCCAAAAAAATCTTGATCTAAAATAGTCTAAGCGCTGAAGTACTCCTTTTGGAAGATGGAAGAATGATAACATGTATAGAACCATGTTCGTGAGGACCGAGTTGATCATAATTAATCGACCCCCATAGGACAAGAGTTTGGCCTTCCAACTGGCCAGGCGTTTCTCCAGTCTCTCTTCTACATGCTTCCATTCAGCTATAGTCAAGCGCCGATAATGGATGGGGATGCCCAGGTAACGAATCGGGAACTGCCCGAGTTGATAGCCAAAGATGTCAGCATATTCAGCTGCAACTTCTGCGGCCTCGCCAAAACTGAAGAGTTCACTCTTATGGAAATTAATTTTGAGACCAGAGAGTTCCTCAAAAGCACATAGCAGCAATTTGAGGTTTTTGGCTTGTTCTAAATTGTGGTCTAGAAACAAAATGGTATCATCAACATATTGTAGAATAGATAATCCATGTTCTACCAAATGAGGGATGACACCACTAATTTGTCCGGCTATCTTAGCCCTCTCAACCAGGGTAGCTAACATATCAGCCATAATGTTAAATAAGATAGGGGATGAGGGGTTCCTTGGCGAAGCCCCTTCCTAGTCTGAAAGCAATCAAAGTTTTTTTACATGCTTTTTATCGTGTTTTCAGTGAACCTGGAATTTCATTCGGATTCATCAAGAACCATAATACAAGTGTGGGTCCCACACGCAGAAAATGCAACCTGATCCAGTGCATTGTCCATCACACTACGACATCTAGAACTACTGATTAAAAATAGGATGTTACCATAACATGCCCCATGCGACGAGCAGGCGGCCTATCCGTCGCCGCAGATGAAGAAGACAACGAAGCCTCCTCCTGCAAGTGGATAGCAATTCCAGGTTGCGTGTTCCCCATTCTCACGCTGATCCACCCTCGCCTTCGCGCATTGAAGGAAGCCTAATTATTTTTGAATCAGGAATATTAGTTATTATTGATGAAAAAACATATAGCATTTTTTTGTGTAAGAAATACTCTAAGTGCCCGAGTCCCTCGTAAATGAAGGATCTTGGTCATATGGTCTGTCTTTGCAAAATCATACACGGGCATTTTCAACACTAACCCTTAAAATAGGTACTCGTATTTGTCTGCGGATTGGTTCAGATCTGTATGTGGGCACAAATATGGGAGATGGCTATCTAACCCTATCTGCATCGACGGTATCGGTTGCACTCTTTTTCTTAGAGCATCTACAGCCGGGCTCCTCATATTGACCGGGCGGGCGCAAGGACCACTGACGGACAGGAGGGAAAATGAAAAAGTTGACAAAAATCGGACCCCTCAAAGCCTTCTTAAATTCCCGGGCTGTCCGGTAGCTCTCATATTTATCGCATACTTCCTCCGTTTTTAAATACAAATCTTTTTAGAGATTTCAATATGAACTATATGCAGATGTGTATAGATGTATTTTAGAGTGTAGTTTCACTCATTTTGCTTTGAATGTAGTATGTATTGAAATCTCTAAAAGGACTTATATTTAGAAACGGAGGGAATATATGAGATGAGTATGAGGAATGCCCGGCATGTCCGGTCAGTGGTCATGCGTCCGCACATTGGATCGGGCCCACCATGACGAGGGTGCATAACCGAGCCCAATAGGAAGCCCGTGACACTAACCCTAACATGCTCTCTCTCTCACTCTCTCTCTCTTTCTCTCTCTCTCTTTGTGTTCGACCGCACCGGAACGAGGATGCACACATTAGATCGACTCACAGGAGCTCGCGTCGCAGCCATCTAGAGTGGGTCACAGGAGGTCACACAACTGCGTCTAGAGTGGCTCGCGGGAGCTTGCGCCGCAGCCATCTAGAGTGGCCCGCAGGAGGTCACGCCTCCGCCGCCTAGAGTGGCTCGCAGGAGTTCGCGCCGCCGCTGTCTAGAGTGGCTCGTAGGAGTTCGCACCTTATCGTCTAGTCTCTCTTAGTGGAAGACGAATCCATTATATCAGATAGTCTTATTCATCCCATGTGATTATATGCTTTTTTATGGTGTTAACCAAATAAACTCGCTCATATTGCACTCATGTTCCGGGTTACAACGGTCGTTCTTGTTCCATGAACAGCATGCCTTACCAGATGTTCTAGGTACAACTACCATTCTTGTTCCACGAACAAAATGCCTGACCAGATGTTTCGGGTAGACCGGTAGAACTACCGTTCTTGTTCCATGAACAACATGCCTGACGAGGTATTCAAGGTACAACTGCCATTCTTGTTCAATGAACAACATGCCTGACCAGATATTCCAGGTATAATTGTAATTCTTCTTCCACGAACAACATGCCTCACTAGATGTTCCAGGTACAACGGTTGTTCTTTTTCCACGAACAACACACCTGACCAGATGTTCCAGGTACAAGTATCGTTTTTGTTCGACAAACAAGACGCCTCAACAGATGTTCCAAGTACAACTATCGTTCTGGTTCCATGAATAACACGCCTGACCAGATGTTCTAGGTACAACTGTCATTCTTTTTCCATGAACAACATGCCTGGCAGATGTTCTATGTACAACTATTGTTTTTGTTGTTTTTCGAACGTAGTTCGCCATCCAATGCGGTATCCTATTTTTCTGCGGACATGTTTGGCTGTCCGAAATCCCGTAAAGCAAACACAAAATGGGGCTTCACGGGAGTCCGGACCGCCGCCACATAGGTCTCCGACACCCACGACCCATCCAAATCCTCCTTCCGGATCACATTTTCGTCACTCCGTCCCCTGCCCCTTACTCTCCACCCAAACCCTGCTCGTCCACCACCGATGTACCTCTCCGCCCGCCTACCAGGCATTGCCGGACGACGAAGCCCCCCCTCCCCCACCCACACGGTTGACCGTCGTGGATTACTTTGTCGTCCACCCAGGATCTATCCATAGGTAGGTACCCTCTGCCCCCATGTCGATGTTGTCCATTGCAGACATCACGCTTGACAATTGTTTGGTCAATTGCTATTGAGCCTTTTTTACCTTCTTGTTTTCTGAAGTAAAGTATGATGGTTGGGTACTTGGTGATGGTGGATGAGTTGTGGTGCGATGCGTGAAATGTTTTATATGACCTCTTTGTAGACATGGGCCAAGTGGGCTTAAAGACACTAGCAAAACGTGCATGTTTTGTTTCATGAGAAAAAGCACTTCCCGCCCTACAATTCGCATATGATCTATGATCACGATGTTGAAGTCGCTAGGTCATCGATGTTACAGCATATCCAACTCAGTTATGAAGTTTTGCATGCGATTGCACGATTAGAGGCAATGTGGCTTGTTGGTGCTCTACGTGTTGGTCAATGCATCGATTCACTCAATGTTATGACTTGGTAATCATCAAATTCCATAGTCGAGACGTGATGCCTCTCGTGCCACAGGACAATAGGAAACCCATGCCACTAACCTAACATGCACTATCTCTCTTTCTTTGTCTGGCCGCGTCAACATGAGGAAGCAGACATTAGATCGACTCACAGGAGCTCGCACGCGCCGCCGTCTGGAGTGGCTTGCAGGAGTTCGCGCCTTATCATCTAGTCTCTATTAGTGGTGGGCGAATCCATTATATCAGATAGTCTTATTCAACTTACGTGATTATATTTTTTTATGGTGTTAAACAACTAAATTCGCTCATATTGCACTCATGTTTCATGTACTACTGTCGTTCTTTTTCCACGAACAACATGACTTACCAGATGTTCCTGGTACAACTACCATTCTTGTTCCACGAACAACATGCCTCACCAGATGTTCCATGAACAACATGCCTAACCAGATGTTCCAGGTATAAGTATCGTTCTGGTTCCATGAAGAACATGCCTAGCCAAACATTCTAGGTATAACATGCTTGACCAGATGTTCCAGGTACAAATTTCGTTCTTGTTCCGTGAACACCATGTTTGACCAAATGTTCCAGGTACAACTGCCGTTCTTGTTCCTGGAACAAGATACTTAACCAGATTTTTCAGGTATAACCGCCGTTCCTATTCATTCAACAAGATGCCTGACCAGATGTTCTAGGTACAACTCCTGCTGGTGGAACAAGATGTCTGACTAGATATTCCGTGTACATTAGTATTTCTCTCCCCCTTACCTGTTTCGCGTACATCAATATTCCTCTCTCCCTTGCCTCTATTCCAGGTACATCAATTAGACCTCACAACGCCCGTCGTGTTCCTGGTACAGTACTTGGGCAATATGTTCCCGGAACAGGTTATCGCGAATTCACGATGCTGCGACAAGAGATGCCAGTTTCGCGATCGTTTTTTATTCTTGGGT
Organism: Triticum dicoccoides; assembly: GCF_002162155.2. Classification (NCBI taxonomy): domain Eukaryota; kingdom Viridiplantae; phylum Streptophyta; class Magnoliopsida; order Poales; family Poaceae; genus Triticum; species Triticum dicoccoides. Next base: position 575,529,881 of record NC_041381.1, on the reverse strand, counting down.
CGATTTTACATGCGTAGACCGGCCGAGGCTGGGACAACATTGTTACAGATACCCTCGAAAAAAAACATTGTTACAGAGAGGACAGGCACACAGATTGACACGTACCACGTGTCCATGCATCAATGTGTGGTAATGACGCGCCGTATTCCTGCACACCCTATTTACTGGCTTACAAAAAGATGTGGGTCCCATCTATTGTCACGTAGAGTATGCATTAACAACAAGATTCTTGCCATGCACAGTAAAAGCAGATTCCTGGGTCAAGATTTAGAGTCCCAACACTTGAGCAGCGATCGTTCGTGTCAATACGCCAGCTCGTAGCACTAGACCGGAATCTAAGTAGGCGTGCGCGCGCGACACTACACGTTCAAAATAAAAGCCATCATCGTTTATTGGATGAAATGAAAGGCTAGTGATATTTCTTTCTTTACTACTACTCCCTCCGTTCCTTCACCACACGAGGCGTTCACGTGATCATGTTCGCTTTTTACAGTGGCATGCATTCCTGCAGGCAAGACAGGGCTATCTTGGTGTACTCTGCGGTCGGGTCCAACTTTTCTTTAGAAAAGGAGGATGACCCCCGATCTTTGCATCTGGACGATGCATACGACCACTTTATTAATTATTCTCATAAGATCTTACAAAGTCATATAATAGTAAGACTAAAGCCGCCGTCTAAGCAACAAACTGTCGCTACACCTATCCAGTTGATGAAGGGACGCAGATAGCTTCGGCCTAATACCAAACAGACATCACAGCCAAGCCTAACATCTAAGACTTGAGACCCCAACCTAGCCACTTGCCGGGTCTGGGGCACACACTGGTCCGGCGTGCTCTCAGATGCCGCCGCCGCCAACTGCCACCGCTCCATCTTCAGAACTGTACTGATGCATCAAACTTGCTCGGTCCAGCTATCGTCGACGCCACCACGGCGCCCAATGGCACCTCCTCCCTGCTTCCAAGAGAGAAACGACACCGCAGTGCCATCATCGTTCGGTCTGGAACACCAGATCCTAGGGTTTCCCTCGGAGCAATACGAGTGGGTCGACAGTAGTCACATGACGATGCCTTCATCTAGGTAACGACGTGGAACGCCGCCATCCCCGCCGTCGGCTCGGTTTTCACCGGCAACTACGTCTCCCCGACTCGCAGCTGGTGCCAGATGACGGATCCCGAGATCCGAACACCCAGCCTCAGGCCGACCACCTCTGACGGAAGAGATGACCACCACCGCCAGCTGCACTGGTCAGAACATATCTGATCGTAGGTGCCGCCGACGAGACAACCAAGCCCTCCACGTCGCCGTCGCCAATCTGAAGGCAGTATGCACGCCGCCGCAGCCAAGCCGGCCGCCGTTGACCGCAGCCGCCGCTGCCGCCCGAAGGGCCATCCGCAGCGCCCGCAGCCCTGGCCTCCGCCGCGCCAAGCCGTCGTCGTCCAAGGACGTGCCGGCCTCCCGCTGCCTGTCGCCATCCGCCGCGCCGCAGATCCCAGATTGGTCGCGCCACCACACGCCTTGGGGTCCTCCCCACCCCGGAGACGCGCGAGAGAGGAGATCCCCCGCCACCGCCGTCGGCCCCCGGGCTTAGCCCGACGACGTCTTTCGGCGGCGGCGGAGGGAGGAGAGGAGGGAGTTTGCGGCGGCGGAGGCTAGGTTTCTAGACGCCCGAGTCGCCCCAGGGGAGGACGACGCGGGAGTCAGGTCCAGCTGGACTACAATGTGGCAAATATCACATGATACCATCCTCAGGCATCTCTGGCTGGACTGAAACGTCTGTGGATGTGCCTGGTCAGTTGTTTTAACTTCCTATTTGCCTGTCCACACAGTCATGTTTCTCACTTTTTTCTTATAAGTCCAGTCATATGCATATAATTGATGAAGTAGGAGAGAAAGAAAGAAAACAAATAATAAAGAAAGAAAAAAGATGCTCAATGATGAGCCTAATTCTATGTGGTGGACATAGAACCACTGACCGGACACGCCCCGACACTTCTCATACTCATCTCATATGAGATGAATATGAGGGGTGCCGGACAACCCGACATTTAAGGAGGCTTTGAAGGGTCCGGTTGGGTCAACTTTCTCCTTATCTCTCATGTCCCATTAGTGGTCCCTGCGCCCGCCTGGTCAATATAAGGAGTCCGGTTGTAGATGCTCTTATGTGATACCATGATACCATATCAAAAACTGTAGTTTTACATGCTTTAATTTTTTTTCAAATTTTTTTGGATGTTCAAATCACATGAATGTACAATCCATAAAAAATTCAGGTCCAAATATGATATATATATTGAGAAACAAAAACGACAAATCTAATGCCACTATTCACATCTGGATTTGTCGTTTTTGTTTCTCAATGTGTATTTACAACTTGGACCTGAAAATTTTAGGGGTTGTACATTCATGTGATGTCAACATCCACAATTTGGGATCAACACTCAACACTCCACTCCACTTATCTCGGTCTCCTCCTCTCCTTGGCCCCTTTTGTTTCGATCCAGGTTGAGTGATGGCAGTAGCGCAGTGTCCAGTGGCGGATCCGGCGCCGACTGACTCGTCGAACCAGGTGTCAATGTTGCGCGGTGCGGAGTTGGATGACGCGGAGGAGCTCGCCATCCGCACTGCACCACTCGTTGCTCCCTATCTCACGGCGACGTAGTACAGATGACGACGTTGGTCCATCATGTCCACTCAACACCTGGCGCTCCGCGCCCTTCCCGGTCCGCCGCCATCCATGTCTACCAGTCTTCTCTGCCTTCTTCTGACGGGATCCCGGTCTGCGCTGGGTCCTCGTGCCTGTGACAGCGTCCGTGCGAATGTGGATGTTCGAATTTGCGGCATGGGCCGACCTCCACAAGAGGCAGCAGGCGATGAGAAGGTGGCGACAGGGGAGGCGTTGTCCGCCCGCCAGCCGAACACGATCGTCGCGTGCAGGCATATACATTGACTTTTAATGATAACTACTGTTTACAAAAGTCAAGGTGCCCGAAAATAGTACAACATTAAAGTACCCATCATTGGACGAGGCAAATGATAAATTCTATGAGGAGTTTTGGCCGTTTGTCAGAAATAAAATCTGGTGAGGATGTCTGGCATTTTTTTATTTGTTTGGCCCAGATACATATATTTGGTCTTGTCCTGTGAATTTTCTTTTTCCATTTCATGTTCGTGAACTATTAGAGAAATCCCATGTTCGTAGGTCTGTGGTTCTAGTGGTGTGTTCCGTGGCGCGGCGTAGGTGTCTTCTTCTGCAGACTAGTTCGCTCGCATGCGAGTCACGAGAGCTAACGTGCCGGGTACGGTATACAGACTGCTCCTATCCGGATGGTTGAGACGTGCATGTGCCCGGTACATATATGATAATGTGCCGGGTACAGGATACAGATTACTTCTCTATTTGCAGTATAGGGTACAAATTACTTTCGGCTGAGCTAGCCATATAATAGAACGGCCACATTACTGGACATCGAGTTTCTTGGCCCGAGCTCATATAAGCTTGGCTGAACAATAATAAAAGAATTGAATTTAAAAAAAAAAATCTAAATTTTTTTAGTGACAAACATTGTCAAAAGTTTTCAAGCCTTGTAAAAATTTATCGTGAAATGACATTTATAGAAACCATGACTAAAAAACCTGATGCTCTAAAAATGTCATTTCCAATAGCATTTTGGAGCGAAGATTTTGTTTCCTTTTGCCACGGCTTCTTCAAATGTCATTTCACGATGAAATTTTACGAACGTTCAAAACTTTTGTTAATGTTTGTCACTACAAAAAATCTAGACTTTTTTGAAAAGAAATCAACACTTTTTCAATTTTTCAATATATGTACCTGGTACAATCAACACACATTAATTGAACTTGGTACATTCGTGGTTCGAGAAAAAAATCATTATATATTTACCAGAAACGAAGGTGTGTGTCAAACATGGAACCCGATGGATGAACACGGACAATTACTATTGTACTCGCCCATATGTCGCGAACACAATCTCGTCTCCTTCCTTGAGATCGGGATAAGCACCCAACTTGTAATGGTGCTAAGGGACTGATATCTTGCAGCAGTATAGTGAGTATCATCACAGTCGTCACATATGTTATTCATCATGTGTACGAAAGCCGCATAGGACTCGGCACCCCTAACTGCTTCTCCTCCGGCCCCTGTGCTTAAAATTGCAACCCCCCGACCATGCACGTCCGTTGATACAACTTTATCTGCATTTGTTTTGTCTCCTGCTGGACCGCCTTTCTAGCACCCTGGCCGCCCTGCCCTTACTTGAACTCCGCGACTCCGTCACCTACACCGATACAGCCGGAATCCACGACGCTCCACCAGTCCAGACCATTCCTCCATCCACCGCAAAGGTCCATTCACCCATATTGTAGTCACCGTGGCCGGCGAGTGTTAGTTGGATTGCTCGTGCTAAATTTTGTTGTCCCTCCTCTCTAAAACAATGGTTCGAATATGGTGTAAATATAAGCACTATGTCGAGTCGTCCGACGATTCTTTAGACGAGGAGAAGAAGACTACTCGGATGAGATGCACTATGTTGATAGTAATATCGGTTGTTAACCATAACTTGTACCCAGTACATTAACCCATCATAAACATACATGTACTAGGTACAATAAGCGCACAATAATTGGACTTGGTACATTCGACCGCCACAAGGATACTCTTGTACCTGATACATTAAGTGGATATCTGTATGCTTGTACATGGTACATTTAGGCATATTTGTACCCAGGTACATTAAATGAACTATTGTATACTTATACCTGCTACATTCAGGCATATATGTATACTTGTACACCCTTGCTTAAGGACCGTGCTTAAAAGTGCACCCCACGGACCCCGCATGTCGATTAATACAACTTTATCTGCATGTGCTTTCTCTATTATCGACACCACTATTCCAGCACCCTAGTGTTGGGGAACGTAGTAATTTCAAAAAATTTCCTACGCACACGCAAGATCATGGTGATGGCATAGCAACGAGAGGAGAGAGTGTTGTCTACATACCCTTGTAGACCATAAGCGGAAGCATTAGCACAACGCGGTTGATGTAGTCGTACGTCTTCACGGCCCGACCGATCAAGCACCAAAACTACGGCACCTCCGAGTTCTTGCACACGTTCAGCTCGATGACATCTCTCGAACTCCGATCCAGCCGAGTGTCGAGGGAGAGTTCCGTTAGCACGACGGCGTGGTGACGATCTTGATGTTCTACCGTCACAAGGCTTCGCCTAAACTCCGCGACGATATGACCGAGGTGGAATATGGTGGAGGGGGGCACCGCACGCGGCTAAGGAACGATCCGTAGATCAACTTGTGTGTCATGGGGTGCCCCCTGCCCCCGTATATAAACGAGCAAGGGGAGGGCCGGCCAAGGAGGAGGAGGCGCGCCCAAGGGGGGAGTCCTACTCCCACCGGGAGTAGGACTCCTCCTTTCCTAGTAGGAGTAGGAGAGAAGGAAGGGGAAGGGAGAAGGGAAGGAAGGAGGGGGTGCGGCCCCTCCCCCTAGTCCAATTCGGACTAGGCCTTGGGGGGCGCGCGGCCTTGCCCTAGGCAGCCCCTCTCTCTTTTCCGTATGGCCCAATAAGGCCCAATACTACTCCCGGCGAATTCCCGTAACTCTCCGGTACTCCGAAAAATACCCGAATCACTCGAAACCTTTCCGAACTCCGAACATAGTCGTCCAATATATCGATCTTTACGTCTCGACTATTTCGAGACTCCTCGTCATGTCCCCGATCTCATCCGGGACTCCGAACTCCTTTGGTACATCAAAACTCATAAACTCATAATATAACTGTCATCGAAACCTTAAGCGTGCGGACCCTACGGGTTCGAGAACTATGTAGACATGACCTAAAACTATTCTCGGTCAATAACCAATAGCGGAACCTGGATGCCCATATTGGTTTCTACATATTCTACGAAGATCTTTATCGGTCAAACCGCATAACAACATACGTTGTTTCCTTTGTCATCGGTATGTTACTTGCCCGAGATTTGATCGTCGATATCCAATACCTAGTTCAATCTCGTTACCGGCAAGTCTCTTTACTCGTTACGTAATGCATCATCCCGTAACCAACTCATTTGGTCACATTGCTTGCAAGGCTTATAATGATGTGCATTACCGAGAGGGTCCAGAGATACCTCTCCGACAATCGGAGTGACAAAACCTAATCTCGAAATACGCCAACTCAACATGTACCTTCAGAGACACCTATAGTACTCCTTTATAATCACCCAGTTACGTTGTGGCGTTTGGTAGCACCCAAAGTGTTCCTCCAGTAAACGGGAGTTGCATAATCTCATAGTTACAGGAACATGTATAAGTCTTGAAGAAAGCAATAGCAACATACTAAACGATCAAGTGCTAGGCTAACGGAATGAGTCATGTCAATCACATCATTCTCCTAATGATGTGATCCCATTAATCAAATGACAACACATGTCTATGGTTAGGAAACATAACCATCTTTGATTAATGAGCTAGTCAAGTAGAGGCATACTAGTGACTATATGTTTGTCTATGTATTTACACATGTATCATGTTTCCAGTTAATACAATTCTAGCATGAATAATAAACATTTATCATGAAATAAGGAAATAAATAATAACTTTATTATTGCCTCTAGGGCATATTTCCTTCAGTCTCCCACTTGCACTAGAGTCAATAATCTAGTTCACATCGCCATGTGATTTAACATCAATATTCATATCTGTATATGATTAACACCCATAGTTCACATCGTCATGTGACCAACACCCAAAGGGTTTACCAGAGTCAATAATCTAGTTCACATTGCTATGTGATTAACACCCAAAGAGTACTAAGATATGATCATGTTTTGCTTGTGAGAGCAGTTTAGTCAACGGATCTGTCATATTCAGAGCCGTATGTATTTTGCAAAATATTCTATGTCCACAATGCTCTGTACGGAGCTACTCTAGCTAATTGCTCCCACTTTCAATATGTATCCAGATTGAGACTTAGAGTCATCTGGATCAGTGTAAAAAGTTTGCACCGATGTAACTTTTACGACGAATTCTTTTATCACCTCCATAATCGAGAAACATCTCCTTAGTCCTCACTAAGGATATTCTTGACCGCTGTCCAGTGATCTACTATTAGATCAAAATTGTATTCCTTTGCCAAACTCAGAGCAAGGTATAAAATAGGTCTGGTTCACAGCATAGCATACTTTATAGAACCTATGACTGAGGCATAGTGAATGACTTTTCATTCTCTTTCTATTTTCTGCAATGGTCGGGTCTTGAGTCTTACTCAACTTCACACCTTGTAACACAGGCAAGAACTCCTTCTTTGACTGTTCCATTTTGAACTATTTCAAAAATTTATCAAGGTATGTACTCATTGAAAAATCTTATCAAGCGTCTTGATCTATCTATGTAGATCTGGATGCTCAATGTGTAAGTAGCTTTACCGAGGTCTTTCTTTTAAAGAACTCCTTTCATATACTCCTTTATGCTTTCCAGAAAATTCTACATCATTTCTGATCAATCAATATGTTGCTCATATATATTTATCAAAAAGGCGGTAGTGCTCCCACTCACTTTATTGTAAATACAGGCTTCACCGCAAGACTGTATAAAACTATATGCTTTGATCAACTTATCAAATCGTATATTCCAACTCTGAGATGCTTGCACCAGTCCATAGATGGATCGCTGGAGCTTGCATATTTTGTTAGCACCTTTAGGATTGACAAAACCTTTTGGTTGCATCATATACAACTCTTCTTTAAGAAAACCATTAAGGAATGCAGTTTTGACATCCATTTGGCAGATTTCATAAAATATGGCAATTGCTAACATGATTCGGACAGACTTAAGCATCGCTACAGTTGAGAAAATCTTATTGTAATCAACACCTTGAACTTGTCGAAAACCTTTTTGCGACAAGTCGAGCTTTGTAGATAGTAACACTACTATCAACGTCCGTATTCCTCTTGAAGATCCATTTATTTAACATGGCTTGCTGATCATCGAGCAAGTCAATCAAAGTCCATACTTTGTTCTCATACATGGATCATATCTCAGATTTTATGGCCTCAAGCCATTTCGTGGAATCTGGGCTCATCATCGCTTCCTCATAGTTCGCAGGTTCATCATGGTCTAGTAACATGACTTTCAAAACATGATTACTGCACCACTCTGGTGCGGATCTTACTCTGGAAGACCTACAAGGTTTGGTAGTAACTTGATCTGAAGTTTCATGATCATCATCATTAACTTCCTCACTAATTGGTGTAGGAATCACTGGAACTGATTTCTGTGATAAAGTACTTTCCAACAAGGGAGTAGATATAGTTACCTCATCAAGTTCTACTTTCCTCCCACTCACTTCTTTCGAGAGAAACTCCTTCTCTAGAAAGGATCCATTCTTAGCAACAAATGTTTTGCCTTTGGATTTGTGATAGAAGGAGTACCCAACAGTTTCCTTTGAGTATTCTATGAAGACGCACTTCTCCAATTTGGGTTCGAGCTTATCAGGTTGAAAACCTTTTTCATATAAGCATCGCAACTCCAAACTTTAAGAAACGCCATCTTAGGTTTACTGCTAAACCATAGTTCATACGGTGTCGTCTCAACGGATTTGGATGGTGCCCTTTTAACGTGAATGCAGCTGTCTCTAATGCATAACCCCAAAATGATAATGGTAAATCAGTAAGAGACATCATAGATCGCATCATATCTAATAAAGTGCGGTTACGAGGTTCGGACACACCATAACGTTGTGGTGTTCCAGGTGGCGTGAGCTGTGAAACTATTCCACATTGTTTTAATTGAAGACCAAACTCGTAACTCAAATATTCGTCTCTGCGATCAGATCGCAGAAACTTTATTTTCTTGTTACGATGATTTTTCCACTTCACTCTGAAATTCTTTGAACCTTTCAACTATTTCAGACTTATGTTTCATCAAGTAGATATACCCATATCTGCTCAAATCATCTGTGAAGGTCAGAAAATAACGATACTTGCCACGAGCATCAACACTCATTGGATCGCATACATCGGTATGTATTATTTCCAATAAGTCAGTAGCTCGTTCCATTGTTCCGGAGAACGGAGTTTTAGTCATCTTGCCCAATAGGCATGGTTCGCAAGCATCAAATGATTCATAACCAAGTGATTCCAAAAATCCATCTTTATGGAGTTTCTTCATGCGCTTTACACCGATATGACCAAAACGGCAGTGCCACAAATAAGTTGCACTATCATTATTAACTTTGCATCTTTTGGCTTCAACATTATGAATATGTGTATCACTACGATTGAGATCCAACAAACTATTTTCATTGGGTGTATGACCATCGAAGGTTTTATTCATGTAAACAGAACAACAATTATTCTTTGACTTTAAATGAATAACCGTATCGCAATGAACATGATCAAATCATATTCATGTTCAACGCAAACGCCAAACAACATTTATTTAGGTTTAACACTAATCCCGAAAGTATAGAGAGTGTGCGATAATGATCATATCAATCTTGGAACTACTTCCAACACTCATCGTCACTTCCCCTTCAACTAGTCTTTGTTTATTCTGTAACTCCTGTTTCGAGTCACCAATCTTAGCAACCGAACAAGTATCAAATACTCAGGGGCTACTATAAACACTAGTAAGGCACACATCAATAACCTGTATATCAAATATACTCTTGTTCACCTTGCCATCCTTCTTATCCACCAAATATTCAGGGCATTTCCGCTTCTAGTGACCATTTCCTTTGCAGTATAATCACTCGGTTTCAGGCTTTGGTCCAACTTTGGGCTTCTTCGCGGGAGTGACAACTTGCTTGTCATTCTAGTTGAAGTTCCCTTTCTTTCCATTTGCCCTTTTCTTGAAACTAGTGATCTTGTCAATCATTAACACTTGATGCTCTTTCTTGATTTCTACCTTCGTCGATTTCAACATCACGAAGAGCTTGGGAATCACTTTCGTCATCCCTTGCATATTATAGTTCATCATGAAGTTCTACTAACTTGGTGATGGTGACTAGAGAATTCTGTCAATCACTATTTTATCTGGAAGATTAACTCCCACTTGATTCAAGTGATTGTAGTACCCAGACAATCTGAGCACATGCTCACTAGTTGAGCGATTCTCCTCCATCTTTTAGCTATAGAACTTGTTGGAGACTTCATATCTCTCAACTCGGGTATTTTCTTGAAATATTAACTTCAATTCCTGGAACATCTCATATGGTCCATGACGTTCAAAACGTCTTTGAAGTCCCGATTCTAAGCCGTAAAGCATGGTGCACAAAACTATCAAGTAGTCATCATATTGAGCTAGCCAAACATTCATAACGTCTGCGTCTGCTCCTGCAATAGGTCTGTCACCTAGCGGTGCATTAAGGACATAATTCTTCTGTGCAGCAATGAGGATAAACCTCAGATCACAGATCCAATCCGCATCATTGCTACTAACATCTTTCAACACAATTTTCTCTAGGAACATATCAAAACAAACATATGAAAGCAACAATGCAAGCTATTGATCTACACCATAATTTGCAAAATACTACCAGGACTAAGTTCATGATAAATTAAAGTTCAATTAATCATATTACTTAAGAACTCCCACTTAGACAGACATCTCTCTAGTCATCTAGGTGATCACGTGATCCAAATCAACTAAACCATGTCCGATCATCACGTGAGATGGAGTAGTTTTCAATGGTGAACATCACTATGTTGATCATATCTACTATATGATTCACGTTCGACCTTTTGGTCTCCGTGTTACGAGGCCATATCTGTATATGCTAGGCTCGTCAAGTATGACCTGAGTATTCCGCGTGTGCAACTGTTTTGCACCCGTTGTATTTGAACATAGATCCTATCACACCCGATCATCACGTGGTGTCTCAGCACGAAGAACTTTCGCAACGGTGCATACTCAGGGAGAACACTTCTTGATTATTAGTGAGAGATCATCTTAAAATGCTACCGTCAATCAAAGCAAGATAAGATGCATAAAGGATAAACATCACATGCAATCAATATAAGTGATATGATATGGCCATCATCATCTTGTGCTTGTGATCTCCATCTTCGAAGCACCATCGTGATCACCATCGTCACCAGCGCGATACCTTGATCTCCATCGTAGCATCGTTGTCGTTACGCCATCTATTGCTTCTACGACTATCGCTACTGTTTAGAGATAAAGTAAAGCAATTACAAGGCGTTTGCATTTCATACAATAAAGCGACAACCATATGGCTCCTGCCAGTTGCCGATAACTTCGGTTACAAAACATGATCATCTCATACAATAAAATATAGCATCACGTCTTGACCATATCACATCACAACATGCCCTGCAAAAACAAGTTAGACGTCCTCTACTTTGTTGTTGCAAATTTTACGTGGCTAATACGGGCTTTAGCAAGAACCGTTCTTACCTACGCATAAAAACCACAACGATAGTTCGTCAAGTTGGTGATGTTTTAACCTTCGCAAGGACCGGGCGTAGCCACACTCGATTCAGCTAAAGTGACAGAGACAGACACCCGCCAGCCACCTTTAAGCACGAGTGCTCGCAACGGTGAAACCAGTCTCGCGTAAGCGTACGCGTAATGTCGGTCCGGGCCGCTTCATCTCACAATACCGCCGAACCAAAGTATGACATGCTGGTAAGCAGTATGACTTGTATCGCCCACAACTCACTTGTGTTCTACTCGTGCATATGACATCTACGCATAAAACCTAGGCTCGGATGCCACTGTTGGGGAACGTAGTAATTTCAAAAAAATTCCTACACACACGCAAGATCATGGTGATGGCATAGCAAGGAGAGGGGAGAGTGTTGTCTAGATACCCTTGTAGATCGTAAGCGGAAGCATTAGCACAATGCGGTTGATGTAGTCGTACGTCTTCACGGCCCGACAGATCAAGCACTGAAACTACGGCACCTCCGAGTTCTTGCACACGTTCAGCTCGATGACGTCCCTCGAACTCCGATCCAGCCGAGTGTCGAGGGAGAGTTCCGTCAGCACGACGGCGTGGTGATGATCTTGATGTTCTACCGTCGTAGGGCTTCGCCTAAACTCCGCGACGATATGACCGAGGTGGAATATGGTAGAGGAGGGCACCGCACACGGCTAAGGAATGATCCGTAGATCAACTTGTGTGTCATGGGGTGCCCCCTGCCCCCGTATATAAAGGAGCAAGGGGAGGGCCGGCCAAGGAGGAGGAGGCGCGCCCAAGGGGGGAGTCCTACTCCCACCGGGAGTAGGACTCCTCCTTTCCTAGTAGGAGTAGGAGAGAAGGAAGGGGAAGAGAGAAGGGAAGGAAGGAGGGG
>NC_041381.1:575511057-575517136 GCF_002162155.2 Triticum dicoccoides | reverse complement strand
GGTACTCCGAAAAATACCCGAATCACTCGGAACCTTTCCGAACTCCGAATATAGTCGTCCAATATATCGATCTTTACGTCTCGACCATTTCGAGACTCCTCGTCATGTCCCCGATCTCATCCGGGACTCCGAACTCCTTTGGTACATCAAAACTCATAAACTCATAATATAACTGTCATCGAAACCTTAAGCGTGCGGACCCTACGGGTTCGAGAACTATGTAGACATGACCTAGAACTATTCTCGGTCAATAACCAATAGCGGAACCTGGATGCCCATATTGGTTCCTACATATTCTACGAAGATCTTTGTCGGTCAAACCGCATAACAACATACGTTGTTCCCTTTGTCATCTGTATGTTACTTGCCCGAGATTTGATCGTCGGTATCCAATACCTAGTTCAATCTCGTTACCGGCAAGTCTCTTTACTCGTTACGTAATGCATCATCCCGTAACCAACTCATTTGGTCACATTGCTTTCAAGGCTTATAATTATGTGCATTACCGAGAGGGCCCAGAGATACCTCTCCGACAATCGGAGTGACAAAACCTAATCTCAAAATACGCCAACTCAACATGTACCTTCGGAGACACCTGTAGTACTCCTTTATAATCACCCAGTTACGTTGTGACGTTTGGTAGCACCCAAAGTGTTCCTCCGGTAAATGGGAGTTGCATAATCTCATAGTTACACGAACATGTATAAGTCATGAAGAAAGCAATAGCAACATACTAAACGATCAAGTGCTAGGCTAACGGAATGGGTCATGTCAATCACATCATTCTCCTAATGATGTGATCCCATTAATCAAATGACAACACATGTCTATGGTTAGGAAACATAACCATCTTTGATTAATGAGCTAGTCAAGTAGAGGCATACTAGTGACTATATGTTTGTCTATGTATTCACACATGTATCATGTTTCCGGTTAATACAATTCTAGCATGAATAATAAACATTTATCATGAAATAAGGAAATAAATAATAACTTTATTATTGCCTCTAGGGCATATTTCCTTCACCTAGCTGCCCCACCCCACCCTTAATTGAACTCTGCGACTCCGTCAGCTACACCGCTACACCAGGGATCCGCGACACTTCTCATCCTCCGCCGATTCAGACCACTCCTCCATCTACCGCAAACGTACCATTCACACTTGTTAGATAATATCGAGAAATAAATAAGACAGAGAAACACGGATTTTTACGTGAAAACCCTTGCGGGAGAAAACCACGGACGCACTAAGGCGCAATCACTATAATGGAGGAGTATTACAAGCACGAGACAACAGACCGTCTGAGGTGCGACTACATGGTGCATATAAGAGGGCAATACATGAGAGTCCTTGGAGGACAAGTAAGCGAGTTATACTCGTACGCGTCGACGTCAACGCAAAGGCCCACACCGTATGTACTACGTCTAGTCCAATACGGTACTAGAATTTAGATCATAATTTAACAATCTCCACCTTGATCCAAATTCCCTCCAGTAGTCGAGGAAAGTGAATAACTCCATCCAAATCAGCATAAACACCTTGTGCGTCAAAGTCCATAGGACTAATGAGAAATACCAACTAAGCCTGAGCAAAGCTCAAACTTATTGGTCGGAACTGGCTTTGTCATCATATCAGTAGGATTATCATGAGTACTTATCTTGCATACCTTCAAATCACCTTCAGCAACAACATCTCGAATATAATGAAATCTGACATCAATGTGCTTTGTCCTCTCATGATACATTGGATTCTTTGTAAGATATATGGCACTTTGACTGTCAGAAAATATGGTAGGGCAAGATGAATCTCCACAAAGCTCAGTGTACAAACCTCTCAACCAGATAGCTTCTTTGCATGCCTCAAAAATAGCCATATACTCGGCATCAGTAGTGGAAAATGCCACAATAGACTGCAAAGTTGCTCTCCAACTCACAGCACAACCACCAATGGTGAAAACATAACCTATGAGTGATCTTCTCTTATCCAAATCACCAGCAAAATCAGAATCAACAAAACCAACAAGTCCATCTCCAGTTTTCCCAAACTGTAAATAAGCATTAGAAGTACCACGCAGGTATCAGAAAATCTACTGAACTGCTCTCCAATGCTCTTTTCCAGGATTAGCCATGTATCTACTAACAACACTCAATGCATATGATAAATCCGGACGAGAACAAACCATGGCATACATAAGTGAACCAACTACACTCGAATAGGGAACTCTAGACATATACTCAATATCTGCATCTGACTTAGGACATAAAGCTAATGACAATTTGAAGTGTGCAGCTAACGGTGTACTCATCGGCTTGGCATTATGCATATTAAAACGACGAAGAACTTTATCAATATATCCCTTCTGACTTAGATATACTTTTCCAGACGGTCTATCTCTGGATATTTCCATGCCAAGAATTTTCTTTGCTGCACCCAAATCCTTCATCTCAAATTCATTACTCAATTGCTTCTTTAGTTCATTAATCTCTGACATACTCTTTGCAGGAATAAGCATATCATCAACATAAAGGAGCAAATAAATAGTTGAACCATTGATAGTTTTCAAATAAACACAACTATCATAACTAGACCTTTTGAAACCTTGAGAGAGCATAAAGGTGTCAAATCTCTTGTACCACTATCTAGGGGATTGCTTCAATCCATAAAGAGATTTCTTTAACTTACAGACAAGCTTTTCTTTTCCAGGAATAACAAAACCTTCAGGTTGTTCCATATAAATATCCTCTTCCAATTCTTCATGTAAGAATGCAGTTTTAACATCCAATTGTTCAAGCTCAAGATTATGCATGGCAACAATACTGAGTAAAGTGCGAATAGAGCTATGCTTCGCAACAGGAGAAAAGACTTCGTTATAGTCAATACCTGGAATCTGGCTATAACCTTTAGCAACTAACCTTGCTTTATATCTTGTCTCATCATTAGGAGAAACACCTTCTTTCCTCTTGAAAACCCACTTGCAACGAATAGGTTTCTTCTCTCTAGGTAATCTTACTAAATCCCAAGTGCCATTCTTTTCAAGTGATTCCATCTCATCATGCATAGTGGTCATCCACTTATTACTATCACCAGAAATAATAGCCTCGGAATATGAAGAAGGCTCAACATTACCTTCTATTTCTTCTGCAACAGATAAAGCAAAAGAAACAATATTGCACTCTTCAATTAACCTATCAGGTTTATTAATACCCCGTCTAACTCTGTCACGTGCAAGATTCCAACTAGGTGGAACAATAGGCTGATTTGGAGTGGGAGTGACATGATCATCATTAATGACGGGTTCATCATGTGCATCAACAATTTCATTACCAGATGTATCACCTGAATCAATAACATGCTCCACCTGAACATTAGGCTACTGAATAGTAGGCTACTGTTCGCTCTCAACGGGAACATTAGTAGATGAAACATCATGTAACATAGCAGATTCATTAAAGATACCATTTCTGCTAATAACAACCTTCTGGGTTTCAGGATTCCATAGTTTAAAACCTTTAACACCAGACTTATAACCAAGAAAGATGCACTTAATAGCCCTAGGTTCCAACTTTCCATTATCAACATGAGCATAAGCAGTGCAACCAAAAACTCTCAACTGTGAATAATCAGCAGGTGAACCAGACCATACCTCAATTGGAGTTTTCTTATTAAGAGCAATAGATGGTGAATGATTAATGAGATAACAAGCAGTGGAAGCGGCCTCAGCCTAAAAACGCCTATGCAAACCTGCATTGGACAACATGTAACGGGCTCTGGAAATAATGGTCATGTTCATACGCTCAGCAACACCGTTTTGTTGAGGAGTATAAGGAACGGTGTAGTGTCTGACAATGCCTTCAGACTTGCAATAATTTTTAAATTGCTTAGAACAGAATTCCATACCATTATTAGTGCGAAGTATCTTTACCTTCCTTTCAGTTTGTCTCTCAATCATAATCTTCCACTCCTTAAATGCTGAGAATGCTTCATATTTATGCTTCAAGAAATAAGGCCAAAATTTTCTCGAATAATCATCGATAATAGTCAGCATGTAACTAGCAACACCTAATGACTTCTTGCGAGATGGTCCCCATAAATCAGAATGCACATAATCAAGAATACCTTCAGTTGTATGGGTCGAAGTATTGAACTTCACCCTCTTGTGCTTGCCGAAGATACAATGCTCAATAAATTTCAATTTACCAGGTTCATATCCATCAAGAAGACCTCTCTTGTTTAACTCTGCTAAACCAAGTTCACTCATATGTCCAAGACGCATATGCCAAAGGTTAGCAGCATCACAATCAGAATTCTTTGAAATAGCTGGAGTAGCGTTACCTGAAACGCTAGAACCTCGAAGGTAATAAAGACAATTGGTCGAACTTAAGTCACCTTTCATCACAACAAGGGAACCTTTGGTGACCTTCAAAACACTATCTCCACCTGAATACTTGTACCCCTTTGCATTAAGGGCACTAACAGAGATAAGATTTCTCTTCATCTTCGGAATATACCGAACATCTGTCAAAGTTCTGATTATGCCATCAAACATCTTGATTCGAATAGAACCTATGCCTTCAATCTTGCATGGTGAATTATCAAAACCCAAAACGGAACCAGCAGCAGTAGTGGAATAAAAAGTATTAAACCAATCTCTATGTGGACACATATGAAAAGTGCATGCGGTGTCAAGTACCCACTCATCATTGATCTCAGCACATCCAGCAATAACGACAAGAGCATCATCAGAACTATCATCACGAGCAACGTTAGCAGAATTTTCACCTTGTTTGTTACCTTTCCTCTTGTTTGTTACCTTTCCTCTTTTCTTTATTCTGCAACTTGAAACACTCTGAGATGTCATGCCCGTCTCTCTTGCAATACCTGCAATACTTCTTGTCTCTGGATTGAGACCGGCCCCTGTAGCCGTTTTTACTTTTGCCTCTGTTTCCATTATTGGAGTTCTTCTCCTTTGTCCTGCCACGAACAGATAATCCCTCGGCTTGGGATGAACTTGAACCATCATGAGGCACCATTAATTTCATCTTCTCCTTGGAGTTCAAAGCTTCATAAACTTCATTAAGCGTGAGAGTATCACGACTGTATAATATGGTGTCTCTAAAATTGGTATAAGAACTTGGCAGTGAACAAAGTAACATTAAAGTAGTATCTTCTTCTTTATACTTACACTACAGGAAACAACTAATTTGCCGTCTGGGGACGTCTTTGCCATCAGGTTTTTGCCGGGCAAGACGGCAAAGAAAAGGTTTGCCGTCATCAGAAGACAACGAAGAAAAACTAACGGCAAAATAAACTTTGCCGTCTACAGAAAAAAACACAGACGGCAAAGAGCTCATTTTGCCGTCTAGCAAAAATTACACAGACGGCAAAGATTCTTTGCCGTCTGTGTTTGTTTTGGCAGACGGCAAAGATTCTTTGCCGTCTGTGTTTTTTCTGGCAGACGGCAAAGTAACTATTTGCCGTCTGTATTTGTTTTGCAGACGGCAAAGAAAAAGCACATCACGTGGATAGATCACCTGGATCGATGACATGGCAACATCTTAGACGCACATCCTACCCGCCATCGGACGCCGATGCACGCCCCCACCCACCCACTGACCCACGATGCACGTGCCCCCATGAACCTACTCGCCCCCACCCACGACTCCCACCTCACCCGAATAAACTTATCCCTGCACGAACCCTCTCTGGTACGCATCTCTCTCTCTCTCTCACGAACTGTCGCTCGTGCTCTCGATCCAGACCACCACGGCGCCGGTGCCTCGACCTCACTCCGGCCATCTCGCCGCCAGTTCGCCCTGCCTCCTCCCGCTTCGGCCCTAGCGCCACCACAGACCTCCTTGCCACGGTGCCCCCGCGCGCAGTCTTCTGCGCCCCGGCGCCGCCGGCCTCTCCGCTCTTCGCCCCCTTCGCCTCGCGTCTCGGCTCCCCTGCAGGGCTCCTCGCGCTAGCGTCTACTCCCCGTCGCCCCGACGTCTACGCCCCGCATGCCGGCGTCTGCGCCCCGCGGCCGGCCTCTGCGCCCCGCGGCCGACCTCTGCACCCGTGGCCCTTTCGCCCACA
>NC_041381.1:575485682-575510318 GCF_002162155.2 Triticum dicoccoides | reverse complement strand
GATGTCTACGCTCCGCGTGCCGGCGTCTGCGCCCATGGCCCCTTCGCCCACAACGCCGTCGAGCCCGGCCCAGGCCCCGTCGCCCCCGCAGGCCTCCGCCGTCCCCGCCCCGCCCCCTTTGCATTTGCTCCCGCAGGCCTCCGCTGGCCCCTGCCCCGTCCATCGTCGACCCCGGCACATCGCCCTCATCGGCCCCACTTGTGGGGCATCGTGCCTCAACGGCCTGCACGCTCCGTTCCACGCCGGTCACTGTCGTTCCGCACCGGCCACCGTCGTGCCACTACAGCAATGGCGTGGCTCAGCCGTACCGCGCCAGCCACCGTCAGTAATCTGATTTTTTTTGTTTGACACCCTTTGTAATCCCTCTGTAACGAAACTTGTATGATGCATACATAAGATGATTGTCAGACTAAGATGGTTGTCAGACTACCAAAGCGCGACACAAATGAATGAATATAAGAAAGAAAAAATGCAAGTGATGATTTTGTCTACACCTTTGACCATTTGGGGTCTCCAATTGGTCTGTTGGTTTAATTTTTTTTATAAATAAAAAAAGGTTCTTTGCCGTCTTTGATATTTCTGGATGACGGCAAAGATGCATTTTTGGATGACGGCAAAGGCACATTTCTTTACCGTCTATTTTTATCCAGCTTGACGGCAAAGACTTTGCCGTCTGCCCGATTAAAAGCTGACGGTAAAGCTGCCTTTGCCGACATCCTCTTTGCCGTCTATCTTTGCCGTCAGCCAGTTGACGGCAAACTCTTTGCCGTCTGTATTTTGCTCTTTGCCGTCTGTACTCGCCAGACAGCAAACTAGCTGATTCTTGTAGTGTTAACCTCCATTGCAGCTAGATCAGATATGATTTCTTTAAATTCTGAAATATGATTCAAAACACTACCTCCCTCAGGTAACCTGTGCAGGAATAATTTTTGCTTCAGATGCATCTTGCTGGTGAGATCTTTAGTCATGCAAATCCCTTCCAGCTTTAACCATAGAGCGGCGGCAGTTTTCTCGCTCAAAACTTCCTGCAAAATATTATTATGCAAATGGAGTTGAATTTGTGACAAAGCCTTGCAATCAATTCTTTTCTCATCATCAGTCCAGTCCTGAATTCTATTCTTCCCAAAACTATCCAGTGCTTCATCATAGTCGGACTGTGCCAACAACGCTCGCATCTTGACTTGCCATAGGGTAAACCTTGTATCACGGTCCAGCAGCGAAAGATCATACTTCATAAGTGCCATGAGTCGATAAAACTGTGTACACAAAGGAGTACAAGGCAGTAGAAAAATTCTTGACAGAATTTAATATGCGGACAAAAGAACAGAGTAAATAGCACCTAATGGTCTCGCGTGAGCACGTAGCAATCGGGAGCAGAATCTGATCTTGGCTTCACGTGGAGCAAGTACTAGTTGGCTGATCTACTAGTACTAATACTCAGGAAGCAACAGAGTAGCGATCGATTGAAAAAGAACGCTGCTACACAGCCGACGAGTTGTGGACGATTCACAGACGATGCAGCGCATCAGACCGTCGATGCATCGAGCAAAAGTGATCGGCACCGTTGAATCGTCCAATCGTCTACAGTGGATCGGCTCCCGGGTGCTATAGCTCGGCGGATCGGCTCCTCTTCGGGACTTGACAGCTCACGAGCAGGATAGTGCCTCTACGTGCAACAGCGGCGGCGGCTCGGCGGATCGGACGACTGTAGCGGGCGCGCAACAGCTTTTGGAGCAGAATCAATCTGCGATGTCCTGTCGGTCTCGGCTAGAAATTGATTCGACGGATCGACGGACGCGTGCGGTAGCGCACGGACAGAACCCTAATCTCTCATCTCTGATCTCGTATCTGTAACTTGGCTCTGTATATCACTTGTTAGATAATATTGAGAAATAAACGAGACAGAGAAACACGGATTTTTACGTGAAAACCCTTGCGGAAGAAAATCACGGACACATTAAGGCGCAATCACCATAATGGAGGAGTATTACAAGTACGAGACGACAGACCGTCTGAGGTGCGACTACATGATGTATATAAGAGGGCAATACATGAGAGTCCTTAAAGGACAAGTAAACGAGTTGTACTCGTACGCGTCAACGTCAACGCAAAGGCCCACACCGTATGTACTACGTCTAGTCCAATACGGTACTAGAATTTAGATCATAATTTAACAACACATATGGTAGTCACCATGCTTGGCAAGTGTTAGCTGGATTGCCCGTGCTAAATCAATCACAACTAACACACAAAAAAACTATATTTTTTATTTATTTCCATTGCAAAGGTTCAACTTTATGTAAGTGATAATAATAGTGTGACGAAATTATTATATCTGAAGCCTATATTTCGCCTAATTATAGTTTATATACGTTTTATCCGCAAAAATAAATAAAAGATAAACGCTTGAAACGGGGTGTCCCAGCCTCCCAGGTCCGTGCTGTGTCGCGGGGCGAATCTTAGTTTGCACGACATGGAGATTATTTGTGGTGTTTGATTCTGGCCGGCTACAGGGGCTGCCGGATTCAAGACAAATCTGTAGTCCTCGTACAGCTCATACCTATGGTCATATCCATGGACGGCAGCCTAGTGCCACTGTGCCTAGTGAGCGTAAGTGCGGTGAAAGTGGATCGTTCAAGGATAAAGCCATACAAGCACAGTAAAAAGATGCTTTGAGGTTTCCCAAAGATTTACTGTATGTATTAACATATTCGCAAATAAATAAATAAATAGTAATTACCGTATGATTCTGTAAATGGTTGGATACACTGGCGGAGCGCTCCGGTGGGCAGGGTATGGCAGCCGCCATATCTTGATTTTAGGCAAAAAAGAATTTATACGTATGCATCTATCTCGATCGGCACACTCTGGACTCGTTCGACCGCAGCCAGCGCTGGCTTGATGGGCTGTTGGGCCAGTAGCCGGTGCCCGGTGGAGATATACCACGTAGGAAGGATCGATTCGATCGAGCGCCCACCCACACGAGGCAAAAAAAAAAACGATGCACACGCACGCTCCACCCAAACGCGACGCGACCCTAAGCTAGCGCGGCGGCGGCGCCTGGCCAGGTTGCGAGGACCAGGCGAGCGACCGACGACGGCGGCGGCAGGCTGGGGCTTAGAGGGCTGCGGCAGCAAGCTCCAACGGCGGCTCCAGGGAAGGCAGCAAGCTCTAGCCGGCGACGACAGTTGGGTATTTTCCTGGTAATTACCCAGGGTCCGAACCAGAGGACTAATTGCAGCCACTTTGTTAGGTATTGGCGATTTTTTTTCTACTAGTAAGCGTGTGTACGTAAGTTTAGAATTTTCTTCAATATTTTGATTATCTGAATCAAATTTTTGTTCATAATATTTATCATAATAACATGTTATGATTTAACAGTAATTGGTCTACAATGAAATTATATAATAATCCAAACTCTAATTTCGGCGAACAACCTTTGCTAGCTAAATGTGTCCATGCCATCCAATCCCCATCTTGCAACTGTGACCCCGATGGTTTGAATTTTTGAACATGGTTGTATCTTTCCTGCCGCACACAACACTCTACTTCCCGTCGATGGTTTGAATTTTTTAACATGGTTGTATCTTTGCTGCCGCATGCAACGCTCTACCTCCCGCATCACGCCAAATCTTGTTTTTGGGCATCACCAACGCCTTACCTCCCGTGCCATGCCAAATTTTCTTTTCAGGCATCACCAACGCTCTACGCCCTGCGTCAATGCCAAATTTTCTTTTTGGGATTATCACCGGGGGATTTTGTCCACCTAAATATAATCAAACACCATGGAGGCAAGCTCAAATTGTTGTTAGCTTAGGTCATCTCAACAACACCTAGAACAACAACCAGTCAACCAACCAAGCTAGAACAAAGAGGGCATACCAAAGCATCTACTTTTTATCAACATGGGATAGAATGTTCAAAACAATGCCATCATAATCAACATGTGCAAAACATAGCAAAAAATAAGGAGATTCCATTCTTTTATGCGAGGCAATGAGCAACTTCAGCAGCCAGTGTCCTATCACCTAGCATGAAGACTGGGAACTTTGTCGTTCCAAGATATCCTTCAATATTTCACAAAACTTCAGGAAATCACAAGTACAAATACTTCGACAGCATGAAAATGAAAAAAAATGAAATATTTGAACAAAAGAAAGTCACTGTATAGCAGATCTCAACCCAACTTACATGGCATCTTGTTAACCTAAATATTTCATAATCCGAAGAAGAAATTAAGGTGCGTGACGAAACATCAGCAATATAAACTCGCATCGATTTTTTCTCTGAGAAAATAGATTTCTGGACACCGGAGATCAAGATTCCATCCCATGATTTCATAACAATCAACATGTACATGGCTCTCTGATTATATTGTAGCCACTACCATGGATGTAGTTCTCCTCATATGGCTCGAAAGAAACATGATGCCCTGGGTTTCTGAACCTTGACCCACGCCACCCATCTATTTGTGACAATTTATGCCCAAATTTATATCTGAAATGTATGCCTAGATCTTTAACACACGAGCAATAGAAAAACTAAAAACATAAATCGCCTAACCTTCTTTTCATATGACTCATGATACAACAAGAAATATGATTTTACGATGTTTCGTCATGCTTACATGAACCAGAGCTACCAGGCACCAATATTCCACCATTTGACAATAACTGTAACAATGAAGAAAGGCTACCAGACCACATCTTTTACTACATAATGGAACACTAATGTGCAAACAAAGGACAATATTGCTCCAATGAAGCATTCATATCATCAAGTAAGAACGGTTGCATGTTTATCACCTTCTCCAAACCAATGAAATTGATGTTGTAACACATTGTGCATGCTAAGAAAGAAATTGATGAGGACAATATTACATTTCTTCTTACAGCAGCATACATGCACCATATAAGAGGTCTAAATCTTGATGATAGGTTCATGCATAAAGGAAGCGAATTTGAAAAACATATCAGAATCTTACGAAATGATCTTAACTCCATGCAAAGTTGCTTAGTAGGAAAAATAGCAGTGAAGGATCAAGGTGGACAACAAATAACATTAATATAATACTCCTTCAAGGTAAATAATAAAAAATGAAATCATAGCGGGTACAAGTATTTTGAATAGTGAAGAGAAGTACGATATACGTGCAATGCACATTTCCAAAATTCATATATATGAATATATGTAAATATAAGTTTTGCTAATGTCATAGTTTGCCATGCTTCACTAACATCTTATCATGTCAAATCATTGGTGGACATCCCCTTTGTGCTGCAATTAACATCTTATCATTTCCAGAACATCTCGCTGGTATTAAGTTGCGAGCCCCACCCAAAGTGTAAACCCAAAGCAACAGACAACTGCATTAACAAACTTTACGTAAGGTAAACAATCCTTGCAACCACGGTTACAAGCACCGTTGTTTTCTCCCTGGTGGCAACATCACATCCCCTAGTCTCATGTTTCTGTCACTCAATCTAGACATCGGGGGGCATGAACCCACATTCAAGCATAACGCTCCCTCTTGGAGGTCCAATCTACTACTTGGCCAAAGCAATAAAAAGCAACGGAGAACATGCAAGAATTACTCAAGAACAAAATATAAAAGGAGAACCAAATATATAACTCATCACAATCTGAACATAATCTCATAATCCATCGGATCCCAGCAAACACAACATAGCAACAGCAGAAAGATTACATAGATGCCTTGATCATGTAGGGCAGCTCACAAGGGCTAAGAATTGATGCACAAGATTGGAGAGAAGACATCACATAGCTACTGGTCATGGACCCATGGTCCAAGGAGGACTACTCACGACACATCCGGCAAGCGCTCATGGTGGTGGAGAAGCTCCCGGAGATCAATCCTCCCTCCGGCAGGGTGCCGGGACGAGGTCTTCTAGTGGTCCCGATCTCGGGATCGCGGCGGCGGCGAAACAGTGGAGAAATTCGCGATGTGGGGTCTCTCTTTAGGGTTTTCTCATCGGGGGATTAAATATAGGAGAAACGAGGGCCAGAGGGGAGGGCCCACCCCTCCAGGCGGCCTCCTGGCACGACCAGGGGTGGGGCCATGCCCATTGGTCGACAGGGAGGGGGGTGGCCCCCCTCCGGCTCCCCTTCGGTCTTTTGGAGTTTTCCGAAGCGCTGATTTTTTATATATTTTTCTTGGATTTTTTGGACACTGTAAATATGGGTAAAAACCTGGCACTGGGTGCACTGAGTTAGTAGGTTAGTCCAAATATGTGTAAAATGGTATGAAAGTGCAGCAAAACACATAGCAATGTCACCCAAATGAGCATGGAACAAGCAGAAATTATAGATACGTTTGGGACGTATCGACATCCCCAAGCTTAATTCCTGCTCGTCCTTGAGTAGGTAAATGATAACACAGATAATTTCTGTGGTGACATGCTAACACACATATAAGAACTTCAAAGTAAATCAAGTAAGATATGCAATTCAAGTCAAGACAATAAAAAGCAAGAGTCTATATCTAGTATTGAAACTAGCAACATAAGAACATAAAATTGCAAGAGCTCTCGTTATCCGTGACTCGAATGTCTCCAAATGATGTTTGCGTGCAAGAAGTGGGAGATGGGTTTAGAGCATAAAAATACTATATAGTTTAATTGATAACTCAATCTACTAAAACTTCACACTTGGTCTCCTTCGGAATCTTATTTTGACTCATCCCCAGACCACTAGTCAGGCACAAGTCAAACTGATCCTCTCCCTTTCGACTTTGAGAACTCATGCAATGGATGAGTGCAAGAAAGATATGTTGGCACTTAGGATGGCAAATATAATAATGATGTGGAAGGAAGACAAAAAAGGTGTGAAAGGCTCACATCAATGAGGACAAACATAGGCGAGAGAAAGCCAAATGATAGATATGATGTGAGGAATAGGGATTGCCATGCAACAGATGAACATATGAGCTAAGGTAAGCTCTCCAATGGAACTAGTGGGGGTGCATCCAACTCGCTTGCTCACGAAGACCTAGAGCTCATTTGAGGAGGCTCATCCTTGGAATAGGCAAGTCAAGTTCTATAGTGTAAGGATCCCCACATAGTTATGCATGAATGATATGAAAATCTCTATGGAGTACAAATATGACAATGGAGTACGAGTGTGGATATTTCAAAAGGAATAGTAGTGTTGCCCCTTCTCTCTTTTTATTTCTCTTTTTTCTCTTTTTTTGTATTTTTGTGGCCTCATTAGCTCTTTCTATTTATCTCTCATTTGTCCTCTTTGGGATCTTTTAATTTGTCCTCTTTTGTCTTTTATTTTGTCCTCTTTGGGATCTTTTCCTCACTTAAGGGCAACACTCTATATTTTACAAGAATGAAAAGAAGATCTTCACACTTTATAAGAAGTACTCAACATAAAGAAAACTGAAAAACTATCATGATGTATGCAAATGTATGCCTCTGCGAGTGTAGCAGGATATGCAATGATACTAGCACGTCATGTAGCAATGATAAGGGCAAGGTCCAACTAGCATGCGGCTCTACGAACAAGCAAAAGCATGTATGACATGAAGATCAAGTCATGAGATGATGGATCTTGCATGGCAATGTATCTTGAAAAGGCTATGGAAACGCCTTGATAGGTAGGTATGGTGGTTGTTTTGAGGAAGGATATAATGAGGCTTATGATGACAGAGCGTATCATGCCAAGCGTTTGGATGCACCGGCAAAGTTTGCACCAACTCTTGAGATGATAAAGGGCAATGCACGGTATTGAAGAGGCTAGCAAATATGGATGGTGGAAGTGCCAACAATCTAATACTCACATTAGTCCAAATAACTCATGCACTTATTACCGCTAACTCTCTATCTAGTCAGGAGATTCACAAAGAGACAAGTACCCTGACGAGGAGTGTATGGGGGCTTGGTTATCCTTGCGCATCCTCGAACCATGGTACGTGAGGTTAGCGATCCATCTAGTAGCTAGAGTTCTCATCTAATTTTTGTAGTTTTCGAAAATAACACGGATTGCCCAAAATACGACACCTATCACTAATAGGATCAAGCTTTTGGCACCAAAAGTCCAAACATTACTCAAATCAATACCTCAAAACTATTGCAAGTTACTACTACACTTATAATAGCAACCTCAATTACCTACTCATGCAAGACACAAAACTCAATGCAATAGACCAACTCCCTAAACAAGATAAGCATGATAACTCAAGAGAGTTCCAAAAGCAACAACCTAAATAAAAGATCTTAAAAAGATAAGCATGGAAACTAAGAGCTAAGCATGACAGCAGCTATGAAAAGATAAAGACCACACAAAAAGGATAAGCATGAAAACCTATGTTTTGTTCTAGGGTGGAGTGGAGCGTGTTTCTCTCCCAAACAATGAAGGCTAGTGTCCAACTTGTTATGAACAGCAAGCAAAACTAAAACAAACTAAAAAGGTAAATGCAAGACGCTCCAAGCATAGCACATAACACATGAAGTGATAAAAATATAGCATGGAGAAGGACGAGATGATGATTGTTGATGGAGAAGGGGATGCACGGGGGCATCCCCAAGCTTAGACGCTTGAGTCTCCTTGGATATTTCTTGGGGGTGCATGGGGGCATCCCCAAGCTTGAGCTTTTGATACTCCCGGATCTTCTTTCATCATCTTCCTTCGCATACTTGAAAACTCCCTTCATACGAAACTCATCATAAACTGATTAGAGTGGGTAGTACCCATAAATAAATAATTTTTCTCCATTGGAAATAAAGATTTTCAGAAAGAGCTACTGTTTCTCAAGATTGCCAAAAAGTTTTTCCAAAGAAAAAGCAAGCTTAAGATTTGCAAAACGATGAAAATGCAAAACATGGCAGAATCTATGAAAAACAGACCATCAGGTAGTAAATAATTTTTTCGGGGTACTGATAACCCACAAGTATAGGGGATCACAACAGTTCTCGAGGGTAGAGTATTCAACCCAAATTTATTGATTCGACACAAGGGGAGCCAAAGAATATTCTCAAGTATTAGCAGTTGAGTTGTCAATTCAACCACACCTGGATAACTTAGTATCTGCAGCAAAGTATTTAGTAGCAAAGTAGTATGGAAGTAACGGTAACAGTCACTGTTCAAGAAATCTTCCGATTCAGCGATTTATCGTCCGATTTATCGCTACTCTTGGGGTGACCGATAAGATTATGCCTTATTTTCACCATTTATCATTTGGGCCAATTAATCGCTATGACAAGCGATTTATCACGAATCTACCGATAAATCAGGCCTATTCATAGCACTATGTTTGCAAAAACTATGTTTATTTGCGTTTTGTGGACCTTGTTACGCAATATGTACTATTGTCCTGTTTTGTTCATCATTATACAAGGATTCAAAGGCTAGGAATCAAGGTAAGACCTCTGTCCAATATTGTTTTGGTGTTGAATATAGCATATGTTAGTGTTGGGAACCTGAGAATTGCAAAAAAATGGACGATTAATAGTTGACCGATAAAATCAATTAATCGACCGATTTCCGATTAATCTCTAATCCATAGCTGTCCGAGACGATAACGATAAGTGATATCCTCAACATTGGTAACAGTAGCAGATTTGTAGTAGTTGTAACAGTAGCAACGGTAAACTAAATAAGCAAAGCACAATATGTGAAAAGCTCGTAGGCATTGGATCAGTGATGGATAATTATGTTAGATGCGATTCCTCATTAATTGTTATAACACAGGGTGACACAGAACTAGCTCCAGTTCATCAATGTAATGTAGGAATGTATTCCGAATATAGTCATACGTGCTTATGGAAAAGAACTTGCATGACATCTTTTGTCCTACCCTCCTGTTGCAGCGGGGTCCTAGTGGAAACTAAGGGATATTAAGGCCTCCTTTTAATAGAGTACCGGACCAAAGCATTAATACATAGTGAATACATGAACTCCTCAAACTACGGTCATCACCGAGAAGTATCCCGATTCTTGTCACTTCGGGGTTGTCGGATCATAACACATAATAGGTGACTATAGACTTGCAAGATAGGATCAAGAACTCATGTATATTCATGAAAACATAATAGGTTCATATCTGAAATCATGGCACTCGGGCCCTAGTGACAACCATTAAGCATAGAGGAAAGTCATAGCAAAATTAATCTTAGAACATAGTGGATACTAGGGATCAAACCCTAACAAAACTAACTTGATTACATGGTAAATCTCATCCAACCCATCACCGTCCAGCAAGCCTACGATGGAATTACTCACGCACGGCAGTGAGCATCATGAAATTGGTGAGGGAGGATGGTTGATGATGACGACGGCGACGAATCCCCCTCTCTGGAGCCCCGAACGGACTCCAGATCAGCCCTCCCGAGAGAGATTAGGGCTTGGCGGCGGCTCCGTATCATAAAATGCGATGAAACTTTCTCTGATTTTTCTCTCCACGAAAGCAAATATATGGAGTTGGAGTTGAGGTCGGTGGACGTCCAGGGGGCCCACGAGGTAGGGGGACGCGCCCTAGGGGAGGGTGCGTGCCCCCACCCTCGTGGACATGGTGTGGGCCCCCTGACGCTGATTCTTTCACCAGTATTTTTTATTAATTCTGAAAAGTTGGTCCGTGGATTTTCAGGTCATTCCGAGAACTTCTATTTCTGCACAAAAATAACACCATGGCAGTTCTGCTGAAAACAGCGTCAGTCCGGGTTAGTTCCATTCAAATCATGCAAGTTAGAGTCCAAAACAAGGGCAAAAGTGTTTGGAAAAGTAGATACGATGGAGATGTATCAACTCCCCCAAGCTTAAACCTTTGCTTGTCCTCAAGCAATTCAGTTGACAAACTGAAAGTGATAAAGAAAAACTTTTACAAACTCTATTTGCTCTTGTCGTTGCAAATATGTAAAGCCAGCATTCAAGTTTTCAGCAAAGATTATGAACTAACCATATTCACAATAACACTTAGGTCTCATGTTTACTCATATCAATGGCATAATCAACTAGCGAGCAATAATAATAAAACTCGGATGACAACATTTTCTCAAAACAATCATAATATGATATAACAAGATGGTATCTCACTAGCCCTTTCTGAGACCGCAAAACGTAAATGCAGAGCACCTTTAAAGATCAAGGACTGACTAAACATTGTAATTCATGGTAAAAGAGATCCAATCATAGCCATACCCAATATAAACTAATAGTAATGCATGCAAATGACATCGGTGCTCTCCAGTGGGTGCTTTTGAATAAGAGGGTGATGACTCAACATAAAATTAAATAGATAGGCCCTTCACAGAGGGAAGCAGAGATTTGTAGAGGTGCCAGAGCTCGATTTTGAAATAGAGATGAATAACGTTTTGAGCGGTATACTTTCACTGTCAACATAAAAACTATGAGATCTCGATATCTTCCATGCTACACACATTATAGGCGGTTCCCAAACAGAATGGTAAAGTTTATACTACCCCACCACCAACAAGCATCAACCCAGGGCTTGTCCGAAACAATGGGTGCCTCCAACTAGCAACAATCCTGGGGGAGTTTTGTTTGTAATTATTTTGATTTGATTTGAGCAAGGGACTAGGCATCTCGGTGACCAGCCATTTTCTCGTGAATGAGGAGCGGAGTCCACTCCTCTTGAGAATAACCCACCTAGCATGAAAGATACAGACATCCCTAGTTGATACATGAGCTGTTCGAGCATATAAAACAGAATTTCATTTGAAGTTTGGAGTTTGGCACATACAAATTTACTTGGAACGGCAGGTAGATACCACATATAGGAAGGTATGGTGGACACATATGGAATAACTTTGGGGTTTATGGAGTTTGGATGCACAAGCAGTATTCCCGCTTAGTACAGGTGAAGGCTAGCAAAAGACTGGGAAGCGACCAACTGAGAGAGCGACAACAGTCATGAACATGCATTAAAATTAATCAACACCAAGTGCAAGCATGAGTAGGATATAATCCACCATGAACATAAATATCGTGAAGGCTATGTTGATCTAGTTTCAACTACATGCGTGAACATGTGCCAAGTCAAGTCACTCGAATCATTCAAAGGAGGATACCAGCCTATCATACCACATCAGAACCATTTTAATAGCATGTTGGCACGCAAGGTAAACCATTATAAACTCCTAGCTAATTAAGCATGGCATAAGCAACTATAATCTCTAATTGTCATTGCAAACATGTTTATTCATAATAGGCTGAATCAGGAACAATGAACTAATCATATTTACAAAAACAAGAGAGGTCGAGTTCATACCAGCTTCTCTCATATCAATCAATCCATCATATATCGTCATTATTGCCTTTCACTTGCACGACCGAATGGTGTGTATAACAATAATAGTGCATATGCATTGGACTAATCTGGAATCTCCAAGCGTTCAATTCAAGGGAGAAGACAAGGTAATATGGGCTCTTGGTTAAATAAACAATCATGCATATGAGAGCCACTCAGACATTTTCATTAGGGTCTTATCCTCTCGACCCCCAAAGGAAAGAAAAGAAATAAAACTATTTACACGGGAAAGCTCCCAACAAGCAAAAGAAGAACGAGAAATCTTCCTGGGTTTTCTTTTAATTACTACTACAAGCATGGAAAGTAAGCTAACTATTTTTTTGGGTTTTTTCTTAAGGTTTATCAAACTCACAAGAAGGAGGCTAGAAAAACAAATTAAACTAGCATGGATAGTATAATAAAAGAGTATGAGCACCAACAACTAGAGTGAGTGTGTGAACATGAATGTAATGTCGATGAGAAATACGTACTCCCCCAAGCTTAGGCTTTTGGCCTAAGTTGGTCTATGCCCATGGATCATGGCTACTCTCTCCGGTGTACTGAGGAGTGTCATCATATTGCCACTGGCTGGCGATCTCCTCCGGATCCCACTGATAAGATGCTGGATGATAAGGGTCAAGTGGTGGTTCCGGCTCGGGCTCTGGAGCTGATGTCTGGCTACGAAGCGCATAGACGGCCTCCAGCAGGATGAGGTAAGGGCCTGCAGTTAAATCAAACAAAGAGGGCACATGCAAGATAATAGTCTCACTGTGTTTCTTATTAAATCTCAAATTATAAAAAGCATCTTATCATCATTTTTAACAATAAAATCATGTGCTACCATGCTCTTGTAGTCTAGAAAAGTAGGGGGTGGTAGTTTTTCCTCTTTCTCAAAATGCCTAATGGGTATCCTGAAATGTTTAGCCAGGCGTGCAACATAGATACCTCCAAAGATGGAGCCCTTTGTACGGTTCAGGCTTAATCATTTAGCAATAATGGCACCCATGCTAACAGAGTTATCACGAAATAAAGCATGGAACAAAATAATGATATCTGGAACACTAAGGTTTCCACAGTTTCCGCGACCAATTAAGCATCGACTAGCAAATATTGCAAAGTAGCATAAAACAGGAAAAATGTATGCTAGTAATTCTTGCATCGGAAACCTTCCTCGTTTCCCCTATAGTAATAGTATCAATAAATCCATCCACATCTTTACGATGTGGTTCCTCTAGGCTGCCCCCGAAAGGTATCTTGCAAACCGTGCAAAATTCATATAGTGACATCTCCC
Organism: Triticum dicoccoides; assembly: GCF_002162155.2. Taxonomy (NCBI): domain Eukaryota; kingdom Viridiplantae; phylum Streptophyta; class Magnoliopsida; order Poales; family Poaceae; genus Triticum; species Triticum dicoccoides. The sequence continues at coordinate 575,496,759 of NC_041381.1, read as the reverse complement.
TAGCCACATCATATAGATGAAACGCTACTGAAGGAGGTGATTTCTTAGGATAAAAGTAGAAATTTTGCACAAAAGTATTGGTGAGTAAGAGATACTGTTCAGCCTGGTCATGGAGGAAGTCGGTGAGGCCCGCATTATCATCCAAAGAATAAAAGTCATCATAAATCCCGGCTGCTCTCAAGAAATCATCACAAGGCCATTCACACGGCCGTACTTCCGCCACATAGGGAGATTATACTTGGCCTTTTCATTCTCCTTAGCTTGTTTATCCTTAGAGCCTTGGCTAGAAGAGCCCCACAAAAATCTCTTAATCATTTCCTGAAATTTTCTGAAATTTTTAGTAACTCAAAATAAAAGTGAATCAAACTCAGCAAAATTGATAGCAACTACTCCCACAAGTGCCTAGAGCCTATATCATGCATTAAAATTACTTGGGACCATATAAATTTGAGATGCAAGCTCAGGAACAGGGTCACCTAGGCAGAAAAAATTTGCAATGAATAAAGCACTAGAACAAAAACTAATTGGACCATTGGAGGAGTCACATACCAAAGAACAATCCCCCAAAGCAGTTTTGTGAATGGAGCTTTGACCAAGGAGATCGAAAATGGCAGCAAAGTGAGCTAGAACTCGTGTTTGAGCTGGATGGTGATTTTTTTGGGAGGAAGATGAAGTGTGTTGGTGTAGGAATAATTGGAGGGGGTCACCGTGGCCCCATGAGGCAGGGGGAGCGCCCTAGGGGAGGGGGCGCGCCCCGGACCCTCGTGGCCAGGTGCCAGTTCCCCCTGCTGTGTTCTCAGTGCTAGATATTCTCAAATATTCCAGAAAAAATCATATTAAATTTGTAGGGCATTTGGAGAACTTTTATTTTGGGGTATTTTTTATTGCATGGATAATTCAGAAAACAGACAGAAAATACTATTTTTACTTTATTTAATCTAAATAACATAAAGTAAAAGGAGGGTACAGAAGGTTGTGCCTTCTAATTTCATCCATCTCATAATCATCAAAAGGAATCCACTAACAAGGTTGATCAAGTCTTGTTAACAAATTCATTCCGAATAACATGGAACCGGAGAAATTTTGAATAACACTAGGTTAACTCAACGGGGATATGAACATCCCCAATAATAAGAATATCATATTTCCTCTTGACAGTAGGAAGAGGAAATTCAAAACCTCCAATAATGATAGTTGGAATTTTTCCAATAGAATTGATGCTATGAACTTGAGGTTGTTTCCTCGGAAAGTGTACCGTATGCTCATTACCATTAACATGAAAAGTGACATTGCCTTTGTTGCAACCAATAACAGCCCCTGAAGTATTCAAAACGGGTCTACCAAGGATAATCGACATACTATTGTCCTCGGGAATATCAAGAATAAGAAAGTCCGTTAAGATAGTAACGTTTGCAACCACAACAGGCACATCCTCACAAATACCGACAGGTATAGCAGTTGATTTATCAGCCATTTGCAAAGATATTTCAGTAGGTGTCAACTTATTCAATTCAAGTCTACGATATAAAGAGAGAGGCGTAACACTAACACCGGCTCCAAGATCACAAAAAGTAGTTTTAACATAGTTTCTTTTAATGGAGCATGGTATAGTTGGTACTCCTGGATCTCCAAGTTTCTTAGGTTTTCCACCTTTAAAAGTATAATTAGCAAGCATGGTGGAAATTTCAGCTTCCGGTATCTTTCTTTTATTTGTAATAATATCTTTGATGTACTTAGCATAAGGATTTACTTTAAGCATATCAGTCAAACACATACGCAAAAAGATAGGTCTAATTATTTCAGCAAAGCGCTCAAAATCCTCATCATCCTTTTTCTTGGATGGGTTAGGAGGAAAAGGCATGCGTTTTTGAATCCATGGTTCTGTTTCTTAACAGTCCTTCCTAGCAACAAAATCTCTCTTATCATAATGTTGATTCTTTGATTGTGGTTTATCAAGATCAACAGCAGGTTCAATTTCTACATCATTATTATTACTAGGTTGAGCATCAACACGAACATTATCATTAACATTATCAATAGGTTCATGTTCATCACCAGATTGTGTTTCAGCATCAGAAATAGAAATATCATTGGGATTCTCAGGTGTGTCTACAACAGGTTAACTAGAAGCATGCAAAGTCCTATCATTTTTCTTTTTCTTCTTTTTAGAAGGACTAGGTGCATCTACATTATTTCTCTGAGAATCTTGCTCAATTCTGTTAGGGTGGCCTTCAGGATACAAAGGTTCCTGAGTCATTTTAGTAGTTCTAGTAGCCACTCTAATAGCAAAATCATGTTTATTATTTAATTCATCGAGCAAATCACTTTGAGCTTTATGTACTTGTTCTGCTTGAGTAGTAACCATAGAAGCATATTTACTACTGAGTTTAAGTTCACCTTTAACTCTAGCCATATAATCACTCAAGCATCCAATCATGTAAGCATTACTCTTTAATTCTCTACCAACATAAGCATTGAAATTTTCTTGTCTAGCCATAAAGTCATCAAATTCATCCAAGCATTGGCTAGCAAACTTAGTAGACGGGGGTTCAACCTTATCATATCTATAGAGAGAATTTACCTTTACTACCTGTGTCGGGTTATCAAGACCATGTGTTTCTTCAATAGGTTGTATATTAAGACCATGTATTTCTTAAACAGGAGGTAAATTCTTAACATCTTCACCTTTAATACCTTTTTCTTTCATAGATTTCTTTGCCTCTTGCATATCTTCAGGACTGAGAAATAGAACACCCCTCTTATTCAGAGTTGGTTTAGGAGTTGGCACAGGAGTTGGTTCAAGAGTTGGCTCAGGAAGATTCCAATTATTTTCATTAGTCAACATATTATTCAATAGCAATTCAGCTTGATCGACTGTTCTTTCCCTGAAAACACAACCAGCACAACTATCCAAGTGGTCCTTGGAAGCATCAGTTAGTCCATTATAAAGGATATCAAGTATTTCATTTTTCTTAAGAGGATGATTAGAAAAAGCATTAGGTAATTGGAGAAGCCTCCCTCAAGCTTGTGGGAGACTCTCTTCTTCAATTTGCACAAAATTATATATTTCCCTCAATGTAGCTTGTTTCTTATGAGCAGGGAAATATTTAGCAGAGAAGTAATAAATCATATCCTGGGGACTACGCACACAACCAGGATCAAGAAAATTAAACCAAGTTTTAGCATCACCCTTTAATGAGAATGAAAATATCTTAAGGATATAATAGTAGCGAGATTTCTCATCATTACTAAACAGGGTGGCTATAACATTCAGTTTAGTAAGATGTGCCACAACAGTTTCAGATTCATAGCCATAAAAAGGATCAGATTCAACCAAAGTAATTATCTTAGGATCAACAGAGAATTCATAATCCTTATCAGTAACAAATATAGGTGAAGTAGCAAAAGGAGGGTCATATTTCATTCTAGCATTCAGAGTTTTCTGTTTCAGTGTAGCTAATAACTTCTTAAGATCAGATCTATCATTGCAAGCAAGAAAATCTCTAGCAGTTTCTTCATCCATAACATAGCCCTCAGGAACAACAGGCAATTCATACTTAGTGGGAGAACCTTCATGATCACTATCTTCAATAATTTCATTTTCAATAATTTCATTCGCTCTAAACCTAGCAAGTTGTTCATCAAGAAATTCACCTAATGGCACAGTAGTTTCAAGCACAGAGGTAGTTTCATCATAAGTATCATGCATAGTAGAAGTGGCATCATCAATAACATGCGACATATCAGAATTAATAGCGGAAGCAGGTTTAGGTGCCGCAAGCTTACTCACAACAGAAGGAGAATCTAGTGCAGAGCTAGATGGCAGTTCCTTACCTCCCCTCGTAGTTGAGGGATAAATCTTAGTTCTTTCGTCTTTCAAGTTCCTCATAATGACCAGCAGATATAAATCCCAAGTGACTCGAAGAATAGAGCTATGCTCCCTGGCAACGGCGCCAGAAAATAGTCTTGATAACCCACAAACTTAGGGATATTAAGGCCTCCTTTCAATATAGTACCGGACCAAAGCATTAACACATAGTCAATACATGAACTCCTCAAACTACGCTCATCACCGAGAAGTATCCCGATTATTGTCACATCGGGGTTGTTGGATCATAACACATAATATGTGACTATAGACTTGCAAGATAGGATCAAGAACTCACATATATTCATGAAAACATAATAGGTTCAGATCTGAAATCATGGCACTCGGGCCCTAGTGACAAGCATTAAGCATAGCAAAGTCATAGCAACATCAATCTTAGAACATAGTGGATACTAGGGATCAAACCCTAACAAAACTAACTTGATTACATGGTAAATCTCATCCAACCCATCACCATCCAGCAAGCCTACGATGGAATTACTCACGCATGGAGGTGAGCATCATGAAATTCGTGATGGAGGATGGTTGATGATGATGACGGCAACGGATCCCCCTCTCTGGAGCCCCGAACGAACTCCAGATCAGCCCTCTTAAGAGAGATTAGGGCTTGGTGGCGGCTCCGTATCGTAAAACGTGGTGAAACTTTCTATTTGATTTTTTTCTCCGTGAAAGCAAATATATGGAGTTGGGGTTGAGGTCGGTGGACGTCCAGGGGGCCCACGAGGCAGGGGGCATGCCCCCACCCTCGTGGACAGGGTGTGGCCCCCCTGACGCTGATTCTTTCACAAGTATTTTTTATTAATTCTGAAAAGTTGCTTCGTGGATTTTCAGGTTATTCTGAGAACTTTTATTTCTGCACAAAAATAACACCATGGCAGTTCTGCTGAAAACAGCATCAGTCCGGGTTAGTTCTATTAAAATCATGCAAGTTAGAGTCCAAAACAAAGACAAAAATGTTTGAAAAAGTAGATACGACGGAGACGTATCAGTTACTTCTACAACTCAAATAAAAAAACTCAGAACAGACGCGAGAATGTCAATTGTAACAGGTCGATATCTACATGAGGGACGTAATTGCTTATTGATGACACTATTGCTGTGAGTGAGATCTTAGTTAAGCAATTCAGCTTGTCTTTATTGAGCTAACCTTGGTAACTAAGCATATTAGAGCTAATTTAGAATTTTAGAGCTAACTTAGGTCAATTTGGAGCTAACTTAGGTAAAATTGATCATTTTGGAGCTAATTAAGCTTATTATGTCATTTTTGAGGAAAATAAGCTAAGTATATGACATATATCAGGTTACCAAGGTTGTTATGCCATTTCAAACCTAAATGAATTGCATGAATCATGAAGCAAACCATATACCCAGTTCCGCTCGTAGTGATATAAGTTGGCGCTGCCTTGATGGTGTGGCACACCTCTCATTTGGGCACGCTTGTCCTTGGCATTTTTGTGGACGGCTAGCCATGCGTCTGAGCACCACTCATCCACCAACGACTCCCAAAAATCCATCTTATCCGCACACCATCTCGGGAGCACCTAAGTCAGTAAAGAGAAACTTGAGCGCTACACCTACGAATCAAATCAACGAAACTAAGAACAAGGCCTTAAGAATATAGTCAATTACCGTCATGTACTCCTCCTTCTTCAGAAACTTTCCGCGACACTTCTTCTTGGGCTTCCGAACACCCCGTGAGGCGAACTAGTCTCGAACAGCCTGCACCCGAGCCTCGTGCTGTAATTTTTGTAGTAGGTGCCTCCACTCAGCATCGATAACCCGTGCACATGCCTCCTCGTATCCCTCCTTACACCTGTAGAAGGTCCGCAATCAAACGAGACAACATTGATTAGTACAACTAGTCATCAACCCGTGAATCCGCACGGGCTAGTGAATATTTAATATTTATGATTTATGTCATTGTAATAAGTACAATTTTAGGAGAACTATGATAATATTTTAAATATGTAATATGTTTGTTTAGTGATCTCATGGAAAGAGGGATTACCATTGTTTGATCAAGTTGTGATTAGACGATTTGGATGAATTATCATTTTTTGGACATCCCATGTCTCATAATTCTCAAATGAGAAGTTCGCTTTATGTGCTATTTCCTTCGAACTTATGTGTGTTTAAATTTCAAAAATATATATAGGAATCTATGTTTAATTGTAACAAATCGCGAGGTCCGATGAAATTAAACACTTTCTTTGGGTCTAGTAGTTTGCAAAGACAGTAAGCAGTTCTCGTATGATGTTTTCTATACTTCTTAATGAAAAAGCATTTTAATTATCAGGCACAACTTTGTTGGATAAGTTTTACCTCGATCCATGCAAAGATGTATAATTATATCAAGATGAGAGGACAATCATCTCCTTTCATCTTTTGGTCGCCTTGGTAATATATGTGATTCCCTTACCATAGAAAAACATTTGCTTATGCCGATACACAACCAATTTCTTCCACTAAGAATGAATAGTCATCCTAACTTTATTTCTATCCATACTAAAACCGAATGGCGCTAAAATTAATGTTCAATTTTGCTCTTTTGTATATTCTCTTTATTTCCATAGCATTTGATATATGCCTCGAATTTATTATATATGCAAATGGTCAGTCATGAATTTAATTATAACGAATAATATATTGCACTGCGGATTCTTAAATATTTTGGTGTAAGATGTATATTTGCTCACTTAACACTTGACTATACATATTGGATGTATGGCGTACATATGTACTCAGGCAAATAGCATAACTTTCTCAGGGATCATTCATCATGATGGCTAATTGTTTTTGTTCTTTATTTGTATAGAAATTTCTGGCTGATTTAAATGTGTTGTCAGTTCTAGCCAATCAGTTGTACCATGCACATACACATCTGTACAACATATTGTGCAGAAAAAAAGAAATATTAGCAGAGACCACATTGCTATTGACTTGGTTGTGTCCGGCAAATAATAATCAAGTCAAATATAACTATGCACTATTCCAGTATACACTACATGATGCCATTGCATTACTTTTGTTGCATGAATGACTCTGGCTGTATACTGAAATACCAATGATATAAATATTTTTTGCTGAAGATAATAAAACCATGCAATCCTAAACACTAATATCAAAACTCAGCATTCATGTCAACAGAAAGAGAGAGAACCGTGATGTCTTTCCCCAAAATAGTAGTAGTATTATATATGAGGGGAAGAATAAGTGCATAACTGAAAGTATACAATGAGTTGCGAAGTACTATGATGAGATGTTTGGAGCCCCGCATCATCACTGAACATTAAATTTTTGTTAATTCAGTACGTAAAGAAGGCAATGGCTTCAAAGATACTAACAATACAAATGCCTCCAAAGTTAGTCCAAAATAAGATGAGATTGATACAGTTCCAATCAAAGTAATTCACATTATCCACACATATATTTTTTTAGTAAATGTTTTCATTGTCTTTGATTGATCACAAACTTATTTCTGCCTATCTGCACGAAGTTGATTCCTATGACATGATGGGAACTGTATCAAAAGCATATGAGCAGACCATGAAAATATCGAACGAAGTGCAAACATGATCCAACCTACTTGTTCTATTTATCCTGGACTCTACATAGTAGCCAAACAGGATCTACATGAGTATCAAGGAGATAGCCTTAACAGCAGGGATCGATGGAGGAGTTGGGCGCTCTCAAGCTGGTGCTATCACTGATCCGAACCAAATATCATCATAATTAGAGGGATGCTTGTGCAGCTCTCCACCTTAGGCATTCCGGAGACCACCTCTGCTGGTTCTCATCCCCTCCTGCTAACATTTAATCTGATAAAAAGAGATGTTGCAAGATTAAAAGGGAAAAGGCTTATTTTTCTTGATCGGATGAAGCCGACTTATTGGTGATTCTTTGATTAACTCAACAAACTGGTTAACAAAGGATGGATTTAGCAAGCTGGATTATTTACCGGCGGGGTAGGCCAGGAATGCTGGGAGATGAACTCGTATTAGGTTTAGAGTGTGAATTGGATGACATTCCACCACCGATCCAATGCTATTCCTCCACTTGGCAGCCACAAGTATTGTTTGTCATCCTCCTCTCTTCAAATTATCGTGGATACACATCCTCATCTGATCCATCAACCATCTTGAATTGCATAAGTTGGAATAGGAGAAGATCTAAAGGTTGGGGGGGGGGAAATACCTGGATTGATTCCTGTTCTTCTAGATGGATTTGCAGTATGGATGGAACGTTGAAGTCAAAGATGACATGAAAATACGACTTGGAGAGATACAAGAGGAACAGAGGCGCTAGGGCTTGCTTGATGACGAGCCAATTGGGGGGAAGATGGGTGGAGAGAGACGGGGAGAAGGAGACGTACTTTTTCAGATTTGTTTTGCAAAGGGGTATACGTGTGGCCGTGTGGGATAATATCTTGAGGACTCTTGTACTTTTTTTTGCGGGAAACTCTGGTACTTCATCTGATGGTTGCAGATGAGTAACATGTTGATCACATCGGATGGAATTTTTTTTCACCCCTGATGGCGTTTTTATTTGTGAAGGCTTTCCTTGTTTCTGTAACTAAAAGGTAGACATGGTAGATGGTTTTTGTATGTAACGGGGCCATCCCTGTTACGTATCTTTTGCCTTTTATCCTGGCCATAAATTTTGTAATCCAATGGTATAATTAATTCTAATGATGTGGATTAATGAGATCGCTAGAACGGTGCCTCCAATTAGTAAGTAAGAGATAACTAAGCTTATTCGAAGATTTTTAATTGTGGAAAGGAGACATTACCCAAAACATTCTAATCACCATGTTGGCCCTTGTGTGGCACAAGACACCATCTATCATCTCCTCCGGCTAGGCCGGGGCAGCCAAGTAGTGCTCCCAGGTCAATCCTAGCTCTGGAAGCTGACCCTCAATGGGCAACGTGACAAACCTCGGGATGTTTTGCCGGCAAATCACACCAAGGACTTGGTTGGGCCTGCGGACATCCTGAGGGTGGTCCCAAGCCCTGCGGTATGACAAGGCCAACGCATTAGATATTTGAAGAAACATGATGGCAAAAGGTACAAAAAGAGTAAATGCACTTACCTCGTCCCATTAGGCCAAATCAACTACCTCTACTCGCGGGTCACCGGCACGGACAAGAGCCATGTACTATCACGCTGGTAGACGGTGCCCGCTCAACCACCTCATCCTCGCTGGTGCTATCAGAAATCTGATGCCCGCCACCATCAGCATGGCCACTCGACCCCTCAGGCGGATCCTGCCAGGTACCCCATCCGGATGTCTCATGGGATGTAGCCTGGGCCGGAGTCACGTGGGCCAAAGTGTCTTGGACCGAGGTCTCATGGGCCGAAGGCTCGTCGACCCGAGGCTCGTGGACCGGAGTCTCGTGGGCCGAAGGCCCGTCGACCTGAGGCTCGTGGACCGGAGTCCATGTAGCCTCCTCCTCAGACGTGCCCCCCTAGCAGTCGCATGCTTGGGTGACTCACCTGGGGGTGGTGGCGAGGAAGGCATAGGAGCCTGCCTACCTCTCCCGCGGCCACGTCCTGATCTACCTCCTCTCTTCTTCCCTCCCCGACCTCCTCTCCCGGTGGGCACTGACGCCAACAAAGAAGGGCCCGCCAGTGTCCCCAAACTGTCTAACAATGCTCTCCAGAGAGGTGCGGGTGGAATGGAAGAACCCCTCCCACCATGCTCCGGACCCGAGCCCACCATCTTTCAACACCTGTCATGACAGAAGAGTAAACGGAATTAGTACAACATAAAAGAATTGAATACCGACATGAATAATAAAATGTATATTAACTCACCAGATAATAGGTAAAGATAGGTCCATCAGCATGTATATTCAAACAACTAAACTGACTCATGACAAAAGATCCTCGACCATCGACCCCTCGACGGTGATGAGGATTAAAAGCCAAGATTTGAAACTTCAAACAACCAAACTTACAACAAATCAGGGTGTAGAAAGAGAAACGCAAGACGAAATAGTACATAGTGAGAGGTTATGCAACTAGGATGATTTTTCTGTACAAGCCTTTTTAATGAATTGGAGACGATGATGGCGAAGAAGTCGAAAGACTCCAATGGCTTTCGAGTTCTTCACCATCATCTTCTCAAATTCGTTGAAAAGCTGTTATAGAATATCATCCTAGTTGCAAAACCTCTCACTACGTATTGTTTCATCTTTGGTTTCTCTTTCTACGCTTTGATTATTTGTCATGAGTCAGTTTGGGTGTTTCGAGTTTCAACACTTGGATTTTAATCCTCGGCGATCATCGACCCCTCGACCCTTGACCCCTCGGCAACCCTCGACCCCTCGACCCCTCGGCGGTCCTGTCAAACACCTTCACTGTGAGCATGGTGCCGATGTTGTCATAGCTTAAGATGCGGACATGCTCGAGCTGAATGTCATCAGCGCGGGAAAACTGCTTCAATCCGTTCTTTGCGAATGGATGGAAGCAGTTCACCCATGTGCATGACATTCAGCTCGGTGGCGTCCTCATCTTAAGCTACACCACCAGTCGGTCAGCACTCGGACCAGAAGATCCTCGCCCCTCGACCCTCGACCCATTGCCACTCGGCCACTCGACCCCTCGGCGACCCTCGACCCCTAACCCCTCGGCGACCCTCGACCCCTGACCCCTCAGCAATCCTCGACCCTCGACCCCTCGGCGGTCCTATCGAACACCATCACTATAAGCATGGTGCGGCTATTGTCGTAGCTTAAGATATAGACGTGCCCGAACTGAAGGTAATCAGTGCGGGCGAAGTGCTTCCGTCCGTTCTTAACGCACAGATGGAAGCAGTTCACCGACTCTCATGACCTTCAGCTCGGGGACGTCCTCATCTTAAGCTACGACACCAGTCGGTCAGCACTCAGACCGGAAGATCCTCGAGCATCAACCCCTAGACCATCGACCCTCTCCCCCGACCCTCGACCCCTTGGCGACCGGCGATCCTCAATCCGCTTCCGTCGGTGCCGACGCACCCCTAACCTCGACTCGGTACCGTCGGCACCGATGCACCCCTAACTTCCTCTTCTTCTTCTTTCACCTCTTCTTCTTCTTCTTCTTCTTCTTCTTCTTCTTCTTCTTCTTCTTCTTCTTCTTCTTCTTCTTCCTCTTCTTCCTCTTCTTCTTCCTCTTCTTCCTCTTCTTCCTCTTCTTCTTCTTCTTCTT
>NC_041381.1:575466966-575484957 GCF_002162155.2 Triticum dicoccoides | reverse complement strand
GACAGGGCCACGGTGGCGCCGAGGTGGTGAGCCGGTGGGGCGGCGGGTGGTTGGGCGATGGGGCGGCGGCGGGTGGTGGGGACAGCGGCGCATGTGCGGTGGTCGTCGGGGAGGAGAGGGAGAGAAACCGAGAGAAAGGGTGCGGGGTGGGCTGGGGCGCGACCGTTAGTTAATCAAATGTTTGTCATTCGCCCCGCCTTTGCCGTCTGCCTTGTTGCTCTTCGTTGTCTACTAGCAGACGACAAAGAAGTGGCTGATGGCAAATCCTCTGATTCCAGTAGCGTGGGTGGTAGAAGGAATACCCAATTGTTTCTTTGGGATAACCTACAAAGTAACATTTCTCTGATTTGGAATTGAGCTTATTTGGTTGTAAACGCTTCACATAGGTCTCACAACCCAAATTTTGAGATGCGACAAATTGGGTTTCTTTCCATTCCATAACTCATATGGCGTCGACTCAACAAACTTAGAGAGTGCTCTATTTAGTGTGTATGTTGCTTTTTCAAGTTCCTATCCCCAAAATGATTAAGGCAGATCGGTAAAAGACATCATTGACCTCACCATGTACAACATGGTTCGATTTCACCTCTTAGACAATCCATTTCTTTGTGTAGTTCCAAGAGGAGTAAGTTGCAAAACAATTCCATGGTCACTTAGATGTTTGCTAAACTCATGACTTTGATATTCGCCTCTCCGATCTGACCGTAGAAACTTTATCTTCTTGCCATGATGATTATCAACTTCATTTTGAAGTCGCTGAACTTTCCGAAGGTCTCGGACATATGTTTCATTAAGTAAATATAACCATATCTATTCAAATCATCAGTAAGGTTATGAAGTATAAGCATCCACCGCACACGGATGTGCTCATCAGACCACATATATCACTATATGTATTATTTCCAATAATTCACCCACCCATTAAGGATGACCCTCAGTTTACCCATCAAGCAAGGCTCACATGTGTCAAATGGTTCAAAATCAAAATATGCTAATACTCCATCTTTATGAAGTTTTTGCATATGTTTCTTCCTGATGTGACCACGACAGAAGTGCCACATGTAAGTGGTATTATTAGTCTTCTTAAGATGTTTAACTTGTATGTTAATTATAGACATCATTTTCACATTCATGATCCAAAATGAAAAGCCACGGACGATATGTGCAAATCAATAAAAATATTGCTATAATAAATTGAACAACCATTGTTCTGAGACTTATAAGAATAACCATCGTTTATTGGACATAATCCGGAGATAATGTTCTTACACAACTTCAAAATGAAATAACAATTATTCACTTCTAAAATAAATCTTGAAGGTAAACTTAAAGACATGACTATGATGGTTTGTGTAGCGATCCCATCACCATTCCCAACACACATCACGACTTCATTTCCTGAAGAAAATTGATCTGTACAATGATAATATTCCACATAACCTTACAAAGGTTAATCTCAAAGGTATCATTAAAATATATATAGCAGGTTGCATCTTACTTCACAAACTGGTTTGATATTCTAGTGGCCAAGGAGACACTGGACAACCGTAAAGGGTGTGGTTTCGAGTACCAAGGAATGTAAGGTCTTCCTAAAAAAACCATTCATACACTGTTGGCATGGTTTGCGAGAAAAATCAGCCAATTTGTAGATAAATCTGTGTAAAAAAATAGTTAGTTCACGAGTGGTCAAAGGAACGCTGTATGGCAGCCACATGACCGATTTTCCCCTCCCAACCCGATTTTGGCCTTATTTGATCAAATCAACAGGTATACGTCCTAAACTAATCACTTTCTGAGTTGTTGCCTAAAGCATGCAATCAGTTTGAGTTAGTGGACTAGTGACACATTTCACACTTGTATGCCTTATGGAATTCTACTTTCAAATGAAACCATCCATTTTAGTGGTGCAATTCATGAACAGATTCATGGAGGACCACCACCTAGTCCACGATAATCCTCTCATGCATTAACGATGTTTGTGTGGGTTGAACCACTTGGTCGACAACCCCATTGAGTCAATTATTCGCCACCTTTGTAAATATGAAGTTAATGTTAAGAAGGCATGTCAATATGTACAATGGAATTTGATTAGCCTCCTTAGTCATGGGCATCAAAATAATTTCACAAAAAATAGTCTTAAAAGCTTAGGGTGCTCCACATGGAGGTCCTCAAACAACTCCACGACCTCCTAGAAGGTCTGATAGGCTCGTTTGAGAAGTCATCCGGTCCAGGCAATTTATTATGAATACAACTCCGCTCACACTGTGTTTAGGAAAAAAGGGTTAAGAGGAGCTTGTTTTGACCATCCAGAACCTATTGAGATGTCATCTACCGAATCATTCAGAGAGAAATTACTATAATTGGGAGTTCCAAATAGACATATTATTTGGTAGTATAAGTCCGTAGGGAAGTCATGGGGAGAGAGAGAGAGAGAGAGAAATGTTGCTACATAGCTACACTACAACAAAATGTTAGCCTGAAAAAGACACCACTCAAGTGTAATCATGAGAGTGCATAGTACATCTATTTATTTGAGCTGGCTAATCTAGATTGGATCTAAAGGAAGACTTTTTGGAGATTGGATCAATTGTTATCCTAGTCCATCCCTTACAAATAAATATTTAGTGTATAGCCACCCCTCAAACATTGTAATAATAGGAAAAAGGAGATATATATAGGAGAAGGCAATGCCCTCGAACAAGCAGATGCAGGTGGGGGTACTATGTGGGTCATGTGATGAACTCACTCGTTAGGGTTTGACACATGGGCCAGTTGCATGGACTCCCTAGTGGTTTCCATAGGTTGGCTTTTGTCATGTTTCCCTATCTTGTCTGCTTGATCTGTAATGTTTGAATATTTTCTTAAATTTGTGTTTTTTTCAACTAACCTAAAAAGGAATTTTTCTAGATTTTAGTAGCGACAAGTAGGTTAGGCCTAAAGGAAAATTTAATATATGTGAAAGTTATTAAAGTTTAAAGGAATACATGCGCTTCTGGTCGTAGTACTGGAAAAACAACATAAGGGTTATACAACGACAATGTTAGACATCACAAATTTAATATAAGCTTCCTTTCACAAAAAGTTGGAAGTCCCACTCTTATTGCTGAGGATAGCAAGGAAAACCCATCAAGAAGGGTGAGCGAGAATTCTATTGAGGAAAAACTCCAAATACGAGATCTTGTGATAGAGAACCTATTATTTGCCTCAACAAGAGGTGAAGTAAATTTTCACCGAGAAGCAAGGTTGGAGAAAGTGCTAGCCTAGAACTTACGTAGTGTTTAAGCACCCTAAGTGTAGCCTAGGTGGATGTATAGTATTCGCTATCAAGGTATATTTGAGGTAACATATGTGTATCAACATTAATTTAGAGCATACAAGTGAATAATCTACCACGTCTAGCCTTTAGATATGGCCTAGGCCCACTTGGCCAATCTATGCAATATGGCATGATTTCTCTCTTGAGTGGATAATTTCTTTCTTCACGTCCCTAGAATTTCGCTTATGCCCTCAGCGAGACATTCGGTCGTTGCCAACGCCTAAGGGTGTCTAAGCACCTTCTCGGCGCTGCCTTTTCCAGCATAGGTGAGAGATCTCTTCACACCACACTTGAGATGAAATCCCCTCCCATAAGAATGAGAAGCCTTACAAGCTACTACGAGGCATTTTTATAGGCTCTTAGACTTGTACAAAAGACCAGAAATACCTTTTTTTTACTTCAAACATCATCGCTCTTGGTGAGAAGGAAAAATTAAGGACATCTCGTAGTCTTAGGGCTTCGTATTTTTTTATGTTTTTTGAATTTTGTTAGGGTTTGCATTCTACTCAAAGAGGCGAGGTGGCGATAGCTCTCTGTAGATGGAATATGATTCTCCTTGCTAGCCCACATTCCATTATAGGGCGTGTGAAGGTTTCTGTCCGGTGAATCTCATGGGATTTGGTCGGCGTTTGTCTTCGGTGGATCCACATGGATCAGGTCTTTGTTCCTTAGTGGTCATTTGTCTATAGGTTAGATCTTTCCTATTTACGCTTCTCTTCATCAATGGCGGTAGCTATTCTGGTGCGCTGGTCTAATAGGTATTAGCATGGCGACTTTTCGACTGCCAACTATAACAATGTTTGCCCGCCTTCGGTGAGTGAGTGGCGATCACGGTAGCGTGCCTTCAGCTCGCTAGAGTGCTTGTAGTTCTCGCTAGGTGTCTGTGAACCTTGATGTAATTTATACTTTTGATATTTTTTGTACTACCTTGACATCTGATGAATAGATCGGAAGCTTTCCCAGCAAAAAAAGAAAGGTCATATATATGGTTGGTCTAGAGGGCACAATGGAAAGGCTTTTATACTCCAGTAATGCTCCAAGGTGCTGATTGGCTTCTACTATATGACTCTTCTTTACTTTTACCACTCTGTATTATCTTCACATGTACGAACACAGGAGTACATGTAGATAAAAATCATAGGACATGTGTGAAAAATGTATTTCTACCTTGGATCGATCATTCTTCATGCTTGTGCACTCGGTTTTCACTAATACACAACGGAACATAAAGATACACTTTCGAACAAGAAGAGACTAAATGCATGCCAACACCCAAAAAGTTGATAAGGTGGTTGATGGCTGCTATCCAAAGTCTGAAAAGTAACTAAATTAAAATAGTCGAACTATAACTCTTCTTTTTACTACTTCCTCTGTCCCATAATATAAGAGTATTTTTCACACTACACTAGTGTGAAAACATATGAAAGTAGTACATATGAAACATTGTGATGCTCTAAGAAAACAAAAAAGAATACTCTTATATTATGGGACGGAGAGAGTAGTACATACGAAACATTGTGATGCTCTAAGAAAACGAAAAAAACATATCATTATTTATATAACAAGTGTAAAATAAAACAAGACAATTTAGAAAAAACTAGTATGGGTGACATGAATCTCCAGATGACAACGCATGACACGTCGGATGTGGCAATTTCGAAGTGTTCACCGTGTGTACAAGATATTCAATTGGTTGTAACGAAACAATAAATTAATGAAAGAAAAAGATTTGAGAGAGACACTAGTAGAAAAACAATAGTCCCGGTTCGTAAGGGCCTTTAGTCCCGGTTCATGAACCGGGACTAATGGGTCGTTACTAATACCTCCACCCATTAGTCCCGGTTCAAACATGAACCGGGACCAATATGCCTCCACGTGGCCCTGTGCGCCGAGCCCAGTCAGGGGGCCTTTGGTCCCGGTTGGTGGCACCAACCAGGACCAAAAGTCCATGTTTTTTTTGGAAAGTGGCTGCTTTAGGGGTTTTGGGGGTTATTTTTAGGTTGTTATATTAGCTAGCTAATAGAGAGAAGTGTCCTCTCTTATATCTTCGTCCTTGGTTTACCAACGCTGCTGCTATATATGTTCATTTTACCCGCTGATATAATAACTCATGCATGCTCGCATACATCAGCATATATAATAACAAGTACTCGTCCTACTAATCATGCATCATCATACAACTTCTACTCGTTATTAATAATAAGTCATACGAATGATCCTCATAGTCACCCTATATAATTGTTCTTACCACATGATCATCAGTATCAGGTAGGACCTAAACACCCTTAAGGTAAAATAGCATAAAACAATATAGACCCTGACTCTCCATTATGAAGAATGGCGATCATCCTGTCTCCAATTTTTGCCCTTCGCAAAATGTTGCTTCCAAGAAGCTCCTTACGACTGTCCATACATTTTTTCCATTCTTTGATTGTCATGTCTCCACTTCTTTTAGAAACCCGGTATGGACAGTTCAGATTCGTAGGAAGACCTGGTTGTATGTTCAAAACATGAAGGCTACCGTGTGTATACATCAGATGAGGCACACAATCATTTAGGATTATCTGTTGAAAACATAGTAATAACTTCGTAGTTAGCAATGATATGATGTACTAGTTTTAGAAGTGTGCAAAAAGATGCACGGATGTCGTAATAGTAAAAAATCTTACCAGGGTATTTCCATGGTAGTTACCGTAGTTCAACACGTGCACTAGTGGCACGTATTGACCATAATGTTGACGAGTTTGATTGTAGACATTGTAATTCTCAAGATCAGTACAAAATGCGACCATATGATTTTTCTCCTAATAAGTTAGTTCGGAGCCTTTGGTGTAGTAGGTTCTGTCTACCATCTTCCGCACATTCTTTGAAGAATGAAAATAAGCTGTCAATGGAGAATAAGTTGTCAACTATTTTGAAATAAACAATATAAATTACTTAATAACTATGTTAAGCTCACATGGGGGAAGAATTGGAGGTGTATCCACAAGGACGAAAATCGTAGGTCTCTCTTGCGCGATTGTAGAATCACCAAGATCCATGGTGACAAGCATACCCTCATCAAAACCATACATCTTGCAAAGTGCTTCCCAGTTTTTACAATCAAAATGGGTTACACTCTGAGCATTGTACAGCTTTACTTGAAAATCTACACCATGATGGGTACTTAGGATAATATTTTTGGTTTCCATACTTTCATGGTCTTCAAAACCCATCCTCTTCAAGACATAGCGTCTTGCAAAGCATGAGATAAGCTTGTCGAATTGGAAAAGATGAAAAATACACGTTAAAATAGTTGAAGTCGTGCTTAATTATGAAAAAAACTATTGTCGTCGTTGCGTACCGTATGAACATCGAAGGTCTCCTCGAGCTTAATGCTGAAGCGCCGATCTTCATCCAGCTCAATGAACCTGTCGCACATACCTCGGTTGTCGTGGCACCAGTCGCACTCCCCCGGGCGGTTTTCATCGTCCGAGTACGACATTTCCGGCCTAAGTTCATAATTCAAATATTAAATATATGTAATAAAAAACCTAAATTAGATCATTATTATTAATCACGGGTTGACTATCGGTGATGGTATGTAGATCCTCCTTTCATTCTCGAGTGCATTATTACAACAAATTGTCTAGCACACGGGAATGAAGGAGAAGCTACCCCCACGACAGCGTGGATGATGGAGGGGGCTCCTAGATTTCTGCATGGGGTGCTCTTCAATTTTAGCATTCAAAGTAGGAGTACTTTTCCAATATGACCATTCAATAAGCAAAACCAAATCGTAAAATAAAGTAGTATTCAAATTAGCATGCATTCAATTATAACCAAAAGTACATCATCTCTTGTGTCCGTATATCGTCGAATACTCCTCGAATACTATCATACATATAGCATCGCTAATTAATACAGCTAGAACCGTAGCGCCCGACGGGTATCGTCGCGGGCGGTGGACACCCAAAGATAAGGAACGATCACAGGATCATAGCTCCAGTGAGATCCCTGAAGAACCTGCCAGGTATTGTCGAACCTGCCCTCCAACGCAACCATGTAGCGACAGACATGCTCGTCCTCCTCGCTGACACGGTGATGTACCACCTCCGTGGTGTCCGGAAGCCTCGGCACCGTCACTGGCCCATGCGACCGCCACCAAACAAGGATCGGGTCAACAACGGGCTGCCTCCTCACCAACCTACGTCCCCCGGAAGGTAGCACCTCCCAATACCAGCCCGGCGGAGCCCAGTCCCGAACATGGCCTTGATCAAGCAGGCCTCCACCGCCGAGTCGACGACGACGAGGATGCGGGATAGGCATCGCCGACGTCGATGCGGGAACTACGTACTTCTATATATAGTTAAATAAAGTAGTTTTATTATTTAAATCAACTATCTAGTTCAACTACTAAGCACTTACTATAAATAAATAAAGTAGTAATTATATTTTTCTAACTAGCTAGTTCAATTATAGTACTTAATTACTAACACAATCTAAATATCACCAAAAAAATCTATTAACAATAATATCACCAAACATACTATGAACAAATTAATAGAAAAAAAATCTATTAACAGAAAAAAAAATCTAACACAACATGAACACATTAATTACACCAAAAAAATCTATTAACAGAAAAAAAATCTAACACAATATGAACAAATTAATTACACCCAAAAAATCTATTAACAAAAAAAAATCTAACACAATATGAACACATTAATTACACCAAAAAAATCTATTAACAGAAAAAATCTAACACAATATGAACAAATTAGTTACACAAAAAAAATCTATTAACAGAAAAAAATCTAACACAATATGAACACATTAATTACACAAAAAAATCTATTAACAGAAAAAAATCTAACACAATATGAACAAATTAATTACACCAAAAAACTCTATTAACAGACAAAAATCTAACACAATATGAACTACATATCTAAATTACTACACATCTAATCTAACAAAAAAAATCTTTAAACTACAAAAAATCTAAAAAAAATCATTAAACGTTGCTCACGGCGAGGTCGATGGCGACGGCGAGGTGCGGCGCGGGGCGGCGATGGCGTCGGGGCGGGGCGGCGAAGGCGTCGCGGTGGGGCGGCGACGGCGTCGGGGCGGGGCGGCGACGGCGAGGTGGCGGCAGGCGACGGAGCGCGGCATCGGGAGATTGAGAGGAGGAGGAGAGATCGAAGTGGGGATGCGGTTCTGAAGTTTTCCTTATATAGGAAAGCCTTTAGTCCCGGTTGGTGGCACCAACCGGGACCAATGACCCCCTTTAGTCCCGTATGGAACCACCAACAGGGACCAAAGGTCACTTTTTAGTAGCCCAAAGGGCGGGAAGCAGAGGGCTTTGGTCCCGGTTGGTGGCACCAACCGGGACTAAAGGGTGGGCATTGGTCCCGGTTGGAGCCACAAACCGGGACCAATGGTCGTGTGCTGGCAGGGTGCGGCACGAAAGTTTAGTCCCACCTCGCTAGCTGAGAGGGGCGCGTAGTGGTTTATAAGCCCCACTGCCGCACCCCTCTCGAGCTCCTCTCCACTGCAGGCTTACGGGCCTACTTACTACTTCTTTGCCTGATGGGCCTAATGGGCCTCCTGTGGGCCTGAATCCTGGCCCATGGTGGGTTTCTAGTCATATTCAGGCCGTGGGGGCCTAGCGGGAGGCAATTTTTTTCTTTACTTATTGTTGCTATTTTTATTTTTTTCCTAGGTTTTTTGTTTTGTTTTCTTCATTATTTATTTTATTTTTTTGCTTTATTTTTTAATTCCTTTTGCTTTTAGTTTTAGAACAATTTTAAACTTTCTGTTAGTGCCATTAGTTCTCAAATTTGAAAACACTTTTTTTTTGTTTTTTTTTGTTTTGTTTCATGCTTTATTTATTTTATTTTGTTTCTACTTACAACAAAATACTTATTGTTGCTATTTTTATTTTTCCCCAGATTTTTTGTTTTGTTTTTTGCATTATTTATTTTATTTTGTTTTTTTGCTTTATTTTTTAATTCTTTTTGCTTTTAGTTTTAGAAAAATTATAAACTTTCTGTTAGTGCCATTAGTTTTCAAATTTGAATACACTTTTTTTGTTTTCTTTTTACTTTATTTATTTTATTTTTTTTCCAGTTTTTTCTTTTGTTTTCTGCATTTTTTTTGTTTTCTGCATTAAAGCATTTCAAATGAACTCTGAAAAAGTTGAAAGTTGAAAGTTGGCATGGTATCACGAGGGCCGAACCATAATGGGCTGCCTTTGGTCCCGGTTCGTCCCACCAACCGGGGCCAATGGTGGTGGGCCAGGACCAAGGCCCATTGGTCCCGGTTCGTCCCACCAACCGGGACCAAAAGGTCCAGACGAACCGGGACCAATGGCCCACGTGTCCCGGCCGGCCTCCGGGGCTCACAAACCGGGTCCAATGCCCCCATTGGTCCCGATTCTGGATTGAACCGGGACTAATGGGCTGACCTGGCCGGCCTGGACCATTGCCCCCTTTTTAGTCCCACCTCGCCAAGCGAGAGGCACTCGCAGCTGTTTATAAGCCCTGAGTGCAGAGACGATGAAGAAGAGGCTCAATGCTCACCTGCACGTTGGTTCGCTTCAAGCCTTGAGGAATAGGATAGACTTCATGGAGCTATGTGCAGTGCAGTTTACACTATTCTGAAAGGCTTGAAGTGAATTAACTAGCATTGCGCCTCTTTTTTATTTTTAATGACTTATTACCACACAGAAATAAATAGAAAAAATAAATATAGCAGAAAAAAAAACTATATAAAAAACTACTCAGAAATAATTAGAAGAAAAAATAGTTGTGATTAACTTTACTAAAATATTTTTTATTTTTAATAACTTATTACAACTCAGAAATAAATAGAAAAAAATAAATATAGCAGAAAAGAAAAAAAACTATATAAAAAACTACTCAGAAATGAGCATAGATGCGCTTATAGAGAAAATTAGACCTAAATTCATAATAAATTTCTACTAACTTCAGAGAAATTCAATATGAATTTAGGTCAAATTTCCTGTATAAGGGCATCTATTTTCACTTTGAGAGCAGCTCAACAAGGCAGAGAGGGAGGGGCTTATAAACCGGTATGAGCCCCCTTCGGTTGGCGAGGTGTGACTAAACTCTGGCCGCAACGAGGACCACCCCTTTAGTCCCGGTTCGTGCCACCAACCGGGACTAATGGGCTACCTTTGGTCCCGGTTCGTCCCACCAACCGGGGCCAATGGTGGTGGGCCAGGACCAAGGCCCATTAGTCCCGCTTCGTCCCACCAACCGGGACCAAAAGGTCCAGAAGAACCGGGACCAATGGCCCACGTGACCCGGCCAGCCCCCAGGGCTCACGAACCGGGTCCAATGCGCCGATTGGTCCCGGTTCTGGATTGAACCGGGACTAATGGGCTGACCCGGCCTGGACCATTGCCCCCTTTTCTACTAGTGAGAAAGGAGCTACAACAATCTTACATTAATTTAGAGGGGAAAGAGGATGGTCACACGAATCAAAACAACCAGCGCTCAAAAAATTGGTAAGGCGGTTGATGGCTGCTATCCAACCGGCCCAAAAAGTAACAAATTAAAATAGTGTAACTATAACTCTGTCTTTTTAATAGTACATGTGAAACATTATGACATGCTCTGAGATAAAACACAAAACACAACAAAACATTATGCAACAATCTAAAATAAAACAAGACAAATCTAAATAAACAAAACTTGTAAGCGTGACATGAATCTCCAGGTGATAACGGACCGCACGTCGGATGTGGCAATATTGAAGTGTTGGTCTTGTGTACAAGGAACTAACATGGTTGTAACGAAACAATAAATTGATGAAAGAAAAGGATTTGGGAGAGAAAGGAGCTATATAACAATCTTATAGTAATTTACAAGGAAAAAAGATGGTCACAAATCAAAACAGCCTTGTACTTCTTCGGTGGCTTAATGGTTAACCACGCTGCACTTCTTCCTGATCTCGCCCTGGCTTCCGGTGAGCGGGTTGGCATTGCCCATCTCCGACGAATCTCATGGGGTCGTGTTGGCTTATGTGTTCGGTGGATCCACATGGATGAGATCTTTGTTCGTCAGTCGTCATTTGTCTATAGGGTAGATCATTCCGATCTACGCTTCTCTTCATCGGCAATGATAGTTGTTCTGGTGTGCTGGTCCAGTAGGGATTAACACGACAATTTCCCGACTGTCTAGTACAACAATATTTGCCCGCCTCTGGTGAGTGAGGGGAGATGACGGCGGCGTGCCTTCAGCTCGCTACAGTGCTCGTAGTCGTCGCTAAGTGGTCTACAGACCTGGATGTAATTTTTACTTCTGGTGTTCTTTGTATTACATTGTCATTTGATGAATAGATCGGAAGCTTTTCCGGAAAAAAAAGGAAAAGTTGGTCTAGGGGGCACCATGGAAAGTGCCTTTTATACTCCAGTAATGCTCCAAGCTGCTCATTGACTTCTACTATATGACTCTTCTTTGACTTTTACCACACTGTGTTCTTCACATGTACGAACAAAGAGTACATGTAGATAAAAATTATAGGATATGTGTGAAAAATGAATTTCTACCTTGAATCCATTGTTCTTCGCGCTTGTGCACTTGCTTTTCACTGATACGCAGGGAATATAAAGATACACTTCCTAAAAACAAGAGACTAAGAGGGTGATTGGATCCAAGGGACTATTTTTAGTCTAACTAAAAATAGTTTTTTTTAGAGGCTAAAGTTCCAAGCACCCCTGACTAAAGAGAGACTAGGACTAGTCTTGAGCCTAAAAAATTTTAGTCATAGGAAACCTACTAAAATATGTATTAGCCCTCTCTCTTCTCATTTAATTCCTCTCCTTTAACACATGCGAGTTCTGAATTGGAGAGTTTGGAGGATAATAAATGCTCAATAACTTGATTTTAGTCTCTTTAGTATTTGGATCCAATCATGGGTGAGGCTAGCAAGTTTTAGTCCCACTACTTTTAGTCATGGGACTAAAACGTATCCAAGCACCCTCTAATGCACGCCAACGCCCAAAATATTGGTAACGGTGTTAGCCGCTATCCAACCGGTCCGTATAAAGTAACTAAATTAAAATAGTCTAACTATTAACTCTTCTTCTTACTAGTACATATGAAACATTATGATGCCCTAAGATAAAACAAAAAACACAACAAAACATTAATTATGTAACAACCAAAAATAAAACAAGACAACTTAGACAAAATGAGCAAGCGCTCCAGATGACAACGCACAACACGTCGGATGTGGCAATTTCGGTGTTCGTCGTGCGTACAAGAAGTTCACATGGTTGTAACGAAACAATAAATTAATGAAAAAAAGAAGTTGAGAGAGAAAGGAGCTACGACAATCTTACAGCAATTTACAGGGGGAAAATCACAAAATCAAAACAGCCTTGCACTTCTTCGGTGGCTTAATGGTTAACCACGTTGCACTTCTTCCTGATCTCCCCCTGGCTTCCGATGAGCGGGTTGGCGTTGCCCATCTTGATCATGGAGGCGGCGAAGTCAGCGAAGAACTCGTCCTTGAAGGCGCCGGTGGCATGGCGCTGGACGTAGGCGCGGGTGAAGGGGTCGGTGAGGAGGGCGCCGTCGGAGTGGAAGAGGCCCCTCCGCTTGCTCACCAGCTTGAAGTAGTCGGTGTCGAAGGTCTTGAAGCTGCCGGGGTCCATCTCCACGAGGGTGGTGTTGTCGTTGAGGCTGGCACACTTGCTCTTTAGCCGCATCATGTACTGCGGCTCCAGCGTGGGGTCGATGTCGCTGGGGTTCTCCATGCCGGTGAAGTTGTAGAGCCGGTCGGAGAAGGAGAAGCAGTGCGACGTCCCGATGGTGTGCCCGGCGGACAAGACGACAAGGTCCTTTGCGTCGAGGTTCACGGCGGCGAAGAGCTGGGTGAGCACGGTGAAGTTGGAGGTCGGGGGTGGCAGAGCGTCGGTCTCGTTGGAAATGGACACGCTGCCGTCTCGGCGGCCGAGAGGAACTGTCCAGAATGGACCCTTGCTCTGGAGAAACCATGATCGAGCAGCATTAGAATTTGGCTTGCACACGTAGCATGTCGTTTGCAAAATGGCCTAGTACTCTACTCACCAGCCATACTGCGTCCCTGGCAATGAGGGCGAGGATGTCGGCGCAGGAGACGGTGTCGGGGCAGGCCTTCTCCACCGCGGCCTTCACCCTCTCGACAAACCCGAAGCCTCGCAGCGTCTGGTTCGGCTGCGCGTCCTTCTCCGCCGTCTTGTTGGCCGAGTCCAGCAGAACCGAGCCGTCGCACCCCTGCATTAATTCATGGCGGTCACTGGTCAGGCCACCGCACACAACAGGGTACGGGCAGGACAGATAACATGCATGCAAATGTAGCTTACCCTGACGAAGCAGTCGTGGAAGTGCATCCGGAGGAGCGGTCCGGCGAGGCTGGGCGCCAGTGACAGCGCCCTCACCATCTCCTTCCTCACGACGTCCTCCACGCTGGGGCACGACTCGCCGTAGAACTTCTCGTGCAGCTGCGCCCGCGCGCACGTCGCCGCCACCGCCGCGAGCAGCAGCGCCACCATCGTCGCAGCCCTCGACGCCATCTTGCTTGGCTATGCGAGATACCACAATCGCTAGGTGGCTGGTTGATCAGGAGAAGCTTGAGCTGCTGCTGCTGCTGATGCACTGGCGCCGGGGAAATATATAGCGCCGGAGTGTCCCCACGCCTGCATGTGGTGGACTGTCCTCCGGAGCAGCAGGTAAAATTCCCATGGTTTAATGAGTTGTTCCTTGTTTGCACTCTCCGGAATCTTTGCCGTGGCAGGTACACCGGCGGCCACCGTACGTATAATGGAGGCGGACGGACAGCCAGACGGAAGCACGTCATTACATCAATTCACTAAACAGCAATCTACTCACTTAACTTACTAATTAGTCATCACGGAGCAAACTGCGGTGCCAAGTTGTAAACAACAAAGGGTGCGGGCAATGATTGAATGACACCTACTGGTGGTTTGATGACATGGAAGTCTCAAGATCCATATGTTTGTATCAGCGCCACATGCTATATATCTGGAATATATCACTACTGGAATTTCCGAGTTTTCCAAATGTCAGGAAAACTCGGGAAAGTCGTTTCCCACTCGATAGGGACTTTGCCGAGTGTGGTTCTCGGCTAAGGATACTCGGCCGTACCCTTTAGGCAAAGCCCACTATGGCGTCGGTTGTCCATCTGGGACTCGGCAGCCTCTTTGCCTAGCTCTAAGTGGGATACTCGACAAAAACAGGCACTTTTTTGCGAGGAGGCAAAAAGAGGCACTTGACGGGCTGGATGAAGACAGCGACTTGTTAAAATTAAGCCTTTAAGATTAACGTGAATTGGATCTCAATCTCTAATTAGCACACCTTCTATGGATCAGAAGTGTGATTGGTAAGTACCTTCGATGGCCGTGGCCGTCGAAGACTGAGGCAAAATCCCTCGCCTGGTTGATGCAGACGCGATGCAGGGTGGAATCGTGGTGATGTAGTCGTGGAGGGGTAGCAGCACATCCAGAAGCCTCGCCGACACTGCCTTTGTGGTGGCCGGCGATGGAGATGGTCTTCAGTACCTCACCATACCTTTAGGATCGGCAGTTAGGGGGCTTTGAGCGCGGTTCAGTTGTCCATAACGAAAATCCCCATTTTCGTTATATATGTGTGTGCTTGGTACATGGGACCAAAACCGAAAGTTGTTATATGTGATCCCGTGCAAGGCACAGTCGTGAGAGGTGGAGACTTTGTCTCCCTTATTTTTCTCTCGGTTTGTTAACCGTGATATCAATTTCAACATTCTTCCCCTTGATCATAAGGTTAACAAACATCATAAGGCCACCGTCATAGTAGAAGTAATGCACCAAGATCAAGTTTTAGAATGACCAATGAAATACCACTGAACCTCGGTACCTATAGTACATCGTTCTATCCCGAAATGTCACATAATACTTTATGGGAGTTGGTTTATAAGATGGTCCTAATTTCCAGGATTAAAAGGCTTTCGAGCAATCCATGCTAGCAACATAATCATACAATTGGGTGGTAAGCCTTCGATAGCTTGATCTTGCATTCTATCTTTCACAACACTAAACATATTGTCCATCATTTTGGCAACACCATTTAGCTTGTTGTTACTCGCATAGAAAACTGTGTGTCCATATTGCAGTGGGTGGTTACAAAATGTTGTCTACCACCATAATTTTGGTAAATAATATTTCTTGGCATACAACCTGCCATTTCAACACCTTAACATTGGTATATAAAGAGAGAGCCCCTCATTGTCGATAGAAGTGGTTTTTGACACGGTAAGTGTGAAACTCTCTATCCACCAATCCTAAAAAGGGCAAAGGGAATCGAAGGTCGTCTACCACCGCGGGCCACCGCAGGGCTGTGCCAGTGGCTTGCTACCATCATCTAGGTGGCTTCCCTGCCGCTCATTTCATCCACCATTTCCTCATCGTTGGAGATCATGGGCTATGCTATGCCTACATCGGGTAGGCATGAGACCCTACACAGTACCCGTAAGATCTTACGAACTCCTTTCTATTAATTTGTTTTAGGTGGTCTAATGCTAGGATTAAGATCATGCCACGTTTATCTCTAAAGATTGGCTTAATTCTAACACGACTGGCACGTAGTAGGACACTTTGCCGAGAGCCTGAATAGGGGACTCGGCAAACTTGGAAGCCCAGGAGCGAGGCACGTGCCCCGCATTGTTTGCCGAGATTCGAATGCAGGATCTTTGGAAACCGTGTCTTTACTGAGTTCTTTGTTTGCCCAGTACGACCCACTCGGCGATACCTTGCCCTGGTAAGTCCCTGCGGCTTAGCTTGGCTGAGATCCGTGTAAGTGTACTTGGCAAACTATTGATTAGGCTACCAGAGCTTGACATGTAGCTGTTTCGCCGAGCTTTGTTCTCGGCAATACTTCTTCACCAAGTAGTGTACGGACAGCCAGACGGAAGAACATCATTAGATCAATTCACTAAACAGCAATCTACCCAATAACTTACTAATTAGTCATCTCGGAGTAAAGTGGGGTGCCAAGTTGTAATCAACAAAGGCTATGGGCAATGAGTGAATGCCACCTACTGGTGGTTCGAAGACATGGAAGTCTCATGATATGTATGTTTGTACCAGCGCCAGATGATATCTGGAATATATCATTATTGGAATTTCCAGGGTTTGGAGTGCCGGGAAAACTCAGCGAAAGCCGTTTCACACTCGGCAGAGACTTTGTCGAGTGTAGTTCTCGGCTAAGGGTACTCGACCCCTTCAGGCAAAGCCCACTTTGCCGAGGTTCATCCATCGGGGACTCGGGAAACTCTTTGGCAAGCTTTAAGTAGGATACTCAGCAAAAAAGACACTTGATGGTCTGGACGGAGATGGCAACTGCCATGTGGCAGGATACTTTGCCGAGAGCCTAAATAGGGGACTTGGCAAACTTGGAAGCCCGGGAGCGAGGCACGTGGCCTCCATTGTTTGCTGAGATTCGAACACGGGATCTCGGCAAACCGTGTCTTTACCGGGTTCTTTGTTTGCCAAGTACTGCCCACTCGGCGATATCTTGCCCTGGCAAGTCCCAGCAGCCTAGCTTGGCCGAGATCCCTGTAAGTGTACGTTGCAAACTATGGATTACAATACCAAAGCTCGACATGTGGTTGTTTGGCCGACCTTTTTTCTGGGCAATACTTCTTTACCAAGTAGTGTACTCCGCAGAGAGCAATTCATATGTTTTCTTATATTTGTTTTTGCATCTTCCCTGTAACAAAATACATATCTACTATTCCTAAATAGTTTATCCCCACTAACTCTAATTATCTGAACATGCAACCCTCTACCTCACAAAGTGTGCCATGCAAGAATCCACTAACATTATATTGCAGCCCCATGCAAACCACATGCATACTCTTTGTTCACACACAATGCAAGTATGAAAGATTTCTACATTAAAAAAACATTATCTTTTGGTTTAGATCATTTTGTTCATACATAATTCATCTGGGATTCATCTTTAACTTCCCGCCGCAACGCGTGGGAAAATAATCTAGTATTTATGGCAAATTGTACCACAAAACTTACAACATCGTAGCCAATGCCACAAATAAAAGATAATAACAAGTCCCATGTTCTTCGTAATAAACTAACAAAAGCATCATAACAAGTCCCAAGTAGTCACTAAAAACTCAATGTGACCAATTAATGTTACATGGACCACCCAAGCATCACAATAAGCAAGATCACAATTAGGACAAACAAGTTCTTCAACCAATCCCGCCCGTATCCGATTTCTCTCCTCTTGGAGCAAATAGTTGGAGTAAGCATACTCTACCTACTTTCTGGTATCACACCCTTTGTAGCAATTGTCTCTGTTACAATTGACTTGTTCATGGCATGCTTTCCATGAATCATAGACTCCTGAACATCTACATGCCTGAGTATACCACATTACCGTCATCTATAAAAGGGAGCATAACAAGATTTCATGATTCATATATGGAGGTGTAAGCAACATAAGGATTCATGATTCATATACCAAAAGCATCAGAAGTTGTCATCTGAGTCCACATCACCAGCTACATAACTACATACCTACATCAACGTCAAACTATCAAGCTAGACTACTCCGGGAATGGAGCTCTACTCCGAGTCATGGTCAGTGAAGGCGGACATCGTC
>NC_041381.1:575465584-575466693 GCF_002162155.2 Triticum dicoccoides | reverse complement strand
AATTGGCACTCGACATAATCAATGGCACCAAGTCATCACTCTCCTCAGGCGGCACTTCTTTTCTTGCCTAGCTCCTCAAAAGGCTTCTGCTGCTCGGAACATAGGCGGACCATCATCTCGCAGATGCCCTCGATCTTTCACTCATCCTAGATCGACTCGTAGATAACGCGGTTCTCGGCAAGGAATTGTGGGTTCTCCTAAATGAGTGGTGCGAAGGATGCCTCATCCTCGGCCAGGGAGTCCACCCTAATGGGAGTGATGGCGTAGGGTGACGCCATGACTATGATTTGGTGCTAAAATCCTTCAACACATTAAAAAAATGTGTGACAAACATAATATGAAATAAATATCAAGCGTCAAAAAAATAATTTTGCTACAATGGAAAATTGACTTTCAACACGTCAAGACTCTCTTCACAACATAAGATTAATGTCGGGCATTCAAACATTCTGCATTGCTATCACACATGGGTTTGCCCAAGATGGAAGAAATGATAGCCATTTCGAACATAACGGCTTTCGAGTTCTTCACGATCTTACTCCCTAATTCGAGAGTAGGATAGTGAAGAACTGGAAAGCCATTATGTTACGAATGGTTCCACTACTAGGAAAATGTTTATACATAGAAGTCTAGCAGTAGCATTTGTTTGGGCCCCCACGGTACTGGTAACTGCCACTAGCGGTGGGTACAAAGCGTGCTACTGGTATGGCTTAGCAGCAACGTTGGCTAGCATGGGCCGCGCCGCTGTTATGTGGGCCACAGGGCCAAAAACGGTAGCCCACTTAGCTGTAGCGTGGGCTAACCACCGGCGCTGCAGCTAGTGGGCTTAGCAGTAGCTCCGACCCTTGCGCAGCGCTACTACAACAACAAAAGAAAACCCATGCCCCCGCCCCCCGCGCGCACCCTCATCGCTTTCGAGCGTCCCCTCTGCCCGGTGCCGCTGCAGCTAGAGTTTCTTCCCCAGCCACCGCGCGTCACCGCCACCGCAGGTAATGCTCCTCCCACCTCACCCCCCGCTCCTCCTCCACCCTCTCGCCGCCCCCTCTGCTGCCGCCCGTGAGCTCTGGCCGACCGCTTATGGCCGACCGCCCTCCCCTTGCCGGCCTGCT
>NC_041381.1:575462791-575465134 GCF_002162155.2 Triticum dicoccoides | reverse complement strand
CGACCGAGGTCACCATGCCACCCCCCTCCTCGTCAGCACCCCCAAGGGCTACCCGGTGCTGCATTCAGTTCTGTGAGCATCGAGCATCACTTGTACGCGTCGGTGCTATACAAACGGTTTTTAAACCCTTTCTGCGACGGCATTCGGAACTGTCACCTATTTAGTGTGGGCGATAGGGGGGGGGGGGTTCCTTCCAGCACGACCCATAAACCGTCAGGGATATGCCCTCCTGGCACACACGCTCGGCAAAATGAGGTCGTGTGCGACCGGCGAGCGAGCAAATATGGTTATACGTACAGTAGTGCTAAAAAAATATAATTATACAGGCGAAATCATTTCCGGTCGTAAGTACATCCCACACAGTCAGTCCCCGCTAAACTTTTCCGTTCGTATATACATCCCACACAGTCGCTGCAAGGACAATATTTCCGTTCGTAGGTACATCACACACAATTTTCCCCGTTAAATCGTTTGTAATAGCGTTCCCATCGCACACAATATTAGTAATTTTATCGTGTACGTTATTGAATGCATCACACACGGTGCAAGAAACTGTGTGGCAAAGGCTATCCATCACACACAACTTCTATGCGGAAAACGTTTGCGCAAGGTGGCCTAACGCAAACAGTTTTGAAGAGAATGTCGTGTGTGATTGTTCATCAATCTAACATGGTTTATTCCTTGAAACTGTGCGCGTTGCCTTAGGTCATCGCCCATGGTATTTTCTCAATAACCGTTTGCAATAGCAAAAACCAATTAGCAGGCTAATTTCCCTATTATTAATAATCCATTTCTTAATCTAATTGACATTCATATTAAACACGTAATATATTTCATTCCCATATTAAGGAAGTAGGATTTTATAATTGAAATACATCAGAGTACAACATGATATAGCTTCAACACTCAGCTATCCCATTACACAACTGCACCAGCACTAAACTAGTTCCGCATGCAACATCTAGAACCTTTCGAAATTAGCATCATAGACGGTACATAGACATATGCATCTCATCGGGAAAAGTGCTGAAGCGGAAGGCGAATATTGAGCCTTCATTTATGTTGAAGGTCTTTGTAAGCCAGTGCCTGTGGATTATTGACCGTCCATCCTTCGTCCTCTTCAGGGACACTTCAATATTGAACTGTGGGTGTTGTATGAATACCTTCCTCGCCTCCCGTCCATACAGGTGGTTTGAGAGGTAATCACCAGTGAATTGTTTTGGAAAGGTCTGAAAACAAGGATGTGCATAAATATCTTCTCTATATTGGAAATGGGGCAAAGGAATAAAAAAGACAAGGTATAATAGTTAGTATCATCCTGTAGTGAACTGATGTCTTCTTCATTGTGCAGACAAAGATCTTGTTGTTTTTTGTCGCTAATTTTTTTATCCTAACAATATTTCTGAGTTTCTTGACTTGACTGATATTCATGGACAACTCATTTTCCCATATGCAAAAAGGGTGAACAGTGGGTCAAAACCTTTGACAGCAGGACCTACATGTGCAAGACTAAATTGTTTAAAACCTAAGTATTAGAACGGTTCCTGCAATTGCACAATAATGTGCTATTAGACAAAGGACCATGCATGTGCAAACCTCGATTGTAAACCTCACTGCTTCCCATTGCTTCCCCGCAACACATATAAGGTAGTTAGCTAGTGATCAGGTTAAGTGAGGGTCCGCATGCTATTAGTAAAATATGTTGATGAAAAATAAGCACATTTCAGATTCATCAGATTAATTCAAGCCACATGGAAGACCCATTTATACAAACCAAGCATCATTAAGAACTAGGAAATATAGCAAGTGTATATAGTAGCCAAACAGGATCTACAGGAGTATCAAGGAGATAGCCTTAACAGCAGGGATTGATGGAGGAGTTGGGCGCTCTCAAGCTGGTGCTATCACTGATCCAAACCAAATATCATCATAATTAGAGGGATGCTTGTGCAGCTCTCCACCTTAGGCATTCCAGAGACCACCCCTGTTGGTTCTCATCCCCTCCTGCTAACATATAATCTGATAAAAAGAGATGTTGCAAGATTAAAAGGGAAAAGACTTATTTATCTTGATGGAATGAAGCCGACTTATTGGTGATTCTGTGATTAACTCAACAAACCGGTTAACAAAGGATGGATTTAGCAAGCTGGATTATTTACCGGCGGGGTAGGCTAGGAATGCTGGGAGATGAACTCGTATTAGGTTTAGAGTGTGAATTGGATGACATTCCACCACCGATCCAACGCAATTCCTCCACTTGGCAGCCACAAGTATTGTTTGTTATCCTCCTCTCTTCAAATTATCGTGGATACACATCCTCATCTGATCCATCAACCATCTTGA
>NC_041381.1:575457925-575462340 GCF_002162155.2 Triticum dicoccoides | reverse complement strand
TCTCACTAGTAGAAAACAGGGCATTTGTCCCGGTTCGTAAGGGCCTCTAGTCCCGGTTCTTGAACCGGGACTAATAGGTCGTTAGTAATGCTTCCCCCCTTTAGTCCCGGTTCTTACACGAACCGGGACAGATGGGCCTCCACGTGGCCGCTGCGGGAAGCCCAGGCAGGGGGGCCTTTGGTCCCGGTTGGTGACATAAACCGGGACCAAAAGGCATCCACGCGTCAGAAGCTGGCTGCAGCTGAGGTTTTTTTTTGAAAGTGGCTGGTTTAGGGGTTTTGGGGGTTAATTTAGGTTGTTATTAGCTAGCTAATAGAGAGAAGTGTCCTCTCTTATATCTTCGTGCTTGGTTTACCAACGCTACTGCTATGTTCATTCCACCCGCTGATATATAATAACTCTTCATGCTCGCATCATACATCATCAAATATAATAACAAGTCCTACTAATCATGCATCATCATACAACTTCTACTCGTTATTAATAACAAGTCATACGATCATCATACTCATAGTCATCGAACCCAACCCTACATAATTGTTCTTAGCACATGATCATCAGTATCAGGTAGGACCTAAACACACTTAAGATAAAATAGCATAAAATAATATAGACCCTGACTCTCCATTATGAAGAATGGAGACCATCCTGTCTCCAATTCTTGCGCTTCGCTTCCTTTTCCTTCCAAGAAGCTCCTTACGACTGTCCATACATTTTTTTTCCATTCTTTGATTGTCATGTCTCCACTTCTTTTAGAAATCCGGTATGGACAGTTGAGATTCGTAGGACGACCTGGTTGTATGTTCAAAACATCAAGGCGACCGTGCGTATACATCAGATGAGGCACACAATCATTCGGGATTATCTGTTGAAAAACATAGTAATAACTTCATAGTTAGCAATGATGTACTAGTTTTAGAAGTATGCACAAAGATGCACGGATGTCGTAATAGTTAAAAATCTTACCAGGGTATCTCCATGGTAGTTACCGTAGTTCAGCACGTGCACTAGTGGCACATATTGACCATAATGTTGAGGAGTTTGATTGTAGACATTGTAATTCTCAAGATCAGTACAAAATGCGATCAGATGATTTTTCTCCTTATAAGTTAATTCGCAGCCATCGGTGTAGTGGGTTTTGTCTACCATCTTCCGCACATTCTTTGAAGAATGAAAATAAGCTGTCAACGGAAATAAGCTGTCAACTATTTTGAAATAAATAATATAAATTACTTAATAACTATGTTTGAGAAACTCACATGGGGAAGAATTGGAAGTGTATCCACAAGGACCCAAATGTTCATATTGTCTTGCTCGATTGTAGGATCACCAAGATCCATGGTGATAATCATACCCTCATCAAAACCATACATCTTGCAAAGTGCTTCCCAATTTTTGCAACCAAATTGGGTTACACTCTCAGCATTGTACAACTTTACTTCAAAATCCACACCATGATGGGTCCTTAGGTGAATTTGTTTGGTTTCCATACTTTCATGGTCTTCAAAACCCATCCTCTCCAAGACATAGCGTCTTGCATAGCATGGGATAAGCTAGTCGAATTGGAAAAGATGAAAAATACACGTTAAAATAGATGAAGTCGTGCTTAATTATGAAAAAAACTATTGTCGTCGTTGCGTACCGTATGAACATCGAAGGTCTCCTCGAGCTTAATGCTGAAGCGCCGATCTTCGTCCAGCTCAAGGAACTTGTCGCACATACCTCGGTCGTCGTGGCACCAGTCGCACCCCCCCGGACGTTTTTCATCGTCCGAGTACGACATTTCCGGCCTATGTTCATAATTCAAATATTAAACTTGTACAATTAAATATATGTACTAAAAAAACCTAAATTAGATCATTATTAATCATGGGTTGACTATCGGTGATGGTAGCTCCTCCTTTCATTCCCGAGTGCATTATTACACCAAATTGTCTATCACACGGGAATGAAGGAGAAGCTACCCCCACGACGGCGCGGATGATGGAGGGGGCTCTTCAATTTTAGCATTCAAAGTAGGAGTACTTTTCCAATATGAGCATTCAATAAGCAAACCAAATCGTAAAATAAAGTAGTATTCAAATTAGCATGCATTCAATTATAACCAAAAGTACATCATCTCTTGTGTCCATACATCGTCGAATATTATCACTAATACTCCTCGAATACTGTCATACATATAGCATCGCCAATACAGCTAGAACCATAGCGCCCGACGGGTATCATCGCGGGCGGTGGACACCCAAAGATAAGGAACCATCACAGGATCATAGCTCCAGTGAGATCCCTGAAGAACCTGCTAGGTATTGTCGAACCTGCCCTCCAACGCAACCATGTAGCGACGGACGTGCTCGTCCTCCTCGCTGACACGATGACGTACCACCTCCACGGTGTTCGGAAGCCTCGGCACCGTCACTGGCCCATGCGACCGCCACCAAATAAGGATCGGGTCAACAACGGGCTGGCTCCTCACCAACCTACGTCCCCCGGAAGGTAGCACCTCCCAATACCAGCCCGGTGGAGCCCAGTCCCAGACATGGCCCTGATTAAGCAGGCCTCCACTGCCGAGTCGACGACGAGGATGCGGGATAGGCATCGTCGACATTGATGCGGGAACTACTTTTATATATAGTAAAATAGAGTAGTTTTATTAATTAAATCAACTAGTTCAACTACTAAGCACTTACTATAAATAAATAAAGTAGTACTTACTAAAAATAAACTACTTTTATATATAGTAAAATAAAGTAGTTTATTAAATCAACTAGCTAGTTCAACTATATATTAAGCACTTACTATAAATAAAATAAAGTAGTACTTACTAAAAATAACTAGTTTAACTATAGTTCTATTATTTTTCTAACTAATTATATTAAACACTTTCTCTTCTTATTTTCCTTTTTCCTCTATTGTAAATATGAACATATTCATAAATGACTTTGATCATGCACAATTTTCCTATACATACACAATATGAACATATACATAAATTGACAAAGAAAATTCTATGAACAAAAAATCATTAAAATTCTATGAACAAAACTACGACAGAAAAAAATCAAAAAAAAATTCTACGAACAGAAAAAATCATAAAAAATTGGCATATACGATCTTTGCATATATATGAACATACAAACATGCATTTGCAGTATGGATGGAACGTTGAAGTCAAAGATGACATGAAAATACGACTTGGAGAGATACAAGAGGAACAAAGGTGCTAGGGCTTGCTTGATGACGGGCCAATTGGGGGGAAGATGGGTGGAGAGAGACGGGAGAAGGAGACATACTTTTTCAGATCTATTTTGCAAAGGGGCATACATGTGGCCGTGTGGGATAATATTGTGAGGACTCTTGTACTTTTTTTTGCGGGAAACTATGGTACTTCATCTGATGGCTGCAGATGAGTAACATGTTGATCACATCAGATGGAATTTTTATTCACCCCTGATGGCGTTTTTATGTGTGAAGGCTTTCCTTGTTTCCGTAACTAAAAGGTAGACGTGGCAGATGGTTTTCGTATGTAACGGGGCCATCCCTGTTACGTATCTTTTTCCTTTTATCCTGGCCATAAATTTTGTAATCCAATGGTATAATTAATTCTAATGATGTGGATTAATGAGATCGCTAGAACGGTGCCTCCAATTAGTAAATAACAGATAACTAAGCTTATTCGAAGATTTTTAATTGTGCAAAGGAGAAATTACCCAAAACATTCTGATCACCATGTTGGCCTTTGTGTGGCACAAGACACCATCTATCATCTCCTCCGGCGGGGCCGGGGCGGCCAAGTAGTGCTCCCAGGTCAATCCTAGCTCTGGAAGCTGACCCTCAACGGGCAATGTGAAAAATTCCGGGATGTTTTGCCAGCAAATCACACCAAGGACTTGGTTGGGCCTGTGGACATCCTGAGGGTGGTCCCAACCCCTGCGGTATGACAAGGCTAACGCATTAGATATTTGAAGAAACATGATGGCAAAAGGTACAAAAGAGTAAATGCACTTACCTCGTCCCATTAGGGCAAATAAACCACCTCTGCTCGCGGGTCATCGACACGGACAGGAGCCGTGTACTATCACGCTGGTAGACGGTGCCCCCCCTCAATCACCTCATCCTCGCTGGTGCTATCAGAAATCTGATGCCCGCCACCATCAGCATGGCCACTCAACCCCTCAGGAGGATCCTGCCAGGTACCCCATCCGGATGTCTCATGGGACGTAGCCTGGGCCGGAGTCACGTGGGCCCAAGTGTCTTGGACCGAGGTCTCGTGGGCCTAAGGCTCGTCGACCCGAGGCTCGTGGACCGGAGTCTCGTGGGCCGAAGGCCCGTCGACCTGAGGCTCGTGGACCGGAGTCCATGTAGCCTCCTCCTCAGACGTGCCCCCGAGCAGTCGCGTGCTTGGGTGACTCACCTGG
>NC_041381.1:575448576-575457486 GCF_002162155.2 Triticum dicoccoides | reverse complement strand
GCGGCCACGTCCTGATCTACCTCCTCTCTTCTTCCCTCCCCGACCTCCTCTCCCGGTGGGCACTGACGCCGACAAAGAAGGGCCCGCCGGTGTCCCCAAACTGTCTAACTCGTGTTTGAGCTGGATGGTGATTTTTTGGGAGGAAGATGAAGTGTGTTGGTGCAGGAATAATTGGAGGGGGGCCACC
Source organism: Triticum dicoccoides (assembly GCF_002162155.2). Classification (NCBI taxonomy): domain Eukaryota; kingdom Viridiplantae; phylum Streptophyta; class Magnoliopsida; order Poales; family Poaceae; genus Triticum; species Triticum dicoccoides. Next base: position 575,457,299 of record NC_041381.1, on the reverse strand, counting down.
GTGGCCCCACGAGGCAGGGGGAGCGCCCTAGGGGAGGGGGCGCGCACTGGACCCTCGTGGCCAGGTGCCAGCTCCCCCTGCTGTGTTCTCAGTGCTAGATATTCTCAAATATTCCAGAAAAAAACATATTAAATTTGCAGGGCATTTGGAGAACTTTTATTTTTGGGGTATTTTTTATTGCATGGATAATTCAGAAAACAGACAGAAAATACTATTTTTACTTTATTTAATCTAAATAACATAAAGTAAAAGGAGGGTGCAGAAGGTTGTGCCTTCTAATTTCATCCATCTCATGATCATCAAAAGAAATCCACTAACAAGGTTGATCAAGTCTTGTTAAAAAACTCATTCCGAATAACATGGAACCGGAGAAATTTTGAATAACACTAGGTTACCTCAACGGGAATATGAACATCCCCAATAGTAAGAATATCATATTTCCTCTTGACAGTAGGAAGTGGAAATTCAAAACCTCCAATAATGATAGTTGGAATTTTTCCAATAGAATTGATGATATGAACTTGAGGTTGTTTCCTCGAAAAGTGTACCGTATGCTCATTACCATTAACATTAAAAGTTACATTGCCTTTGTTGCAACCAATAACAACCCCTGAAGTATTTAAAAAGGGTCTACCAAGGATAATCGACATACTATTGTCCTCGGGAATATCAAGAATAAGAAAGTCCGTTAAGATAGTAACGTTTGCAACCACAACAGGCACATCCTCATAAATACCGACAAGTATAGCAGTTGATTTATCAGCCATTTGCAAAGATATTTCAGTAGGTGTCAACTTATTCAATTCAAGTCTACGATATAAAGAGAGAGGCGTAACACTAACACCGGCTCCAAGATCACAAAAAGCAGTTTTAACATAGTTTCTTTTAAAGGAGCATGGTATAGTTGGTACTCCTGGATCTCCAAGTTTCTTAGGTGTTCCACCTTTAAAAGTATAATTAGCAAGCATGGTGGAAATTTCAGCTTCCGGTATCTTTCTTTTATTTGTAATAATATCTTTGATGTACTTAGCATAAGGATTTACTTTAAGCATATCAGTCAAACACATACGCAAAAAGATAGGTCTAAATATTTCAGCAAAGCGCTCAAAATCCTCATCATCCTTTTTCTTGGATGGGTTCAGAGGAAAAGGCATGGGTTTTTGAACCCATGGTTCTCTTTCTTAACCGTCCTTCCTAGCAGCAAAATCTCTCTTATCATAATGTTGATTCTTTGATTGTGGTTTATCAAGATCAACAGCAGGTTCAATTTCTACATCATTATTATTGCTAGGTTGAGCATCAACACGAACATTATCATTAACATTATCAGTAGGTTCATGTTCATCACCAGATTGTGTTTCAGCATCAGAAATAGAAATATCATTGGGATTCTCAGGTGTGTCTACAACAGGTTCACTAGAAGCATGCAAAGTCCTATCATTGTTCTTTTTCTTATTTTTAGAAGGACTAGGTGCATCTACATTATTTATCTGAGAATCTTGCTCAATTATCTTAGGGTGGCCTTCAGGATTTCCTGAGTCATTTTACCAGTTCTAATAGCCACTCTAACAGCAAAATCATATTTATTATTTAATTCATCGAGCAAATCACTTTGAGCTTTAAGTACTTGTTCTGCTTGAGTAGTAACCATAGAAGCATATTTACTAATGAGTTTAAGTTCACCTTTAACTCTAGCCATATAATCACGCAAGTGTCCAATCATGTAAGCATTACTCTTTAATTCTCTACCAACATAAGCATTGAAATTTTCTTTTCTAGCCATAAAGTCATCAAATTCATCCAAGCATTGGCTAGCAAACTTAGTAGACAGGGGTTCAACCTTATCATATCTATAGAGAGAATTTACCTTTACTACCTGTGTCGGGTTATAAAGACCATGTGTTTCTTCAATAGGTTGTATATTAAGACCATGCATTTCTTCAAGAGGAGGTAAATTCTTAACATCTTCAGCTTTAATACCTTTTTTCTTTCATAGATTTCTTTGCCTCCTGCATATCTTCAGGCCTGAGAAATAGAACACCCCTCTTCTTCGGAGTTGGTTTAGGAGTTGGCACAGGAGTTGGTTCAGGTGTTGGCTAAGGAAGATTCCAATTATTTTCATTAGTCAACATATTATTCAATAGCAATTCAGCTTGATCGACTGTTCTTTCCCTGAAAACACAACCAGCACAACTATCCAAGTGGTCCTTGGAAGCATCCATTAGACCATTATAAAGGATATAAAGTATTTCATTTTTCTTAAGAGGATTTTCAAACAAAGCATTAAGTAATTGGAGAAGCCTCCCCCAAGCTTGTGGGAGACTCTCTTCTTCAATTTGCACAAAATTATATATTTCCCTCAATGCAGCTTGTTTCTTATGAGCAGGGAAATATTTAGCAGAGAAGTAATAAATCATATCCTGGGGACTACGCACACAACCAGGATCAAGAGAATTAAACCAAGTTTTAGCATCACCCTTTAATGAGAATGGAAATATCTTAAGGATATAATAGTAGCAAGATTTCTCATCATTACTAAACAGGGTGGCTATAACATTCAATTTAGTAAGATGTGCCACAACAGTTTCAGATTCATAGCCATAAAAAGGATCAGATTCAACCTAAGTAATTATCTCAGGATCAACAGAGAATTCATAATCCTTATCAGTAACAAAGATAGGTGAAGTAGAAAAAGCAGGGTCATATTTCATTCTAGCATTCAGAGTTTTCTGTTTTAGTTTAGCTAATAATTTCTTAAGATCAGATCTATCATTGCAAGCAAGAAAATCTCTAGCAGTTTCTTCATTCATAACATAGCCCTCAGGAACAACAAGCAATTCATACTTAGTGGGAGAACCTTCATCATCACTATCTTCAATAATTTCATTTTCAATAATTTCATTCTCTCTAAACCTAGCAAGTTGTTCATCAAGAAATTCACCTAATGGCACAGTAGTTTCAAGCACAAAGGTAGTTTCATCATAAGTATCATGCATAGTAGAAGTGGCATCATCAATAACATGCGACATATCAGAATTAATAGCAGACGCAGGTTTAGGTGCCACAAGCTTACTCATAACAGAAGGAGAATCTAGTGTAGAGCTAGATGGCAGTTCCTTACCTCCCCTCGTAGTTGAGGGATAAATCTTAGTTCTTTCGTCTTTCAAGTTCCTCATAGTGACCAGCAGATATAAATCCCAAGTGACTCGAAGAATAGAGCTATGCTCCCCGGCAACGGCGCCAGAAAATAGTCTTGATAACCCACAAACTTAGGGATATTAAGGCCTCCTTTCAATATAGTACCGGACCAAAGCATTAACACATAGTGAATACATGAACTCCTCAAACTACGGTCATCACCGAGAAGTATCCCGATTATTGTCACATCGGGGTTGTTGGATCATAACACATAATAGGTTACTATAGACTTGCAAGATAGGATCAAGAACTCACATATATTCATGAAAACATAATAGGTTCAGATCTGAAATCATGGCACTCGGGCCCCAGTGACAAGCATTAAGCATAGCAAAGTCATAGCAGCATCAATCTTAGAACATAGTGGATACTAGGGATCAAACCCTAACAAAACTAACTTGATTACATGATAAATCTCATCCAACCCATCACCGTCCAGCAAGCCTACGATGGAATTACTCACGCATGGCGGTGAGCATCATGAAATTTGTGATGGAGGATGGTTGAGCATGACGACGACGACAGATCCCCCTCTCCGGAGCCCCGAACGAACTCCAGATCAGCCCTCCTAAGAGAGATTAGGGCTTGGTGGCGGCTCCGTATCGTAAAACGCGATGAAACTTTCTATTTGATTTTTTTCTCCGCGAAAGCAAATATATGGAGTTGGAGTTGAGGTCGGTGGACGTCCAGGGGGCCCACGAGGCAGGGGGCGCGCCCCCACCCTCGTGGACAGGGTGTGGGCCCCGTGACGCTGATTCTTTCACCAGTATTTTTTATTAATTCTGAAAAGTTGCTCCGTGGATTTTCAGGTTATTCCGAGAACTTTTATTTCTACACAAAAATAACACCATGACAGTTCTGCTGAAAACAGCGTCAGTCCGTGTTAGTTCCATTAAAATCATGCAAGTTAGAGTCCAAAACAAGGGCAAAAGTGTTCGGAAAAGTAGATACGACGGAGACGTATCAGGTACTTCTGCAACTCAAATAAAAAAACTTAGAACAGACGCGAGAATGTCAATTGTAACAGGTCGATGTCTGCACGAGGGACGTAATTGCTTATTGATGACACTATTGATGTGAGTGAGATCTTAGTTAAGCAATTCCGCTTGTCTTTATTGAGCTAACCTTGGTAACTAAGCATATTAGAGCTAATTTAGAATTTTAGAGCTAACTTAGGTTAATTTGGAGCTAACTTAGGTAAAATTGATCATTTTGGAGCTAATTAAGCTTATTATGTCATTTTCGAGAAAAATAAGCTAAGTATATGACATATATCAGGTTACCAAGGTTGTTATGCCATTTCAAACCTAAGTAAGCTAATTATGTCACTTTTTACATAAAGAAGCTAAGTGTATGTCATTATTGAGCAAACCTAGGTAACTAAGCATATTAGATATAACTTAGCATATTAGAGCTAACTTACGTCATTTTGGAGGAAACAAAGCTAAGTATAGATCATTTTGGAGCTAAGTAAGCTAATTATGTCATTTTGGAGGAAGGTAAGCTAAGTCTAGGTCATTATGGTAAGCATTTTGGAGGAAATAAAGCTAAGTCTAGGTCTTTATGTATTTCTTAAGCAAAACAGTAGAGAAAACTTACCGTCATCACGGAGGAGAAGCACCGGTGTGGCTCGTGCCGGTACAACCACCTGGAGAAGGATCATGTGATGCTTGTCTTGAGGCACGCCGCACCAAAGATCATTTGCAATGTCTCGTTAGCATGAGGACACTCAAATGTTACTACTAGTAAATAATGACCATTCAAATTAAACTCACTGTGGTCCCCGGAGCAATCTCTAGCATCGGTGGAGGGGTCTAACCGGCCTTCTGGCACACAAGCTGCACAATTGGTTTTCACGGGTCAGTCATACTAGTTAGTAATGAAAAGAATATTACGTGAATGATTTGGATAATATGCAGAAGAAACTTACCACGAGGAGCTCGTACATGGCCCGGTTCTGCATGTCATTCCATGCCCTCTCCTCCTCCATCAACCTTGCCATCTTCTCCTCCAACTCCTGTTGCTTCTCCTCCACCTGCCGGTCCCTCTCCGCCAGAAGTGCCTGGGTTCTATCTCTCTCACTCTGAAGAGCAGCCTGCAACACCACTCCTCGTTAGCATTGTAATCATCGATGACTGCACACACAATGTAATGCTTGAAAGAAATCCGAGTCTATAGAACTAACCTGGAAGGCAAGCTCGATTGGTCGTGGACGAGGCTTTATCTCAGGATATGAGCTTGTTTGACGCACCTTGATCTCCGGGAGAGTGCGAGGACAAAGGGAAAGTCCATCTCCAATGGCTATCGAGCCATGGGACCTCTCGCCACCAGATATAATCAACAGCTTCGGATCAAACGCCCGCTCGGGTTAAAGTCCTGCCCTTTCCTCACCTTCCCCTCATCTATGTACTTCACGAGCTTGTTGTGGGAGGAGATGTTGGTGAAGTTCTCTGGATGATCAAGGTCAGACGCAGAGAATGTCTTGGCCTTCTTGTATGGGGCAGTGTGGGCCATGACATAGAGGTCGAACACCTGTGGCACCAGTACCATATTGTATCCCGCCTAAAAGAGAGGAACGTATTATTAGTAATTAAAGGGCTCAAGCTAGCATGACAGAATGAATTGCATGAATCATGAAGCAAACCACATACCCAGTTCTGCCCGTAGTGATATAAGTTGGCGCTGCCTTGATGGTGTGGCACACCTCTCATTTGGGCACGCTTGTCCTTGGCATTTTTGTGGACGGCTAGCCATGCGTCTGAGCACCACTCATCCACCAACGCCTCCCAACAATCCATCTTATCCGCACACCATCTCGGGAGCACCTAAGTCAGTAAAGAGAAACTTGAGCGCTACACCTACGAATCAAATCAACGAACTAAGAACAAGGCCTTAAGAATATAGTCAATTACCGTCATGTACTCCTCCTTCTTCAGAAACTTTCCGCGACACTTCTTCTTGGGCTTCCGAACACCCCGTGAGGCGAACTAGTCTCGAACAGCCTGCACCCGAGCCTCGTGCTGTAATTTTTGTAGTAGGTGCCTCCACTCAGCATCGATAACCCGTGCACATGCCTCCTCGTATCCCTCCTTACACCTGTAGAAGGTCCGCAATCAAACGAGACAACATTGATTAGTACAACTAGTCATCAACCCGTGAATCCGCACGGGCTAGTGAATATTTAATATTTATGATTTATGTCATTGTAATAAGTACAATTTTAGGAGAACTATGATAATATTTTAAATATGTAATATGTTTGTTTAGTGATCTCATGGAAAGAGGGATTACCATTGTTTGATCAAGTTGTGATTAGACGATTTGGATGAATTATCATTTTTTGGACATCCCATGTCTCATAATTCTCAAATGAGAAGTTCGCTTTATGTGCTATTTCCTTCGAACTTATGTGTGTTTAAATTTCAAAAATATATATAGGAATCTATGTTTAATTGTAACAAATCGCGAGGTCCGATGAAATTAAACACTTTCTTTGGGTCTAGTAGTTTGCAAAGACAGTAAGCAGTTCTCGTATGATGTTTTCTATACTTCTTAATGAAAAAGCATTTTAATTATCAGGCACAACTTTGTTGGATAAGTTTTACCTCGATCCATGCAAAGATGTATAATTATATCAAGATGAGAGGACAATCATCTCCTTTCATCTTTTGGTCGCCTTGGTAATATATGTGATTCCATTACCACAGAAAGACATTTGCTTATGTCTGCTACACAACCAATTTCTTCCACTAAGAATGAATAGTCATCCTAACTTTATTTCTCTCCATACTAAAACCGAATGGCGCTAAAATTAATGTCCAATTTTTCTCTTTTGTATATTCCCTTTATTTCCATAACATTTGATATATGCCTTGAATTTATTATATATGCATATGGTCAGTCATGAATTTATTTATAATGAATAATATATTGCATTGCGGATTCTTCAATATTTTGGTGTAAGATGTATATTTGCTCACTTAAGACTTGACTATACATATTGGATATATGGCATACATATGTACTCAGGCAAATAGCATAACTTTCTCAGGGATCATTCATCACGATGGCTAATTGTTTTTGTTCTTTATTTGTATACAAATTTCTGGCTGATTTAAAGGTGTTGTCAGTTCTGGCCAATCAGTTGTACCGTGCACATACACATCTGTACAACATATTGTGCAGAAAAAAAAGAAATATTAGCAGAGACTACATTGCTATTGACTTGGTTGTGTCCGGCAAATAATAATCAAGTCAAATATAACTATGCACTATTCCAGTATACACTACATGATGCCATTGCATTACTTTTGTTGCATGAATGGCTCTGGCTGTATACTGAAAAGACATGCGCCCATGAGTAGCTCTCGTCAAGGAAGTCCTTAAATGTTATCATTGAAATACCAATGGTATAAATATTTTTGCTGAAGATAATAAAACCATGCAATCCTAAACACTAATATCAAAACTCAGCATTGATGTCAACAGAAAGAGAGAGAACCGTGATGTCTTTCCCCAAAATAGTAGTAGTATTATATATGAGGGGAAGAATAAGTGCATAACTGAAAGTATATAATGAGTTGCGAAGTACTATGATGAGATGTTTGGAGCCCCGCATCATCACTGAACATTAAAATTTTGTTTATTCAGTACGTAAAGAAGGCAATGGCTTCAAAGATACTAACAATACAAATGCATCGAAAGTTAGTCCCTAATAAGATGAGATTGATATCAATTCCAATCAAAGTAATTCACATTATCCACACATATATTTTTTTAGTAAATGTTTTCATTGTCTTTGATTGATCACAAACTTATTTCTGCCTATCTGCACGAAGTTGATTCCTATGACATGATGGGAACTGTTTCAAAAGCATATGAGCAGACCATGAAAATATCGAACAAAGTGCAAACATGATCCAACCTACTTGTTCTATTTATCCTGGACTGTATATAGTAGCCAAACAGGATCTACAGGAGTATCAAGGAGATAGCCTTAACAGTAGGGATCGATGGAGGAGTTGTGCGCTCTCAAGCTGGTGCTATCACTGATGCGAACCAAATATCATCATAATTAGAGGGATGCTTGTGCAGCTCTCCACCTTAGGCATTCCAGAGACCACCTCTGCTGGTTCTCATCCCCTCCTGCTAACATTTAATCTGATAAAAAGAGATGTTGCAAGATTAAAAGGGAAAAGGCTTATTTTTCTTGATCGGATGAAGCCGACTTATTGGTGATTCTGTGATTAACTCAACAAACCGGTTAACAAAGGATGGATTTAGCAAGCTGGATTATTTACCGGCGGGGTAGGCCAGGAATGCTGGGAGATGAACTCGTATTAGGTTTAGAGTGTGAATTGGATGACATTCCACCACCGATCCAACGCTATTCCTCCACTTGGCAGCCACAAGTATTGTTTACCATCCTCCTCTCTTCAAATTATCGTGGATACACATCCTCATCTGATCCATCAACCATCTTGAATTCCATAAGTTGGAATAGGAGAAGATCTAAAGGTTGGGGG
>NC_041381.1:575445300-575448356 GCF_002162155.2 Triticum dicoccoides | reverse complement strand
AAGAGATACCTGGATTGATTCCTGTTCTTCTAGATGGATTTGTAGTATGGATGGAACTTTGAAGTCAAAGATGACTTGAAAATACGACTTGGAGAGATACAAGAGGAACAGAGGCACTAGGGCTTGCTTGATGACGGGCCAATTGGGGGGAGGATGGGTGGAGAGAGACGGGGAGAAGGAGACGTACTTTTTCAGATCTGTTTTGCAAAGGGGCATACATGTGGCTGTGTGGGATAATATCGTGAGGACTCTTGTACTTTTTTTTGCGGGAAACTCTGGTACTTCATCCGATGGCTGCAGATGAGTAACATGTTGATCACATCGGATGGAATTTTTTTCACCCCTGATGGCGTTTTTATGTGTGAAGGCTTTCCTTGTTTCTGTAACTAAAAGTAGACATGTTAGATGGTTTTCGTATGTAACGGGGCCATCCGTGTTACGTATCTTTTTCCTTTTATCCTGGCCATAAATTTCGTAATCCAATGGTATAATTAATTCTAATGACGTGGATTAATGAGATCGCTAGAATGGTGCCTCCAATTAGTAAATAAGATATAACTAAGCTTATTCGAAGATTTTTAATTGTGCAAAGGAGAAATTACCCAAAACATTCTGATCACCATGTTGGCCCTTGTGTGGCACAAGACACCATCTATCATCTCCTCCGGCGGGGCCGGGGCAGCCAAGTAGTGCTCCCAGGTCAATCCTAGCTCTGGAAGCTGACCCTCAACGGATAACGTGACAAACCCCGAGATTGCCGGCAAATCACACCAAGGACTTGGTTGGGCCTGCAGACATCCTGAGGATGGTCCCAAGCCCTGTGGTATGACAAGGCCAACGCATTAGATATTTGAAGAAACATGATGGCAAAAGGTACAAAAGAGTAAATGCACTTACCTCTTCCCATTAGGGCAAATCAACAACCTCTGCTCGCGGGTCACCGACACGGACAGGAGCCGTGTACTATCACGCTGGTAGACGGTGCCCCACTCAACCACCTCATCCTCGCTGGTGCTATCAGAAATCTGATGCCCGCCACCATCAGCATAGCCACTTGACCCCTCAGGCGGATCCTGCCAGGTACGCCATCCGGATGTCTCATGGGATGTAGCCTGGGCCGGAGTCACATGGGCCCAAGTGTCTTGGACCGAGGTCTCGTGGGCCGAAGGCTCGTCGACCCGAGGCTCGTGGACCGGAGTCTCGTGGGCCGAAGGCCCGTCGACCTGAGCCTTGTGGACCGGAGTCCATGTAGCCTCCTCCTCAGACGTGCCCTCCTAGCAGTCGCGTGCTTGCGTGACTCACCTGGGGGTGGTGGCGAGGAAGGCGTAGGAGCCTGCCTACCTCTCCCGCGGCCACGTCCTGATCTACCTCCTCTCTTCTTCCCTCCCCGACCTCCTCTCATGGTGGGCACTGACGCCGACAAAGAAGGGCCCGCCAGTGTCCCCAAACTGTCTAACAATGCTCTCCAGAGAGGTGCAGGTGGAATGGAAGAACCCCTCCCACCATGCTCCGGACCCGAGCCCACCATCTTTCAACACCTGTCATGACAGAAGAGTAAACGTAATTAGTACAACATAAAAGAATTGAATACCGACATGAATAATAAAATGTAGATTAACTCACCAGATAATAGGTAAAGATAGGTCAATCAGCACGTATATTCAAACAACTAAACTGACTCATGACAAAAGATCCTCGACCATCGACCCCTCGACCCCTCGGCGATGAGGATTCAAAGCCAAGATTTGAAACTTCAAACAACCAAACTGACAACAAATCAGGGCATAGAAAGAGAAACGCAAGATGAAATAGTACATAGTGAGAGGTTGTGCAACTAGGATGATTTTTCTGTACAAGCCTTTTTAATGAATTGGAGACGATGATGGCGAAGAAGTCGAAAGACTCCAATGGCTTTCGAGTTCTTCACCATCATCTTCTCAAATTCGTTAAAAAGCTGTTATAAAATATCATCCTAGTTGCAAAACCTCTCACTACGTATTGTTTCATCTTTGGTTTCTCTTTCTACGCTTTGATTATTTGTGTCAGTTTGGGTGTTTCAAGTTTCAACACTTGGATTTTAATCCTCGGCGATCATCAACCCCTAGACCCTTGACCCCTCGGCAACCCTCGACCCCTCGATCCCTCGGCTGTCCTGTCGAACACCTTCACTGTGAGCATGGTGCCGCTGTTGTCATAGCTTAAGATGCGGACATGCCCGAGCTGAATGTCATCAGCGCGGGCAAACTGCTTCAATCCGTTCTTTGCGAATGGATGGGAGCAGTTCACCCATGTGCATGACATTCAACTCGGTGGCGTCCTCATCTTAAGCTACACCACCAGTCGGTCAGCACTCGGACCAGAAGACCCTCACCCCTCGACCCTCGACCCATCGCCACTCAACCACTCGACCCCTCGGCGACCCTCGACCCCTAACCCCTCCGCGACCCTCAACCCCTCGACCCCTGACCCCTCGGCAATCCTCGATCCTCGACCCCTCGGCGGTCCTGTGTGCATGGTGCGGCTATTGTCGTAGCTTAAGATATAGACGTGCCCGAACTGAAGGTCATCAGCGCGGGCGAACTGCTTCCATCCGTTCTTAACACACAGATGGAAGCAGTTCAACGACTCTCATGACCTTCAGCTCGGGGACGTCCTCATCTTAAGCTACGACACCAGTCGGTCAGCACTCGGACCGGAAGATCCTCGAGCATCAACCCCTAGACCATCGACCCCTCGATCCTCGACCCTCTGCCCCGACCCTTGACCCCTTGGCGACCGGTGATCCTCGACCCGCTTCCGTCGGTGCTGACACACCCCTAACCTCGACCCGGTACCGTCGGCACCGATGCACCCCTAACCTCCTCTTCTTCTTCTTTCGCCTCTTCTTCTTCTTCTTCTTCTTCTTCTTCTTCTTCTTCTTCTTCTTCTTCTTCTTCTTCTTCTTCTTCTTCTTCTTCTTCTTCTTCTTCTTCTTCTTCTTCTTCTTCTTCTTCTTCTTCTTCTTCTTCTTCTTCTTCTTCCTCTTCTTCTTCTTCTTCTTCTTCTTCTTCTTCTTC
>NC_041381.1:575436174-575444404 GCF_002162155.2 Triticum dicoccoides | reverse complement strand
TGACGGGAGCGACAGGGCCATGGTGGTGTCAGGGCCGCGGTGGCGCTGAGGCGGTGAGCCGGTGGGGCGGCGGGGTGGTTGGGCGATGGGGCGGCGGCGGGTGGTGGGGACAGTGGCGCACGTGCGGTGGTCGTCGGGGAGGAGAGGGAGAGAAACGGGGCGGGGTGGGCTGGGGCGCGGCCGTTAGTTAATCAAATGTTTGTCGTCCGCCCCGCCTTTGTCGTCTGCCTTGTTGCTCTTCGTTGTCTACTAGCAGACGACAAAGAAGTTGCTGATGGCAAATCCTCTGATTCCAGTAGCGTGGGTGGTAGAAGGAATACCCAATTGTTTCTTCGGGATAACCTACAAAGTAATATTTCCATGGTCACTTAGATGTTTGCTAAACTCATGACTTTGATATTCGCCTCTGCGATCTGACCGTAGAAACTTTATCTTCTTGCCATGATGATTATCAACTTCATTTTGAAGTCGCTGAACTTTCCAAAGGTCTCGGACATATGTTTCATTAAGTAAATATAACCATATCTATTCAAATCATCAGTAAGGTTATGTAGTATAAGCATCCACCGCACGCCGATGTGCTCATCAGGCCACGTATATCACTATATGTATTATTTCCAATAATTCACCCGGCCATTAAGGATGACCCTCAGTTTACCCATCAAGCAAGGCTCACATGTGTCAAATGGTTCAAAATCAAAATATGCTAATACTCCATCTTTATGAAGTTTTTGCATACGTTTCTTCCTGATGTGACCACGGCAGCAGTGCCACATGTAAGTGGTATTATTAGTCTTCTTAAGACGTTTAACTTGTATGTTAATTATAGACATCATTTTCACATTCATGATCCAAAATGAAAAGCCACCGACGATATATGCAAAGCAATAAAACATATTGCTATAATAAATTGAACAACCATTGTTCTGAGACTTATAAGAATAACCATCGTTTATTGGACATAATCCGGAGATAATGTTCTTACACAACTTCAAAATGAAATAACAATTATTCACTTCTAAGATAAATCTTGAAGGTAAACTTAAAGACATGACTATGATGGTTTGTGTAGCGATCCCATCACCATTCCCAACACGCATCACGACTTCATTTCCTGAAGAAAATTGATCTGTACAATGATAATATTCCACATAACCTTACAAAGGTTAATCTCAAAGGTATCATTAAAATATATATAGCAGGTTGCATCTTACTTCACAAACTGGTTTGATATTCTAGTGGCCAAGGAGACACTGGACAACCCTAAAGGGTGTGGTTGCGAGTACCAGGGAATGTAAGGTCTTCCTAAAAAAATCATTCATACACTGTTGGCATGGTTTGCGAGAAAAATCAGCCAATTTGTAGATAAATCTGTGTAAAAAAAAAAGTTAGTTCACGAGTGGTCAAAGGAACGTTGTATGGCAGCCACGTGACCGATTTTTCCCTCCCAACCCGATTTTGGCCTTATTTGATCAAATCAACAGGTATACGTCCTAAACTAATCACTTTCTGAGTTGTTGCCTAAAGCATGCAATCAGTTTGAGTTAGTGGACTAGTGACACATTTCACACTTGTGTGTCTTATGGAATTCTACTTTCAAATGAAACCATCCATTTTAATGGTGCAATTCATGAACAGATTCATGGAGGACCACCACCTTGTCCACGATAATCCTATCATGCATTAACGATGTTTGTGTGGGTTGAACCACTTGGTCGACAACCCCATTGAGTCAATTATTAGCCACCTTTGTAAATATGAAGTTAATGATAAGAAGGCATGTCAATATGTACAATGGAAATTGATTAGCCTCCTTAGTCATAGGCATCAAAATAATTTCACAAAAATAGTCTTAAAGGCTTAAGGTGCTCCACATGGAGGTCCTCAAACAACTCCACGACCTCCTAGAAGGTCTGATAGGCTCGTTTGAGAAGTCATCCGGTCCAGGCAATTTATTATGAATACAACTTCGCTCACACTATGTTTAGGAAAAAAGGGTTAAGAGGAGCTTGTTTTGACCATCCAGAACCTATTGAGATGTCATCTACCGAATCATTCAGAGAGAAATTACTGTAATTGGGAGTTCCAAATAGACATATTATTTGGTAGTATAAGTCCGTAGGGAAGTCATGGAGAGAGAGAGAGAGAGAGAGAGAGAGAGAGAGAGAGAGAAATGTTGCTACATAGCTACACTACAACAAAATGTTAGCCTGAAAAAGACACCACTCAAGTGTAATCATGAGAGTGCATAGTACATCTATTTATTTGAGCTGGCTAATCTAGATTGGATCTAAAGGAAGACTTTTTGGAGATTGGATCAATTGTTATCCTAGTCCATCCCTTGCAAATAAATATTTAGTGTATAGCCACCCCTAAAACATTGTAATAATAGGAAAAAGGAGATATATAGGAGAAGGCAATGCCCTCGAACAAGCAGATGCGGGTGGGGGTACTATATGGGTCATGTGATGAACTCACTCGTTAGGGTTTGACACATGGGCCAGTTGCATGGACTCCCTAGTGGTTTCCATAGGTTGGCTTTTGTCATGTTTCCCTATCTTGTCTGCTTGATCTGTAATGTTTGAATATTTTCTTAAATTTTGTGGGTTTTTTCAACTAACCTAAAAAGGAATTTTTCTAGATTTTAGTAGCGACAAGTAGGTTAGGCCTAAAGGAAAATTTAATATATGTGAAATTTATTAAAGTTTAAAGGAATACATGCGCTTCTGGTCGTAGTACTGGAAAAACAACATAAGGGTTATACAACGACAGTGTTAGACATCACAAATTTAATATAAGCTTCCTTCCACAAAAAGTTGGAAGTCCCACTCTTATTGCTGAGGATAGCAAGGAAAACCCATCAAGAAGGGTGAGCGAGAATTCTACTGAGGAAAAACTCCAAATACGAGATCTTGTGATAGAAAACGTATTATTTGCCTCAACAAGAGGTGAAGTAAATTTTCACCTAGAAGCAAGGTTGGAGAAAGTGCTAGCCTAGAACTTACGTAGTGTTTAAGCACCCTAAGTGTAGCCTAGGTGGATGTATAGTATTCGCTATCAAGGTATATTTGAGGTAACATATGTGTATCAACATTAATTTAGAGCATACAAGTGAATAATCTACCACGTCTAGCCTTTAGAATATGGTCTGGGCCCACTTGGCCAATCTATGCAATATGGCATGATTTCTCTCTTGAGTGGATAATTTCTTTCTTCACGTCCCTAGAATTTCGCTTATGCCCTCAGCGAGACATTCGGTCGTTGCCAAACGCCTAAGGGTTTCTAAGCACCTTCTCGGCGCTGCCTTTTCCAGCATAGGTGAGAGATCTCTTCACACCACACTTGAGATGAAATCCCCTCCCATAAGAATGAGATGCCTTACAAGCTACTACGAGGCATTTTTATAGGCTCTTAGACTTGTACAAAAGACCAGAAATACCTTTTTTACTTCAAACATCATCACTCTTGGTGAGAAGGAAAAATTAAGGACATCTCGTAGTCTTAGGGCTTCGTTTTTTTATGTTTTTTGAATTTTGTTAGGGTTTGTATTCTACTCAAAGAGGCGAGGTGGCGACAACTCTCTATAGATGGAATATGATTCTCCTTGCTAGCCCACATTCCATTATAGGGCGTGTGAAGGTTTTTGTCCGGTGAATCTCATGGGATTTGGTCGGCGTTTGTCTTTGGTGGATCCACATGGATCAGGTCTTTGTTCCTTAGTGGTCATTTGTCTATAGGTTAGATCTTTCCTATTTACGCTTCTCTTCATCAATGGCGGTAGCTATTCTGGTGCGCTGGTCTAGTAGGTATTAGCACGACGACTTTCCAACTGTCAACTGTAACAATGTTTGCCCGCCTTCGGTGAGTGAGTGGCGATCACGGCAGCGTGCCTTCAGCTCGCTAGAGTGCTTGTAGTTCTCGCTAGGTGTCTGTGAACCTTGGTGTAATTTTTACTTTTGATATTTTTTGTACTACCTTGACATCTGATAAATAGATCGGAAGCTTTCCCAGCAAAAAACGAAAGGTCATATATATGGTTGGTCTTGAGGGCACAATGGAAAGGCTTTTATACTCCAGTAATGCTCCAAGGTGCTGATTGGCTTCTACTATATGACTCTTCTTTACTTTTACCACTCTGTATTATCTTCACATGTACGAACAAAGGAGTACATGTAGATAAAAATCATAGGACATGTGTGAAAAATGCATCTCTACCTTGGATCGATCGTTCTTCATGCTTGTGCACTCGGTTTTCACTAATACACAACGGAACATAAAGATACACTTTCTAACAAGAAGAGACTAAATGCATGCCAACACCCAAAAAGTTGATAAGGTGGTTGATGGCTGCTATCCAAAGTCTGAAAAGTAACTAAATTAAAATAGTCAAACTATAACTCTTCTTTTTACTACTTCCTCCATCCCATAATATAAGAGTATTTTTCAGACTACACTAGTGTGAAAACATATGAAAGTAGTACATATGAAACATTGTGATGCCCTAAGAAAACAAAAAAAAACTCTTATATTATGGGACGGAGAGAGTAGTACATACGAAACATTGTGATGCTCTAAGAAAACTAAAAAAACACATCATTATTTATGTAACAAGTGTAAAATAAAACAAGACAATTTGGAAAAAATTAGTAAGGGTGACATGAATCTCCAGATGATAATGCATGACACGTCGGATGTGGCAATTTCGAAGTGTTCGCCGTGTGTACAAGATATTCAATTGGTTGTAACGAAACAATAAATTAATGAAAGAAAAAGATTTGAGAGAGAAAGGAGCTACAACAATCTTACATTAATTTAGAGGGAAAAAAGGATGGTCACACGAATCAAAACAGCCAGCGCTCAAAAAATTGGTAAGGCGGTTGATGACTGCTACCCAACCGGCCCAAAAAGTAACTAAATTAAAATAGTCTAACTATAACTCTGTCTTTTTAATAGTACATGTGAAACATTATGACATGCTCTGAGATAAAACAAAAAACACAAGAAAACATTATGCAACAATCTAAAATAAAACAAGACAAATCTAAATAAACAAAACTTGTAAGCGTGACATGAATCTCCAGGTGACAACGGACCGCACGTCGGATGTGGCAATATTGAAGTGTTGGTCTTGTGTACAAGGAACTAACATGGTTGTAACGAAACAATAAATTGATGAAAAAAAAGGATTTGGGAGAGAAAGGAGCTATATAACAATCTTATCGTAATTTACAAGTAAAAAAGATGGTCACAAATCAAAACAGCCTTGTACTTCTTCGGTGGCTTAATGGTTAACCACGCTACACTTCTTCCTGATCTCGCCCTGGCTTCCGGTGAGCGGGTTGGCATTGCCCATCTCCGACGAATCTCATGGGGTCGTGTTGGCTTATGTGTTCGGTGGATCCACATGGATCAGATCTTTGTTCGTCAGTCGTCATTTGTCTATAGGGTAGATCATTCCGATCTACGCTTCTCTTCATCGGCAATGATAGTTGTTCTGGTGCGCTGGTCCAGTAGGGATTAACACGTCGGATGTGGCAATTTCAGTGTTCGTCGTGCGTACAAGAAGTTCACATGGTTGTAACGAAACAATAAATTAATGAAAAAAAGAAGTTGAGAGAGAAAGGAGCTACGACAATCTTACAGCAATTAGACAATCTTACAGCAATTTACAGGGGAAAAATCACAAACATCAAAACAGCCTTGTACTTCTTCGGTGGCTTAACGGTTAACCACGCTGCACTTCTTCCTGATCTCGCCCTGGCTTCCGGTGAGCGGGTTGGCGTTGCCCATCTTGATCATGGAGGCGGCGAAGTCAGCGAAGAACTCGTCCTTGAAGGCGCCGGTGGCATGGCGCTGGACGTAGGCGCGGGTGAAGGGGTCGGTGAGGAGGGCGCCGTCGGAGTGGAAGAGGCCCCTCCGCTTGCTCACCAGCTTGAAGTAGTCGGTGTCGAAGGTCTTGAAGCTGCCGGGGTCCATCTCCACGAGGGTGGTGTTGTCGTTGAGGCTGGCACACTTGCTCTTTAGCCGCATCATGTACTGTGGCTCCAGCGTGGGGTCGATGTCGCTGGGGTTCTCCATGCCGGTGAAGTTGTAGAGCCGGTCGGAGAAGGAGAAGCAGTGGGACGTCCCAATCGTGTGCCCGGCGGACAGGACGACGAGGTCCTTGGCGTCGAGGTTCACGGCGGCGAAGAGCTGGGTAAGCACGGTGAAGTTGGAGGTCGGGGGTGGCAGAGCGTCGGTCTCGTTGGAAATGGACACGCTGCCGTCTCGCCGGCCGAGAGGAACTGTCCAGAATGGACCCTTGCTCTGGAGAAACCATGATCGAGCAGCATTAGAATTTGGCTTCCACACGTACCATGTCATTTGCAAAATGGCCTAGTACTCTACTCACCAGCCATACTGCGTCCCTGGCAATGAGGGCGAGGATGTCGGCGCAGGAGACGGTGTCGGGGCAGGCCTTCTCCACCGCGGCCTTCACTCTCTCGACAAACCCGAAGCCTCGCAGCGTCTGGTTCGGCTGCGCGTCCTTCTCCGCCGTCTTGTTGGCCGAGTCCAGCAGAACCGAGCCGTCGCACCCCTGCGTTAATTAATGGCGGTCACTGGTCAGGCCACCGCACACAACAGGGTACAGGCAGGACAGACAACATGCATGCAAAGGTAGCTTACCCTGACGAAGCAGTCGTGGAAGTGCATCCGGAGGAGCGGCCCGGCGAGGCTGGGCGCCAGTGACAGCGCCCTCACCATCTCCTTCCGGACGACGTCCTCCACGCTGGGGCACGTCTCGCCGTAGAACTTCTCGTGCAGCTGCGCCTGCGCGCACGTCGCCGCCACCGCCGCGAGCAGCAGCGTCACCATCGTCGCAGCCCTCGACGCCATCTTGCTTGACTATGCAAGAAACGACGATCGTTAGGTGGCTGGTTGATCAGGAGAAGCTTGAGCTGCTGCTGCTGCTGATGGACTGGCACCGGGGAAATATATAGCGCCGGAGTGTCCCCACGCCTGCATGTGGTGGGCTGTCCTCCGGAGCAGCAGGTAAAATTCCCATGGTTTAATGAGTTGTTCCTTGTTTGCACTCTCCGGAATCTTTGCCGTGGCAGGTACACCGACGGCGCACGGTATGTATAATGGAGGCGGCCGGACAGCCAGACGGAAGACGAAATTCGCTGCCATGTTTTAATCAACAGAGAGGGCAATAGTGAATGCCACCTACTGGTAGTTTGTAAGCGTGGGAATTTCATGGTGCATATATTTGTACCGGTGCACATGCTATACTGAATATATATACTTGAGATTTTTCGAGCAATATACGTGCTTACACAAACAGAATTAGGGGTACCTCGCAAACTTACCCTGCTGTGTCCGTGCAAAAAAAAAAAGCTTACCCTTCGCCCACTAGGGTCGTGTTTGGTTGTCATATGAGAATTTGTCTGCATTGCATACATGTCCTAGTTGGATCTGGCTAAGGCAAAACAGGCAAACAAAAAAAAAACTACATCTGCACCTCATTTGGTCGCCCTCATTAGATTTTTTTTTTAAAAAGGGGAGGACCCCCAGCCTCTGCATCTAGACGATGCATGCAGCCACAAGCCCTCATTAGATGAATTCACTAATTTTCTCTAGACAACAATCTACTCACTAACTTACTAATTAGCCATCACGGAGCAAACTGCGGTGCCAAGTTCTAATCAACAAAGGCTACGTGCAACAAACGAATGCCACCACCTACTGGTAGTTTGAAGACATGGAAATATCATAATCCATATATTTATACTGGCACCACATGCTATCCCGAATCAGTTTTGTTATGTCTCAGTCGGTGATATATTCGTTTGATCTTGCGTGAAGATCCATGCAAATTTTGATGTGGTCTAAAATACTTGTAACCCCGGAATTTTAAGCCAGATTCAAACAAACTTGAAAATAAATTTAACTTATGTTAGAATTCATTGAAAGTTAGTGATTTTTTTTAAAGAATATTCGCAGATGTCATCCAAACTCGCTTTGTTCTAAGATTAAAAACCTTGCCAAGAATTAGGCTAATATTATGCCTTTGTCGAGGCCTGGCCCAAAATACCAGGAGAATTTAAATATCATGTTTTGATCAACATATAATTTGAATAATGACGTTTAAATTCCAAACATGGTTAAAATGATATTTATAAATTTGGAGGTCTAGTTTTTATAAGTTTCAAGCCTGGCACGTGCTTGGAATTTTGTATTCACAAAAAGC
>NC_041381.1:575420637-575436064 GCF_002162155.2 Triticum dicoccoides | reverse complement strand
AAGCAATTGTGCACCAAATTCAATATTTAAACCCAAATATTAAGCTAGAGGTAATACACCTATGGAAGTGTAGGTAAACCCACCATAACAATCATACAGACATTCTAGAACACAAGAAAAATAGTTGCCGAGGCAAGATCCTAAACCCGCCGAGGCAAGAAAAATAGTTGCATCTTATTGCTTGGTCATCTTGTCATCGACCGTCGCGCAAAAAAACCATACACTATTAGGAAATGGCTTATAGGTAAACACAAATTAGTGACGGGTGAGACGTGTCACCCGCCACAGCTAATTTGAAACATAGCAGTGACGGGTACCAAAGCTTACCTGCCACTACTAGTAACAGAGCAGCGGCGGGCAGGAATACGTGCCCGCCACTGGTAGACCGTTTCAGAGCTGGCCGCGTAATGCAACCTAACTGTGGCGAGTAGTAACAAAGGCCTGCCACTGCTTATTTGTACATCAATGGCGAGTGTGACTGTTGCTTGCCATAACTAAATTGTGCTAAGCACTCTTACCAGGCACGAAGGAAGTACATATTATACACTTGTAGTAGTGGCCGGTGCAGTTGCCCGACCGCCAGTGTTGTCCACTTACGTGTTGCGGGCGCCCTGCCGTGCCCGTCACACGTAGACCCACGACCCTGGCTGCAGTTTACTTCCTCCCCACCTGAAAAACCGTTCCAAAATTTGGCATTTCCCCTGCCCCCGCCCCCCCGCCCATCGTGCCCTCCTCCGCCATCATCGGATACCTCGCACCGCCTTCGTACGCCAAACGAGCCACCTCTCTCGTATGGTCAAAGTTATGTTTAGGGAAAATAGATATTTAGCATGGATTAAATTTGAGTAGTGTATCTTACTTTTATTTGTGCTTAGGGTAACTATGAGTAGATTAGGAACATTTTGTAGGTATTGACATGAGTGACAATGTTTTGGCAAAACGTCAATTCATTTCTGTTTCGTCGAATTTCTGGTACCCGTTATGTCCTCTTTTTAGCATAGGTCATGTCGAAATTTTCTTTCATTTTTTAACTAGAATCCATTGTAGTATCATGACGAAAGAAGAAATCAGCCAATGAACCTATCACCAGTAAGGCACCAGGAGAAGATGTGGTGAATGTTTCTACCAGTAGGTGCTTCATGCAAATGTTTAAGCCCGGTGAACCGATGTTACCACAACGCAAGTTGGGTGCGCTAAGCGTTGAAATTCAGCTTCTACACGAAGAAGTAGTAGCTAGGTTAGGAGAGGGTCTTGGATTTGTCGACGAGTACCCTGCTGATAAAATATATCTTGGCTTTGAGACTGTGTCAACGACAATATTTTCTACGTGGAAGTAATCAAGCCGTCTTCAATGAGGCTTTGGTCGCTCTGGCATGCTACAAAAATCCATTACTCTAGAATGACGAAGTTGGCTTCCTTGATCCGTATCTCATGCGTTGGGCCAATGTGGATTCTGATAAAGGCCAACGTCTTTTCACGACTTACCTCCACAAGACCATTCTTCATAGTCCTCGGCACAAGCACAACTTTATCATGCCTTACTTCAAAACGTAAGTTCATTTCTTTATTCTTGCACTACACCTGAGTACTTTGATGTTAATCTCATTATTGTTACATTGTTCAATTGTTCCCCGAGACGGCCGAGCTTATTTCTTCGATTCCAGGAGAGACCCTAAGAAGCCATGGACCGATCTGAAGAAAGTTATCAATGCTGCTCTTTTGATGTGTCATAAGTCCGACCGTAAGAACATGCCACATTCGTAGTACAAATTTAACCCTAGCTTCTGTTGCCGGCCATCAAGAAGACACCCCTAGCTTATATATAGGGATGTACTTTTAGATTTTATTTAAGATAAAAATACATTCAGATTTAGTAAGAGTTTGTTTTACAATGTTGTGCATAACTGCTATTGATCATAGGAGAACACTCGAACGCAAATGTTCGCTCGATGTGTCTGATGCTCGACGCATCATGCACCACCCCTTCGTGGCAGTCCACCCAGCGTGTAGCCTGCATTGTGGAAGACCTCTCTAGATCAGGCGGCCAGCAATACGTTGCGCGGGAAGATTCTCTGTACCATGCCGTTTTCCAAATACATGCTACAGTCAAGTACTAACATTTTCCATTTTATAGGCCAGTCATTAGACACATGTGTTATAGCCTACGGCAGTGAGATAGTGCATAGTATTTGATGTGTCATGTGGACATTAGCTTCTCCCTGAATGTTAAATAGTAAAAAGTTCTGGTCATAATGAAATTTTGCTGTCTTTCCTTATGTATAGAACACTTCACTACAGATAACTGTTCCCTATGTTACATCGTGTAATATTTTCAGAGAAACTTGCTGGCATTCTTTATTATTCTTTAAGGTATTTCATGGCTCCCTTGGGTCAAAACATTCTTCCGGTGTTCCATTACATAATTAATAGAAAACGTATAGAGTGCATATTGTTGGCATACTTATCTTGCCTTCAGAACAAAATTTCTAAGCAAATGAAAATTTTGTGCCTTTTTGTAACTGAGAAGGATCCATCCAGCTTAGAAATACGAGTGGTAAAATATCCCCAGATGTAGCAAATAATGTTTGTTTTCAGTATAAATTCCACATACCATATATGTCTTATGGTTTCTTTGCAATTCCATATGAGTCCGTACAACATTATTTGCCATTCACCCATCCTTTACGTGTTTTTATCTGCAGTAAATTGGTGAAAGAAATGCATGCCATCATTTAATATACCATGGAGTATAATTTCCACATGCCATACTCAAGACTTCTCTGTCATATATGAGGTTATTACCAAAATTTTGATTACTGCAGTTCACAACAGGTATATTACAACTTTGATGATGCTCCACATAAGGGTCAGATATCTGCATATATCTTCATCTCAATACAGTTTTTGTTTGGCGTGCCGTAGATGCCAAGTTCATGTTCTTTGGTGTTATACAGATGTATTATGTTGGTAACCAACACTAAGCTAGATTAGTTGTGCAGACTCCAAGAGTGAAGAGATATGAGTCCTGTTAGAGATCACAGTGGCCTCGGCAGAAAATATCAGATGGTTCCTGAGATGTCAGATAAATTGTTGCCTAACAAAACCCACTGTGTTTCAGTCGGTACACATATTATCATACATTATAAAATGGCCACTGTGTCATCCCGCTGATAATAGTGGTGTGAAGCTGATCATACTTCTGTTGAAGTATGTAGGTACACTGATTTTGTTGAATCCATCACCATATTTTCCCTCTTCTACTACTTCTCTTACAGCAAGCATGATATATAAGACAACCTAGCCACAAGCTTAGCGTGAGTCATATATATACATGTTTTTTACACGATCCATTGATATCAAGCATAGTAGAAAGCCTTATTAGATGCTACTTTCGTGTATCTAGGCATCCTCTCTCTTATTTCAAACTAATGATTCACGCCTCTAGATATGGTCCTAACCTTTTTGAGAAAACAATTGGTAGCCAAGCATGATGGTTTAAGTGTCATAGATGATCCTTTCTCTGCCACTTTACTAGCAGACTTTAATAGAAGGACTACAATTTATGTTGATCTATAAATGATTTATTCTTTATTAAAAAATAATTATATAAGCTAATAGTGATCTTCCTTCTGTTTTTCAGTTCTCAAATTGTTTTGTCAGTTAGCAATCCAAATTAAAGTTATATTCAGCAATAGATAATTGGTTCAATTTTTCAGATCTCAAACGACTTTGTCTGCTGCAAGCTCCATTTGCTGCCATGGCAAAACTGGTAACAAATAGATTTACTTGGCGACTTTTTTAAGATTGTAGATCACTTTGTCTGCTGCAAAGAAAAACTCAATTTGCTGCTGAGGACAAAACTGACAACATATTTATTTACTTGGTCCGAAGAAATCGACCATTGCAGCAGGTTACATGTACGTGGTGATCAGCTTTTGTCTTATCTGGCCTGAATGGATATTTATTATAAGAAACTAACTGATGTAAAACAATGGACACGAAGCTAGCACGTCGATTCCAATCATATTTTCTTATTACTGTGTCGAGTGATACATCCAGCTGGGAAATATGTTGTACTTTAAATTCTTATAACATAGATTAGACTACGTGATGTAATCCTTTTCATGTGATCAAGGGTTTCATCTTATACATATCACCAAATACTACAAAGTTCAATGGTTCTTGAAATTTTGTGCGCTTAAATTCGAACCTGGTCCTTAGCATAAAAATCAGTGAAAACATTTCAGGCAAAAAACTCATATACCATCTATACCAGACAAAATAGTTGCACAACTCAATTAACTTGGACAAGGAAGTTAAGTTAAAAAAAAGGAACTTACACTTGCCGGTATCAAATCTGTGTTAATTAGTTAAGTTGGTTTGTATATGGTTCACTCCAGAATGTATCACTTCAAGGTAACGCTAGCCGGGCAGAACACATGTACATACACTGTCACAATTTTCATTTCTTTAAACTATAAAGCAAAAACACGTGCACATGAATTTTACTTCTTTTGTTGTTGTTCAAATATCAATGAGAAAACAATTACATGTTTTAGAAAAGCTAATTCTAAATTATATTCTCACTTGGCAATAAAGTCATAAAACCTTTAAAATAAAAATGTTATTGAAAACCAAACTAGCCCGTGCAGATGCACGGGTTGCTGACTAGTTGATATAATTGGAATTGCGGAAGCAAATACCAATTTACTAAAAAAAAGAATAATGTCTATTTTTCTGAAGATCCACTATGACAATGACAAAGATTTCTACATATCCGACCAAATCCCCATTCCTTAAAGGAATCTTGGAGATAATGTAACACTTACTCTCAAACTTCTAGAATATTTTACTAAATTCTATGTATTAGAACTTACTGATTCAGAAACATCTACAAATCGAAGGATACTAGAATTATATTAACTGTATTAAGATAACATCACTCTCTAGATGATCATAATTCCAGTTTCCCTCTCATTGATAAATTAAGCATTGGAATTAGTTCCTCACTACAACTTTAATATGCTTCTACATCATTCAGAATCTCGAAAACACCATGGTAACTAGGGCTTGTGTAAATAGTCTGTGGCCTAAAATAAGCATATCCTTCTTCAACATATAATTCTCGAACTATAACTAATACCTAGATAACCAAGGATATAGTTTATGTTGCTAGTACAGCGAATAAATTTGTTGATGGACTGAAATTTTGACAATATCATTATCACTAACAATGGGATCTGCACCATAATCACTTTGCTGACCTTGTCACCTATCCTTTAACAGATAACTGCATATCAGATCAAAATAAACTAGTATAGGGAAAAATAAGAAATCCTAACTTGTGAGCAGTGCAACAATGTTAACATACCAAATCCTGGGGTGTATCCAAGGTCAGCTTTCCTAATTCAGTGTCATGGACCAGCATAGTGGAGTGAAAATCTTCAATAACATCAATCAAGGGAGACTGAGCTTTATTTTTTGCTCAAGAACAACATGTAGGAGGACAGATTGATATAAATTTGTTGCTAAGAACGAAGAACAGTAACTAATGTAAGTTCGAGATTGCAAACTTGGATCTTAGGATAAGAAGCTACATCTCCAAGCCCTGGCGATTTTGCCACCAAAGTTGTTTTGCTGATTGCCGTCGTTGAAGTTCGGTGAGAAGTTTGAGGTAAAAGAACCTGAGACTGGTGGGGAGATGGAAACATGGCACAACTGGCATCTATTTAAATGGCTGTGAAACGACTTTCCCGTGATTTTATGTAATTTCTTTAGGATAATGGTTTTTCATTTCTGAATGTTAGTCCAAGTTGTATAAAGTATAATTTTATATTGTAAAAACCAAAGACCAAAGATTGTAATTTATATTCATAGATATTGCCTTGGAAGGAATATTGTAAATATAGTATTTATGAACTGATAATGTAGTAGAGAGACTTTGTGGAGGGAAATTTAATATAGAACCCCTTGAAAGTTTCAAGAGAAGGAACTAAGAGTTAGGCCTATTCCGTATAGAGGGAGATGTGAAAAAATGTGTGGAAATAGTAAGGTTCTGCGATGAGGTCATATCCAAATAAGATATATATTTTTTCGCAAAAAAAAAGATATATATTAACAGGGAGCCCATTACCTTGTAAAAACCGTCCGCTCCCCTTGGATCTCAAACTAAATCAAATACAACCATACGACCAGATCATAGACCAGAATTCTTCTTCGTCTAATTGGGATGATGGCTGGTAACCAAAGATTCAACCCTAGGTAGTTGTCTTTGTTGTTCTACCCCACTGTTTCCTCGTAGGTTTACCTCGAGAAACTTGTACCAGGCAGGAAATTTGACTCATATGTATCCGCGCTTTTGGTGAGAGAAGTGAAACTGTGGATAAGGAACTTTGGCAAAGAGCTAAAGGCACACATGATAAGGTGACACATAATTGAAACAGTTAGCTTGTAGGTATGATTGCATTTTGCCACAACACAAGTTTTTTTATCATCAATTTGGATATTTAATATATGTTATGAGCATCTGTGTTGATATTGGTATGACTATGCGTTATTTAGTAGTGTCAACATATCAACATATGACTGCAGAATGAGTTTAGATTTGAATAAACTTTATTTGTCAGCTTTAAGATGTGTACAATTATGATACTTTCAATTGAACTATTTTTTTAAGGATTCACAACTGTGTAAGGTATGATAATGGGCTCATTTGTACTCTATATGATTTTCAAATCTAAAACTATTTATTGTATTCGAAAATTTAAGTACTTCGATCAGGAACTTACATTTTTGCCTTACAGAAAATATCAAGATTTTTGAATATGAGTTAAACTTCTGATTTAGACTCTGCACATGAGAGAGAGAGAGAGAGAGAGAGAGAGAGAGAGAAACGACATAATTAAGAAGCTATCAAGTTACTAATTAAGGCATATGGTCAATACGTTAAGAAGCCATGTCAATATGTACAATGGAAATTGATTATCCTCTTTAGTCATGGGAAGTAAAACAATTGCACAAAAAAATAGTATTGAAAGCTCAGGGTGATCAACATGGAAGGTCTCAGATAACTCCACGACTCCTAGAAGGTTTGATAAACTCGGTTGAGAATTCATCCAATCCAAGTGCTTTATATTTAATACAACTTCGCTCACCCGGTGTTTAGAAAAAAGGGTTTGTGATGAGCTTATTTTGAGCAAAGACTTTTCTTCTATTGAAACATTTAGAGAGAAAGTACTTGAACTGGGAGTTCCAAATAGACATATTATCTGATAATATAAGCCTTTAGGGAAGTCATGGAGAGAGAGAGAGACAGAGGGAGAGAGAGCTGCTACATAGCTACTACTGCAAAAATGGTAGCCGCAAAAGGACACCACTCAAGTGTAATCATGAGAGTGCATAGTACATCTATTTATTCGAGTTGGCTAATCTAGATTGGATCGAGAGAAAGCCTTTTCAGAGATTGGATCTATTGTGATCCTCGTATATTTCATGTAAATAAAGATTTAGTGTACAACCATCGCTAAAAAATTGTAATAAATATGCAAAGGAGATATAGGGGTGAACGAAAAGCCCTCAGACAAGCAAGCGCGGTTGTGCGGGGGTGGGGGTGGGGGTACTATATATGTGGGTCATGTAATGAACCCACACAACAAGGTTGGACACATGGGCCAACTGCATGGACTAGTGGTCGTCATGAGTTGGCTTTTGTCTTGTTTCTCATCTTGTCTCCTTGTCTCCTTGATCTGTAACCAACCTAAATTTTCTCTCTCTATATTTTAGCCCTAAACACAATTAAATATATGAGAAAAACATTAAACTTCAGAAGAAATACATGCACTTCTGTTGTAGTACTGAAAAAAAATAAGAAGGGGTTGGGAGCAGCGTTTTGGCTCCCGAGCTCAGCTGCTCTGGATATCTGTACCATTCAGAGCCATGTGGGGATCTGTGCCAAAAGGGATTTCTGAGGAGATACCAGCTCTATACCACCACAAAATACAGGACCTGTACCTGGTATAAAATATGTCTCGTACCTGTCTCTATCGTAAGCCACTTCTCCACCTCCCTCAGCGTCGCTCAACAAGAACGAGCGTGTCTCCCTCCTCTGGCACTGGATCTAGGCCCGGGGTGTATATGTCGTTCCCCTTCTTTCCCGATGGCCTGCCCCCACTCGAATTAGGCTTCCTCCTTCGTCGATTGACTGCTCTATGATGGACTCGAGGACATGCGAGGCTCGCTCGTCATGGCAGAAGGGAGGAGTTCGGGCAGGGTTCTCCATGCGTGGATCCAGCCATATCAGATCCATCACCCTCTTTTCCTCTCATTGGTCCGCCGTCTTGGCCCATTGCGGTGAGGTCGTTGTTCTATCTCAGACCATGCACCCATCCTCTTAACCACTGGATCTCCACGTCCACAACACCGACGCAAGTTCAAGTTTGAACTAGGTTGGTTACATCGAGATGGATTCTATGATATGGTCAAGGAGGTGTGGGATAAACCGGTTGCCGAGCCTACCCCAATACACAAATGGAACAACAAAATGCGTGCATTACGTAAGTTCCTTCGTGGTTGGGCTAGGCACACTGCGGGTATCCTCAAAAAGGAGAAGCTTCGTCTTTCATCCATTATTGATGATTTAGAAGCTTTGGCAGAGATTAGAGCTCTCTCTGACCTCGAATTAGAGATCAAGAGTCAATCGAATGCCAAGTTAGCTCGCATGTTGCGCGAGGAGGAACTCAAGTGGTACCAACATTCAAAATCTCAGTTTATCCTCAAAGGTGATTCGAATACGAGATATTTCCATGGTGTCGCCAATGGTAGACACCGGAAGAAACTTATTCATTCCCTACAACAGGAGGAGGGCATGATTGAAGGGCATGAGCAACTTAAGTCTTATATCACTAGTTATTATAAAAATCTATTCGGGACTCCTCAGGAAGGAAACTTCTCGATGGATGGGTCTCGAACAGATGACATCCCCCAGGTTTCTGATGCGGAAAATAGCCTTCTAACAGCTCCATTTTCTGAGGAGGAAGTTAGAAAGGCAGTTTTCCTAATGGAGCATAACAAAGCACCGGGTCCAGATGGTTTTCCCGCTGAGTTCTACCAGAACTTTTGGGAGGTCATCAAACATGATCTCCTACTCTTGTTTGGCTGCCTTCATGTTGGTCAACTAGAGTTGTTTCGCTTAAACTTCGGTGAAATTATTTTAATACCTAAGGTTAATGAGGCTGAAAGGATACAACAATATCGTCCAATATGCCTCCTTAATGTTAGCTTTAAAATCTTCACTAAGGTAGCGACTATTAGGCTCAATTCGGTTGCTGAACATGTGGTTCGTCCTTCTCAAACTGCTTTTATGCAAGGCAGGAACATCCTAGATGGGGTTGTTGTCCTTCACGAAACAGTTCATGAATTGCATCAAAAAAAACTGAATGGGGTAGTTCTTAAAATTGACTTTGAAAAGGCTTATGACAAAGTCAAGTGGTCTTTTCTTCAACAGACTCTCAGAATGAAAGGATTTTCTGTAGAGTGGCGCGCAATGATCCATAGTTTTGTGGCTGGAGGTAGTGTTGCCATTAAAGTCAATGATGACGTTGGCAACTATTTCCAACCAAAGAAAGGATTGCGACAAGGTGACTCAATATCGCCCATGCTATTCAATATAGTGGCGGATATGTTAGCGGTCATGATTGAGCGTGCCAAGGTTGATGGCCAAATTGATGGGGTAGTGAATCATCTAGTGGATGGTGGTCTTTCTATCCTTCAATATGCCGATGATACGATTCTCTTTATGGATCATGACCTCGAGAAAGCAAGAAATCTGAAATTAATTTTATCAGCATTCGAGCAACTCTCAGGGCTTAAGATAAATTTCCATAAAAGTGAATTGTTTTGTTTTGGCGAGGCTCAAGACGAGGCCCATCTGTATGCTGACCTGTTCGGATGCGGGTTGGGCCAGTTTCCGATCACTTATTTGGGTATACCGATACATTATCGAAGACTCACAAATGCTGAATGGAAACACGTCGAGGAGAGACTACAAAAAAGGCTTAGCAGTTGGAAAGGTAAACTGCTATCTCTGGGTGGGAGGTTGGTCCTCATAAATTCAGTACTAAGTAACATGGTACTGTATATGATTTCCTTCTTCCAATTGCCGAAAGGAGTTTTACATAGATTGGATTACTTCCGATCAAGATTCTTTTGGCAAGGAGATAGCGAGAGAAAGAAATATCGGCTGGCTAAATGGAGTGTGGTTTGCCGTCCCAAGGACCAAGGCGGGTTGGGAATTCATGACCTTGAGGTTAAGAATAGAGCCCTCCTTGGCAAATGGTTATTTAAGTTGTTGACCGAAGATGGTGTATGGCAAACCCTCCTTAGGAGAAAATATGTGGGTTCAAAGGCGATATCCCAGGTATACTGGAAGCCTGGGGACTCTCATTTTTGGGCGGGATTAATGGCAACGAAGAAATATTTCTTCCGCTATGGGTCCTTCTCAATTAAGAATGGCTCGGAAATTAGATTCTGGGAGGATAAGTGGTTAGGTAATGCTACTCTCCGGGAACAATATCCAGCTCTATACAATATTGTACGTCACAAGGGTGATACTATTGCCAAGGTTTTGGAATCATTTCCGCCCAATGTGACGTTCAGAAGGGATTTAATTGGACCTAGACTTCAATCGTGGAACATATTACTTCAACGATTATCCACGGTACAGTTGTCACATGGGTCCGATTTATTTCGTTGGAACCTACATGAGAATGGGCAATTCTCAGTGGAATCTATGTATAGAGCTTTGATCCAGTCTGACGTGCCAGTTGATATTAATAAGAAGATCTGGAAGATGAAGATACCTCTTAAGAATAAAATCTTTGCATGGTATCTTCGTCGCGGAGTCATTCTTACTAAAGATAACCTTATTAAGAGAAATTGGCATGGAAGTACGCAATGTGTATTTTGTCCGCATGATGAGACAATAAAACATTTGTTCTTCCAATGTAAATTGGCTCGTTCTATATGGTCAGTCATCCAAATAGCTTCTGGCTTGTACCCTCCTTGTAGTGTTGCTAATATATTTGGCAATTGGTTACATGGGATTGATCACAAGTTCAGAAGTCTACTTAGGGTGGGAGCGCTTGCCGTGATTTGGTCGCTTTGGTTATGTAGAAATGATAAGATTTTTAATGATAAAAGTACTTCGCTTATGCAGGTTATCTACAGATGTACTAGGACGCTTCGTTTATGGTCCTCTCTACAACGAGTGGAGAATCGAGACCTGTTTACGGAGGTGTGTACACGATTGGAGGTTACGGCGAGGGATACTTTTATCCAACATGGGTGGCAGCATGATCTTAGGATTGGGCCACCGACGGTTTAGGCGCTATACAAATATACTTTCTTTGTATTTCGCCTTCCTTTTTTATTTTTATTTTTCGCTTGTTGTGAGGATATTGTTGGCTGTGTGCATCTCAGTTATGCAGAGGCCGGGTGTTACTTAAACCTTTTAAGTAATAAAGCGCCCCTTTTCGAAAATCTCAGAACGTCTCATCAAATCAGATATGGTAAAGTTAGTTGGTGCTAATCTTGCCTTTTGTTGCACATCTGCTCAATTAGCGTTGCTGTTCTCGTTAAAAGTACAGTGGCTAAGAGTATTTATCAAGACTAGATTTTTTTTTGGGAAAGCCTAACTAGACTTTGTGCATTTTTAGTGTGGTTAATGTGATGTTAAATTGCACCCTACGTCATGTTAATCGAGTATTAGCAATGTGTTCATCAGCAAGTCACCTTATTTTTTGAGGATACAAGCAAGTCACCTTATGTTCGTCTTCAAAATGCTTGTGCAAAAATATACGTTTTTTTTATTGTTTCAATTTTATCCTTGCATCTATTTGACTATTGTGATTGACCGAAAATTTAGTAGCAGGCCTTCTCATGCAAAAGCTCTTTGTGGATTGGATTTTTCTTTTGCGAAAATTTAATGAAGGAATACAGCTGAAATACTCATGCTTTTACCAATCTTAGAGCAGCTCGATGGTATAGATATAGAGAGTAGATGGGCTCGAGAGCCAGATTGAATATCCCGTATACAAAGATCATGTTAGACATCAAATTTAGTATAAGCTCTGTTCCACTAAAACAAGGAAGCCCTACTCTTCTAGTCAAGGATATCAAGGTAAAACCATCGAGAAGGGTGAACAAGAATTCCATTGGGAGGAAAAACTCTGAAAACAAGATATGATAGAGAACCTCTTGCGTCGACAAGAGGTGAGATAATTTTTCACCGAGAGGCAAGGTTGGAGAAAGCGCTAGGCATAAACGAAGAGTTTGGCCTTCTCCTAGCACCTAAGTGGTGCTTAAGCGCCTTAGGCGTAGCCTAGGTGCATGTATAGTTTTGGCTATCAGGGTGTATTTGGGGTAATATATGTATGCGTATCAATATTAAGTTAGAGCATATAAATGCGTAAACTACCATATCTAGCCTTTAGAATATGGACTAGGCCCGTTTGGCCTATCTATCCAATGTATCATGATTTCTCGTTTGAGTAGATAATTTCTTCTTTTGCATGCCTAGAGTTTCTCTTATATCCTAGGCGAGTCGTTTGGTCGTTGCCTAGCACCCAAGGGTGTCTATGCGCCTTTCGGCGTCATCTTTTCCAGCACAACTAAGAGGAGATCTCTTCACACCACACTTGAGATGAAATCCCCTCCCATAAGAATGAGATGCCTTACAAGCTACCACCGGACACTTTTTATTGGAATGTTTTTTTACTTCGACCATCATTGCTCTTGTGGAGGAGGAAAACTAAGGAGGCCTCACATTCCTAGGTCTATAAACGCCTAGAAAAGCGGACGCGAAGTATCAACATATGAGCTCAAATGCACCCTAATGAACAGTATAATCAAAAAAATAGTAAAATTATTCAAAAAAATTCTGAAAAAAATTTCTTATTGACTCCGCGTCTAGGTGTATAAGTTACCTTAGTAAAACCAAATAATCTAAAAACACTTAGGCTCGGTGCATTAACTTCCACGTGGTTTCTTGTTTCTTGACACAAATAAAGGAATCAACCAATAAATAATACTCCCTCCGTTCCTCAATATAAGGTGTATTATTTTTCCAAAAAGTCAAACTTCTCTAAGTTTGACCAAGTTTATAGACAAAAATATCAATATCTAAAGTACCAAATCATTATCACTAGATTCTTCATGAACTATATTTTTACATTTTATATATTTATTATTATAAATCTTTATATATTTTGCTGTAAAGTTTGTCAAACATAGACAACCGTTGACTTTTTGAAAAACTAATACACCTTATATTTAGAAACGGAGGGAGTATAAGGCATGTATGCTTTCAATGACTCGAGACTACCAAACACGATATACAATGGTCAGTCCATTATATGCAATGCTATTAATTAGCAAATAAACATTAAGTTCTCTCGTTTTTTCCTCCCCCTGGTCGCGATGCACAACCTTAAATGACTTACACCTAGACGGAGGCAGTACCTTGGATCTATCGTTCTTCGTGCTTGTGCACTTGGTTTTTACAGATACACAACTAAACATAAAGATACATTTTCTAACAAGAAGAGACCAAATGCACGCCAGTGCCAACAGTCAATGCCGCAAAATTTGATAGTTGCTATCCATCCTGCCCCAAATAACTAAATAAAGATAATCTGACAATAACTCTTCTTTTTACTTGTACATGTGAAACATTATGATATGCTCTGAGGTAAAACAAAAAACACAACAAAACATTTTGTAACAATCTAAAATAAATCAAAGACAAACTTAGACAAAACTAGTAACCGTGACATGAATAATCTCCAGATGACAATGGACGACACGTCGGAGGTGGCAATATCAAAGTGTTCGTCGTGTGTACAAGGAACTAACATGGTTGTAACGAAACAACAAATTAATGAAAGAAAAAGATTTGAGAGAGAAAGGAGCTATAACAATCTTACAGTAATTTAAAAGGAAAAAAGATCGCCACAAATCAAAACAGCCTTGTACTTCGTCGGTGGTTTAATGGTTGACCACGCTGCACTTCTTCCTGATCTCACCTTGGCTTCCGGTGAGCGGGTTGGCGTTGCCCATCTTGATCATGGAGGCGGCGAAGTCAGCGAAGAACTCGTCCTTGAAGGCGCCGGTGGCATGGCGCTGGACGTAGGCGCGGGTGAAGGGGTCGGTGAGGAGGGCGCCGTCGGAGTGGAAGAGGCCCCTCCGCTTGCTCACCAGCTTGAAGTAGTCGGTGTCGAAGGTCTTGAAGCTGCCGGGGTCCATCTCCACGAGGGTGGTGTTGTCGTTGAGGCTGGCACACTTGCTCTTTAGCCGCATCATGTACTGTGGCTCCAGCGTGGGGTCGATGTCGCTGGGGTTCTCCATGCCGGTGAAGTTGTAGAGCCGGTCGGAGAAGGAGAAGCAGTGGGACGTCCCAATCGTGTGCCCGGCGGACAGGACGACGAGGTCCTTGGCGTCGAGGTTCACGGCGGCGAAGAGCTGGGTAAGCACGGTGAAGTTGGAGGTCGGGGGTGGCAGAGCGTCGGTCTCGTTGGAAATGGACACGCTGCCGTCTCGCCGGCCGAGAGGAACTGTCCAGAATGGACCCTTGCTCTGGAGAAACCATGATCGAGCAGCATTAGAATTTGGCTTCCACACGTACCATGTCATTTGCAAAATGGCCTAGTACTCTACTCACCAGCCATACTGCGTCCCTGGCAATGAGGGCGAGGATGTCGGCGCAGGAGACGGTGTCGGGGCAGGCCTTCTCCACCGCGGCCTTCACTCTCTCGACAAACCCGAAGCCTCGCAGCGTCTGGTTCGGCTGCGCGTCCTTCTCCGCCGTCTTGTTGGCCGAGTCCAGCAGAACCGAGCCGTCGCACCCCTGCGTTAATTAATGGCGGTCACTGGTCAGGCCACCGCACACAACAGGGTACAGGCAGGACAGACAACATGCATGCAAAGGTAGCTTACCCTGACGAAGCAGTCGTGGAAGTGCATCCGGAGGAGCGGCCCGGCGAGGCTGGGCGCCAGTGACAGCGCCCTCACCATCTCCTTCCGGACGACGTCCTCCACGCTGGGGCACGTCTCGCCGTAGAACTTCTCGTGCAGCTGCGCCTGCGCGCACGTCGCCGCCACCGCCGCGAGCAGCAGCGTCACCATCGTCGCAGCCCTCGACGCCATCTTGCTTGACTATGCAAGAAACGACGATCGTTAGGTGGCTGGTTGATCAGGAGAAGCTTGAGCTGCTGCTGCTGCTGATGGACTGGCACCGGGGAAATATATAGCGCCGGAGTGTCCCCACGCCTGCATGTGGTGGGCTGTCCTCCGGAGCAGCAGGTAAAATTCCCATGGTTTAATGAGTTGTTCCTTGTTTGCACTCTCCGGAATCTTTGCCGTGGCAGGTACACCG